>NW_028280809.1:3386388-3714444 GCF_059751285.1 Brachycentrus maculatus
GTGTAATTAATGGTCAGCGTGCTCAGCTACCGTTCTGGAGGTCCCGGGTTCGATTCCCAAGGGGGGTAAAATAAATATTATTGATTTTTTCACTGTCATATTTATTCAATGTTACCCTGGACTGGTACCTGAAGCGGAGGGCTGATCACCTTTCCTTCATGTGTAAACGATCAAGATAACACTGCGTTTATATGACGCAGTGCCCTATGCACCATTGGGGTGCGGATAAGAGTTTATTATTATTATTAAATTTATTTATTAGTTTGTCTGTTTCTAATTTTGAGTTCTCGACATCATTTTTCTGTCCTTAGGATATATTATTATACTAAATCTTCTGCTTTTCGTCGCTTCTTTAGTCTTTTCTGAGTAGGGCCTTCATACTCATATTCTTCACTTTTCCATAATAATTGTACAGTAGTCCAGAATGTAAATTTAATGGCAACAGTATTTAAGTTATATTTATTAGTTGCCTTAGAAAATTCTCCTTGCTTATTATGTAGAAGAATTTATTGCATATTTAGTTTATATGTCTTAAAATGATAGTGGATGTTTATGAATTGATGTTTGGGAATTACTGCCCTTGGAAAAGTAATATTTCTACAGACCTTATAATAACTTGACGATGAACAGCTTTCTACCTCCTTTTTTTTTACTTAGATGCAAAAATCTATTTTTGACTAATCCTACACGTTCACAACACGTTTTGTATGTTAAAAAAGTTTCCTGATTTTTTTCTATGTATGATACTATCTTCTATGTTTTATTCTTTATAAAATTGGCTTTGACCGTAATTAAAAAAATATTTCCTGTTGAACGAATCTTTACAATTAAACGTACACGTATATCGTATATTTAAACAACTATCAACCGATGGTCTCCGGATATATCAAATCAAGACTGTGCGTCATAATTACTGCGGAGTGATCGCGAATTTCGCTTCTCTGGTTTATTTATTTCCTAATCTACTTTAATGAATTAAGAGATAACAGCTTTCACGATATCATGATGGACAGGTGAACTCTTAACCTAGATTCTCCTAACTTTGAAATAGTAGATTGTACAATGCCCAAACGAGCGTTGAAAAGCTGCAGTGTGAATTTATTAATACAACAAAAAAGGCGGATTAGATCTCGATATGAAGGGGCTATCATTAAAATGGACAAAAGCGATGTAAGGTTCATATTAGAAACGCAAAAATTTCATGAAGCTTGAATTCGTACCAAATAATTGATTAGTGTGTTCAGGATGGAATCAGATAGAAACAAGGAAGGAATCTGATAAAGTGTTGTAAATTGTAACTTTTAGATGATCGCGATTTGAAGTCACGACGATGGTATAATATAAAAAGAAAGTAAGGAATTGAATGTCAAAGGTGGTATGCATTGTTTGAGGCGATATTATTTCTTAAAAAAGAAGTCTTAAACCAGAAGAGATCAAATGACCACAAGAGTTTAGTAGATGAAAATAAGACAGAGAACGTTTAAAGTGACCTACTTATATATTTTTTAATTTACCGAAAATACAAATGACCGTGATGGTTGTGGTTTAATATTTAAAAAAAAAGAAATTTATTTATCCTATCGGACACTGGATTATTCACCCTATATGACTATATATATATATATATATATATATATATATATATATATATATATATATATATATATATATATATATATATATATATATATATATATATATATATATATATATATATATATATATATATATATATATATATATATATATATATATATATATATATATATATATATATATTATATTAGGTGGCTCAAGTCTTCTCTGCCTACCCCTATAGAGAAACGGTATGATGGTACTAGTAGTAGTAGTCGTAGTGGTAGTAGTAGGGGCCTCAAGTCTGTGATCATCCTAGGGCTTACGACCTGGCATTTGGCTGACTTAAGTATTCACTACACTTACTTGTGTAACGTTCACCATTTTACCTATTATTGATCACTCACATTGCATTATTTTTTGAAAGATGTATATATGCATTATTGTTGGATTCCTTTCGAATGTTAGTTGTTATTTTGATATATGTGGTAAAAATACAATAAAACGCAAATTTTCTTGTGTGCGGCGGCACAATATTTTTATTCGAACATATTAATGTACTATATAAATATTTCCTCACCTTCGATGTTGAGATATTTGTATAGATGTTGATATAACGATAAGAACTAGGGTAATCAAGACTATTCCTATTGGCTATTACACGAGCATCAGTTTATCAAAAATAAATATATGGGTACATACGTACATAATATTGTCGGTAAGTGTAAGTCAGTGTAGGTGATTTGTACATATAAAGAGGACACAATCGTACGTACTTTGAGTGAATAAATATATCTGCGCTTACATACATATGTAAGGTATTCGAATACATTTACAGACTTATTCATGTGTGAAATAAATTATAGAATAAAACCTTTATAATACTCATAAACAAATCCTGTTGATATTTAACTAGAATTAACTCGATATTCTTATCTAGGTAAAATCTTAATTAAAAACGGTAAAGGTAAAAATCTAAGGTAAAAACTGGCTGCAAGCAGCAACTAACCGGAGGATATGGAAAGAAGGGGAAGAGGCCTATATCCAGCAGTGGACATCAGAGGGCTCATAAAGAAGAAAGAAGAAGAAGACAAGAGGGTAATATATTTCTATTGTGTAGAGTTTTCGATATCAGCTTAAATGTTAACATGATTTGTGAATACGGAAAATGAGATGTTAAAGAGATGTTAAGACAAGGTAACGACAGGTCATAAACCTCAATAACTGTTTTCAGTTTTCAACTATATAAATTATTCAAATGATTCTAAGAGTTAATGCTGTCATTTGAGAATATTTTTAGTTGATTTCCAATGTTAATTAATAATTGATTACGTCTCTAAAGATTTTAAATGATTTATCTAGGTCCAACGCATCTCTGCAGCATTCATCTCATTTCAATTTTAAAACTTGGAATACTACTGACGGAAAACGGTAACTACTTGCAAGTAGAGTGGATAGATTGCCAAACTCCTATCTGTGCAGATAAATTTATTTTAGGAATTTATTCCTTACAGTGCTAATCGTGTCCTAGCTTATATATAGAAATAACATCTAGAAATTTTAACATCCGATTTAAAGAGCATACAAGATGTCTTAATAATAATAATTATTCCGAATTTGCAAATCACTTAATAGAAAATAATCACTCATTTGATAAAAATAAAGGTCTACATATATTACACATATGCAATAGAGGACTCAAATTAGATTGCTTAGAAAAATTTGAAATTAAAAAGGCAATTAATAATAATTTACAATTAATAAATACACAAGTAAATGATTTTGCTAAAAGTCCGTTATTAAATATGTTTCCAATCACTCATCATCCCTGATCCCTTTTGACTGTGACTGCCAATCAACACAAAAAAAATACAGCCACTTGAGATCTACCCAAGCTTCTTTCCCTAACCGTCAGAATATTTTGAATTTTGTTTAAGTAGATAATGTTATAGTATTAATCAGTCTTGATAAAGAAGCGGTTAGCTTCGAAACCGGTACACATTATAATTAAGTTATAATAAAATATTTATAGTGATTTTAAAACAAAGTTACATTTGAATTATAATTATAAATTTCTTTTCTTCCACATATAGAAATAACAATCTTTTCTAAAAGCCACTTTAGGTTTTTATTTTATTTAAATGGGTAGATAATTTTATAGTTTCCAAAAATGAGGCAACTGATGGATTCCTACAGCTATAAAGTAATAATACTTCACATTGAAATAAAGAACCATGCATAAAACAAGAGCTCTTATATAAAATTGTACAAATTGATTCTAAGAACAGCTTTATATTGGAATCCATAGCTCATCACTTACGTTTTTTCCGGATACTACCACTTAAATTTTCAATGACATCATCCAGCATGTGTGTTACTAAGCAAAATACAAATAATTACCACATTTTATATATAACTTATCGATATTCATTCGTTAAGACGTGTTCGATATATCAAATTATAATTTATTGAGATTTCATGAATACATTTTAATATATTTCTACATGATTCTTTGCGATTACTATGTTTTAATAAACGAAAAATTGACTTAAGCATACAATTAGATGTCATAAATGTTTCAGTCTGTTGAAGCCCTTATACTATTCGCGTTTTTTGGTTTTTATATAGGCAATTTTATGTTAATTTACCAATCAATTTATGCCCATCTACTGGTCAGTTTACACGTATATTCTAGTTAGTTGATGTCCACCAGTTAGGCAATTTATACACACCTCCCAATTAGTATACATAAACATATCCATAAGTCCGTTTATACGATGCCATTCTTATTAGTTTGACGAACTGTAAAAACGAAATATCTAATCAATCCCATTAATGAACACAAAAAATAAATCAAATTTGTCGCGAATCATAAGAGTACTGAATGAATCACCAGCCTGTTTGATTCACATCATTAAAATTATCTAATTTTAGATTAGAATTCAAGTGTTGAATTGTAAAAAAAACTCTGATATTCATAGTTATCAGAAAACGCCAGATGTGAACTTCATGCCGAAATAATGAACGTATGAAAAGAATTTATTATTCACATAATAAAGCTCCTATTACGATTGTATTCAGTTTATACTTTATACTACATATAACACATCTGTATTCTATTATACATACACACGCGCGTATATGTGTACATGCATCGAGTGCTCATTACTATTCATGCCGTATATGAAGAACAAAAGGCAGCCAGGTCAAATTACAGCATCTTCCTGAGAGAAGAACATTGTCATTATATTCTGATCGGTGACCGAGATTTCAAATGGTTATCGTTTTCCAGTTCCACGAATGAAACCAGAATATACTAAAATAAATTATCAAGCTGCTGTTCCCTTTCTGCGTCAATCTGACAAATTATATTTTAATATTCCACAGATGGAAAAATTGAATATGAAAAGACACACGTATTATATTATGACGGATATTATATTTCAACAACTGACTTGCCAATTTGTTCAGTTGCAACCTCCTATGACAATCACAGCGCGATTGATTGAGGGTTTATTCCTCCATCAAAATCATAGCGAATTAAATAAAAGAATAATTAGTATTGTATTACTTTTGATAAGCCAAACTTTCTGAAGTTAATTCTTAATTACTCAAGTTCTCGAATGAAGTTGGGAGGTTGGTGTGGACTATTGGTGGTCATGGGGACAATGACAGCTTCCTTCACAAACCTGGAGCTATTGTGACATGACATTCTTCGACATGTGAGATTCTTGGAGACTGCACACTGGTGCAGTCTCGTCTGACAGACAAATTAACGAGTGTGAATTTGTCACAAAAAACAGACCAAAACTCGATTCGGGTTTCGTAGTTCTTGGAAAATTTGAGTTGGAAAAATACAGGATAGACAACGACTGTCGCTATCGTTTGGTCATGCTTTTTCTACTGTAATGGTCGACATGACTAGACTCCGAATGATGAGATAATGGCTGGTATATCAGAAAAGGAGATAGTTAACGGCGTTCCTTAATAAGGATAAGTTTTTGATAACAAAGCCGTTACTGTAGCTACTAACAAAATATTACAATTCGATTCTCCGTTAAGACAAACCATAAATCATTTATAGAAGTCTACAGAGAAATACGGTAAAAAATAACCTTTTTTATAAATCTAATTTACTGTATGACATTATAAACCAAATTCAAAAATGGTAAACAGACACACCAAAAAATCGCACGCAGAATAATATATCATCGATAAAGTGATTTTTTTCTATAGTTTTTGAAAAGATGAACTTGAATTGTAGATTAAATTGTAGATTAAATCAAATTATAAGCTTAATAATAAAAATGAAAATGGTATTTTCTGGCGTTTCTGGCATCAGGGCTAATCCTTCTGTCGATGTTGCAGCCCGTATTGCAGAGCCATTTTCAGGGCGTTATTATGCTAAAAGTGCAATAGCATCGTGAAGATGGCTCCTATAATGGTGCCCGAAACGTCGATAGGAGAAAAAATACGCAGATTAACTCAAAAGTATGAGTGCGCAAAACAATTTCGATATCTATATGAATTTAAAAAATGTTGATGTTCGTTTGGTCAAAATCTGACATCTCCTGGATTTATTCGCTGATTGCTTTGAAATTTTGAAACGTTTTTTTAATTTTATTTATTGTAACTGCAGACAGTTGGTAGAATTCCATATTGAATTGTTGGGTAATATATCCAAAATAAAACAAGTTTTTTGTTGGATTGAATTCTACATTTATTTATGTACCTATATCTTAATACGTGACGCGTTTCGTCTTCTTAGGACATTATCAAACACTGTGTTTGTTTTTTTCTCAATAATATGAAAACAGCGTTTTTGACCATGACAATGGCAGTGCCATCTGTTGAACGTAACTGCGATATACGCAAAAAATGCTCATGGCAGACAGGGTTCTTGACAGCTGCTAAAATATTGTATATCCACAAGCATTGTGAAATTAAACGTTAGATATGTGTGCTTTTTCTATTCTTTCTTTTCCATTTAACCAGACTGAGAAACATCAACGGCTGGGTACAGCTGGTTACAAATAATTCGAAATACACGTCATGTGAAGCGTCATTTTATCGCGGTCATATCCAATGAGTTCATACCTAAAAATTGATATTCTTCGTCAATGTTTTTGTTAGCCTTTACAATGTTGATATTATAAATCCACGCAGAAAGTTTTTTGTTGGTAGAAATACGACCCCATTCACAGCATTATTCCGTGAGCGAACCAAGTCACTCAGGTATAAGTTACGTCATCGTCGTTCTACTACGAAAAATAGTGGCTTATCACCGCGCGTGAAAATTATATTCGCCTTAGTCATTGGACCTGAAAAAATGTGTTCAAAATCAAATATGAACGGCCTACAGATTCCAGCGTTCGCGATGCAAATCCTATTACACGGCTGTCGCCAAAAATTTACAGATAATAATATTTACACTATCAGACGCGCTACATACCTGGGATTCCGCTAAATATATGATATCGTACATTAATATCCGGTGAAGTTATCTATAGAGTAAACAGAAAACAATAATAACGTTAAAAATAAATCAATTAAAAACGTTTTCAATCCTCTGGTCAAATATGATAAAAATATTGGATATACAAGAAAGAAGTTTTTGAATGGCAAGAACGCATGATCATAAATAGTTTAACAAAATTAAAATAATATTTTGGATAATTTATATAAATACGAGTATACGTGGCGAATGTGAGCGCCCGAACTCAAACGACGGCAGAAAAGACTAGATGTATGGATGTGAAGGAGGCGAAGCGTGTCAGGACAGATGAGTGTGGCGTTTCATCCTCTCTCCCTACACCTGCGGGGAAACGGCGTGATGGTAGTAGTAGTATATAGCGCCGTTTTCGTAAGATACTACCTCAAGAGTGTTTCACTGTGATTTGATTGGTGAAAAGGGGATTTTGGAAATGATTTAGCAAAGAAAGGAGTTTTTAGTATTTTTTTTATAAAAATCATCTCACTGTCAGTGTTTCTAACTACTGATGGAAAAGCAGAAAAAGCATGTTCACCAAGTTTAGTGCGTTGGTTGCAAGCTGGTAAGCTTTACCCATAGCAGTTGTTGGAGCCGATCAAAACGTGAGACGTCTATAAACTAATTCGTCTCGATTACACAGCTCTTTTAAATAGTTATAAAGTGAATGTAGATTTTATTTAATGAAAAAAAAAACAAATCATTTTCACTGTAGAAAACGATAAAAGAAAACATAAGTAATCGACTTTAAAATTAAACTAAACTGGTTCGTTTATGATCAAAGTTGTAAAGGCATACACACACATTAATGGCAAATTAAAGAAAAATAAATTTGAAAGTGAAAAATTATAATCCAATCATTGAATTAAAACGGTAACATTGTGGGGAGTGAAATAGTACGGTATATTTGCTGAAGTTATCATAAAACACCTTTTCTTATGCACATAACCGTAATAGCAAGATATTCATCTTTATCAAACGTCTAACATTTTAGAAGACTATTATAAATATAGCTATTCGCTATACAGTCGCTTTTTCTACACACGATGTGGCAGTAATGACATAATTCGAAAATAATTACTGCAATAGTACAATGCAACCGTGTGGTATCAGATTTTACAGCTCCAACCGGTACCAAGACCCAATTTCCAATGCAAAAAACGGCAATGAAAGCGCTGAGATGATGTGCCTTATAACTTATAATACGGGGTGGCGCAAAATGAATCACTCTATCGGAAGATGTTTTAATTTTTGTAAATAGCGTCGCACGTCAATCATATTTGACATTTGTGTACTAGATAGCTGCAGTATACAAACAAAGTGATAAAACGGGCACAAATGTGTGTGAACATTGGCGGCAGCCACTTGACGGATATCATCGTTTCCACATAACAGAAAAAAATTGTAAGAATTTAAATAACCATTTTCATTGCTCAAAATTATTTATTTAATTTAATAAAAAAGTTATTAAAAAACAAAACTAGACGATAAATTTTGCACCACTCTAAATCTGTTTGTACATATACTGTCTAAAAGTTATCATAATGGCAAAAAATTATCTATTAAATAAAGCCAATACCATAGATATTAATATTTTTATTTATTTATTTATTTAAACTTCATGTACAGAAAATAAAAAGTACATTGGCGGGCTTATTGCTAAAAAGCAATATCTTCCAACCGACCAAAGACGGACTAGTGATATTGATCAAAACGTTTGATACCATATATAGCCGTTTGCAATCAGAGGGTAGATAGTACTTGAACATTTAAAAAACATAAATTACAAATTGACATTTAAAAAAAACATAAATTAACAAAAGACGATAATAAGGAGGGCAAAGGAAGAAGGGAGTTTAGGGAAGGAGGTAGAGGGAGGAGGTTTGATCGACAGTTAGGATTCTAATGACAGATAGTAATGTCTCAGACGTTTTTTAAAAGTTAATACATATTATTGTCTGATGTAATAGATTTTATCAAAAAACTAAAAAACAAAAAGATGAAAATGAAAAAAAAAAAAATAAAAAAAAAAACAAAAAAGTATTCTAGGATTCTAATGATAAATAGGTAGAATCAGGTAGCAAGTATAATATTATTTTCGTTTGTGTTTTTTTTATTTACATACGTCTAACGAAACACCTATACAATGTTAATGTGTTAACGAGCATGCAAGAATTACCGTTATTAAGATGTACGTATTTAACCAACTGTCAAATTATTTCTAAACGAGATGACAGTTGTGCGAATTTTATCCAAAGAGAAAGGGGATTAATATAAAAATTATCAGCGTCTCGATAGAAATTATTATAGGTGTTAGAACGCTCATAATTCAAGGCAATTAAACACCAGACAATAAAAAATACACTCGAGGCGTTTTAGTATCATTAAACCCATCCGCTAATGGAATCCATAAAATAATCTCAACGGAAAAATACTCTCTAATTCGGGCAAGTAGGAGCAATAAACTACTGTTTTTCCCCGCTATGTACGTAAAAAAATAGATGATAAATGAATGCAAGAGATAATACAATGTTTACATTGAATGATAGATACCATAAATGGAATGTAACATACAGGTGCATATTGACATTGGCACCACTTTCAACATTTGACCACATTTTTAATGACAACTGAACATAGATTAATAAAATTATGGAATATATTATTAGATTAAAACCAATATTTTTAGCTTTTCCACTTTTTTTTATTTGACCAGCGACCGGGTTTCGTCGTTACCGACATCATCAGACTGGTTCAACCAGTCTGATGATGTCGGTAACGACGAAACCCGGTCGCTGGTCAAATAAAAAAAAAGTGGAAAAGCTAAAAATATTGGTTTTAATCTAATAATATATTAAAAATGCAATTCCATCACGAAGTGTCAGTGGATAATATAAATCTATTAAAATTATGGAAGTACGTGGATTTGCAGGGCTAACTGCCTGTCATATGCTGGTTTAAGTGATCATTGTATACACGCGCAACGTTCACCATTCTACCCGCGATTGACAACCACACTATTCAAATTTTGAAACCCATACACATATCATATTATTCTCACGTCGCTTCATATTTGAGCTCGCAGCAGCATCTTTGGTTGATATGAGAAAGCTTTTATTTAGCAGATACCCTTTTATTTAAATGTATGCAAGATCCATACCGAATTAATTTTAGTGAGAATAATATGAGATATGCATGAGTTTCAAAAAATTGAGTACTGTGATTGTCAATCATGGGTAAAATGGTAAATGTTACACCCGTATAAAGTGATCACTTGAACCAACCTGTGATAGATCGGAAGCTCTATAACTTCACAGACTTCCATATTCTTCTTCAACTAAGATTTTTTCATATAAAAAGAGAAAGATTTGTGTTTTTAGTACTTACAAAAATACTTCAATTCATACTACTTGTGTGAGCCTAGGCGGCTCATATTAAAATTAGGTATCAAATTGTGGTAGAGTGGGTTCGAACCCAGAAACTCTGACCCAAGAGTCAGCGACACTATCCACGGGACAACAACCCAGCAAAAATGTGTCTAAAATATGAGGTGTAAATATGTAAAAAAAACTCTTTGCGGAGAAACCCAGAATTGTGACCACGGATTTGGACACGCCTAAAACGTTGTGATTAGTGTGTGTTTCACCTGTACAGCTGTTTCACAATAAAGATTCTCTCTCCTCGGTATGCTGGATGACCGAAGGCACTACTGATCCTTATATGGCGCAACATGCGACAGCCTACATGGTAGGTCGGCTAGTCGGAGCTCTACCGAGTGGTCGCTGCTCGATGCTGAGTCACCCCAGACCAGACCGAATACCAATTACGGCAGTCACTACACACACTTGAGTTACAAGTTAAGTCAGGGGCGATACTTATTAAATTACAACAGATTAACAGACGACGGACTCTGAAACATTTGTGACGAGGAATATTCAATGTCTCGAGTTTAATTAAAACATCTGTGGGTCGATTCTGGACGGTATAGATAAGTAATATATAGAATATATAGATAAGTAATTCAATCAATTCAATTCAAACCTTTATCCGCACCCCAATGGTGCATAGGGCACTACATTATATAAACGTAGTGTTATCTCGATCGTTAACACACGAAGGAAAGGTGATCAGCCCTCCGCTTTAGGTATCAGTCCAGGGTAATATTGAATAAATATTAGAGTGAAAAAATCACTTATATTTATGAGACCCCCCCTGGGAATCGAACCCGGGACCTCCAGAACGGTAGCCGAGAGTGCTTACAAGGACCAGATAAGTAAAGGATGTGTAAAGGAGACATTTTTTGACATCTCAACATAGATGAAGAAGAATATAAAAGTCTGGGCATTTACAACTATGACGGTCGTCCTTTCAAAATACAATTATTATTTAATTTGATTTGGGAATGGACCCTGCATCCAACAATTTAAGTGAAATATTAATTACTGTATTAAATTAAAGAACTATAAATATCACTTTCAGATCTCAGTTCACACACACACACACACACACACACACACACACACACACACACACACACACACACATACACACATATGATAGATCAATTAAGTGGCGGTGTTTCAGATAGAAAACCATTTGTTGAAATACACTGCACACACAAACACATGCACACGCACAGGATCGTTCTTGACCGACAATGCAGAGCATGCATTTCAATTTGAGATGGCGATTCAATGCGTCATTGTAAGAATGCAACACACGCGGAATCATTTATGCCATATGCTCTTGTTTGAACAGAAACATGAGTAATGTTTGGCGGAATACAAAAATAATATTATGCTGGTAAGTTCGGAAGTCACAAAGAGAAACTGTGTCAATAAAAACTACTTAAATACATATTATTTTTGACATCTCATGAAGAAGAATATAGAAGTTTGGGCATTTACGGGGCTGACGACCGTCATAGGCTGGTTTACGTGATCATTTTACTTACACACGTGTAACATTCAACAATTCTACCCATTATTGACAGCCACACTACTCAAATTGGAAGTTCTATATATATGAACCAATTACGAAACATTGTTATTGAATCACTAGAACTTTACTAGAGACATCTATTGGTGAGATGGAAAGAAGCTTTTTACTAAGCAGAAACTCTTATATTAGTATGTGATATTATGAGAGATATTATAATTGGAGATAATCCAGATTTGTGAACAAGTATTTGGACACACTCAAAATGTTGTAAATACTTAAATACCGTTTTTTTGCAATGTGCAAAAGAAGTTCAGTTGACAAAAATTGATGAGGCAATAGGACTTAAAGATCTATCGGATTCAGTAATGTCTTATTTAGAAAATATGACAAGACGAATAAGACAAATAAATGAGCTATGTGACAAATCTTAATTGATATAAGATATTGAATCCATTGTGTCTATTGTATTACTGTATCTTTTATATTACTTTTACGTATCAAAGTTATTAATGTGTTATGAACTATAAACATCCACTATCATTTTAAGACATACAAACTAAATATGATATAAATCCTTGTACATAATAAGCAAGGAGAATTTTTTAAGGTAACTAATAAATATTAAAATTAAAACAAAAACTTTAATACTTTTGTGATTAAATTTACATTCTGGACTACTGTACAATTATTATGGAAAAGTGAAGAATATGAGTATGAAGGCCCTACTCAGAAAAGACTAAAGAAGCGACGAAAAGCAGAAGATTTAGTATAATAATACATCCTAAGGACAGAAAAATGATGTCGAAAAGTCAAAATTAGAAACAGACAAACTAATAAATAAATTTAATAATAATAATAATAATAAACCCTTATCCGCACCCCAATGGTGCATAGGGCACTGCGTCATATAAACGCAGTGTTATCTTGATCGTTTACACATGAAGGAAAGGTGATCAGCCCTCCGCTTCAGGTACCAGTCCAGGGTAATATCGAATAAATATGACAGTGAAAAAATCACTTATATTTATTTTACCCCCCTTGGGAATCGAACCCGGGACCTCAAAAACGGTAGCCGAGCATGCTGACCATTACACTACGGCGGCGGACAAATAAATTTACAATATTCAAATATTGTAATTGTACAACAAGCCGTATTTGTAGGATACGATAATCCAATTTGCGATAGTAGTAAAATATCGTACAATAAAAAAGGTTGACTGTTGCACTATTGTGGATTAGCACGAGTGGAATCTAGAGGAGAGATAATTCATTCCATAGGTCGATTAATTAATAAATAAAATACAAAACAAACATACTACGTGACAAACAGTAAAATAAAGCATGTATGTACATGTTTTATCAATACGTTTCACATTGATATACGTATAGATTGCAATTTTGCACGCTTTTCATTCGCGCGTGATCCGAGTGGGATTTTTTAAAAAATATTCGTGATTCGCACGGGACTAAACTGTCAATGTATGTATATATTAACCAATGTAAATATTATCCCTCATAAAATTGGGTAAAAAAAATAAAAGAAAACAGTATATTAAATTACTCGTAGTATAAATAGAAATTAAATTACTAGAAATAGAAATTACTCATCGGGAATATTATATATATGACTTATGTGTGTAATAATGTATTGAAAAATAAATAAATAAATAATACGCATATACTACGCGGGATTGTCTTGAATTCTCTATTTAAACAAACTTAAAAATAAAACAAACAAAATTCCTTTTTGGGTCCATTAGACCATTAGGGTCCATTTTTTTTTTAAAAACCCTTATCCGCACCCAATGGTGCATAGGGAACTGCGTCATATAAACGCAGTGTTATCTTGATCGTTTACACATGAAGGAAAGGTGATCAGCCCTCCGCTTCAGGTACCAGTCCAGGGTAATATTGAATAAATATTACAGTGAAAAATCACTTATATTTATTTTACCCCCCTTGGGAATCGAACCCGGGACCTCCAGAACGGTAGCCGAGCGTGCTGACCATTACACTACGGAGGTGGACAAGGGTCTATTAGAAAAACAAAATAGATAAACAATGATTTTCAAAACAGCCCAAAAATGCATCATTAAATTTTACGTGGACTTTATATTTTGATCCCATGAGATCTCGCAATGTTTGATTCCGGATGGTCAGAAATGATTGCGATGAAAGAGTAATTATATAATAAATAAAGATTCAAAAGTTAATTAAATCTTATCTTCGTAAATAAATAAACAAAGATATCGACAACCAGGTTGAAATATTTCGTAGTAGCTTCAATTCGATTTACAAACATTTGATTGTTAATCCTTTTCCCGTGTTCAAATGCATATCAATCAAATTCGTCAAAAGTCTTGAATTCCAAAACTATAATAATGACGTGATATACTAATTCCTGGTTCAATTTCTACGCAATTAATATCCGTAACGTTAGTAACACTTATCTTACTATGAAAAAAATCGATACATTTTATATATACATATTAAGTTTTTAAATATATGTACGTATTTCATCTACCATGAGATGATGCCAAAATAACTACATATACACCATAAACCTTTGTAAATGAGAGCAAACAGGCTGTGATTCTTTCAAGATACGATCGGTCAAGGATTTAAACGTGATTAATTAATCTACCATATTTAATCTCTAAACCGCTTATAATTTTTGGATTAAAAATATTTAATGAAATTACTTGATATAATTTATTTGTACCTACTAATTATTCAAATAAACATAGAATATACATACTCTTCCTCTTCCAATTTGACATGACGATCTTCTTACTTAATTCCATTAGTATGAGTTTATTATGTGTATTATTTATCTTTTTTATGGAACATATTATTATAACAGTTTAAATTTACAATTATGTATGCTTACTGGGGTTTCCCTTGTCATGGGCACATTTTAAAATACATGTTAAAAAAATATTAGCTTCGTTTCGTATGACAGATGTTTGTTACGTTAATTTTATAAAATATAAAATAACTTTTTTTCATTATTTTTTTTATTTAAACTTCATGTACAGAAAATAAAAAGTACATTGGCGGGCTTATTGCTAAAAAGCAATATCTTCCAACCGACCAAAGACGGACTAGTGATATTGATCAAAACGTTTGATACCATATATAGCCGTTTGCAATCAGAGGGTAGATAGTACTTGAACATTTAAAAAACATAAATTACAAAGGAGGGCAAAGGAAGAAGGGAGTTTAGGGAAGGAGGTAGAGGGAGGAGGTTTGATGGACAGTTAGGTTTCTAATGACAGATAGTAATGTCTCAGACGTTTTTAAAAGTTAATACATATTATTGTCTGATGTAATAGATTTTATCAAAAACTAAAAAACGAAAAGATGAAAATGAAAAAAAAAATAACAAAAAAAGTATTCTAGGATTCTAATGATAAATAGGTAGAATCAGGTAGCAAGTTTAAGGAAGAGAGGAGGGGTCAGGGGAGGAGGAGATGGACAGTTAGGGTTCTAAGGTAAGATAATGATGTTTCAGGCGTTTTTTGAAGGTTAAAATAGAAGGTGCATTTTTTACGTGTAGAGGTAGTTCATTTCAGAGTCTAGTCATTAAAGCATTGTCATAACATAACTGTAGCATAACACAGATTGCAATCAAGGAATCAAAATGGCTCACATAACTAGCAACAAAAAACCATCTCAATTATTACAGGTGAGATGGGAATGATTTATTTTGGGCATAAATTACATTTAATCGGTTTTATGTGCCTTAAACGTATTTACGAATCTACAACTAACAAGGTTAAGTTAATAAATTTAAAATATGGGCCTATGTTGCGTTAATCAATTTTTATGGGAGTCAATAAAGTATTATTAGAATAGAGCAATCTACTTTGATATTCTGAAGAATGCAAATCGCAATTTGATTGTTATATGATTATTTTTATTGACATTACGGCCAATGAGTTTTATATTACTCTTATCCAATAATGTAAAGTGTAATAGAATCGATACGAAGGCCCAAGGGACGACTTGAATCAAGGTATAGAAAAATATCTAAATAGTACTTATGATATTTTTTTATGCCTAGTGACATACAGTTTCTTGGAGTAGGTAGTCTTTACTACCTCGTAACGTTTTTAGTTACATAGAAATTTGAAAATAAAAAAAAACCTAGTTATACCATACTAATAAATAACGGTTGCTTTTTCGGTTACCCGATTTGAATGAATGGTTTCTTTTAATCGGTTTTAATTTTTACAGCTTACGTTTTTGATGTCAAATTGTCAAATATATTAGGAGCTAGAAATACGCTATACGAAACCAAATTCGTTCACTGATTGGCGTGATTAGCTTTAAATAATCGAATCCGAAGTCAGGCGTAGATGGGTAGACGCTCGACTTCGAATCTGGCGTCGCAGGTTCGATTCCCACCAATCACAAAATAAATTCGAGAAAGATTTATTTTCAATTGGTCTGGGTATTTTTTATGTACGCTTTGCGGTTTATTCCTTTAAAAAAGTGACGAATTATTTTAAACATGTCTTTATTTTTTAATCGTCCGTGTGTAATTTTAAGACGGTTATGGTCAAATTAACACTTGATATTAAAATATATACTTTGTATATTGTTGAATATTTCAACGGGCATTCAGAATCAGGAAATACACTTGAATGTAAGTCCCTCTCCAAGCATAAGAGTCAAGTCTATTTTTTGGAGACACAGCGTAACTAGTATAAGATATCGCTCACTCCTTTCAACAACGTCATAAATCAAAAAACTTGATTTTTCAGGAGATCGTTTTTAAAGTTTAAGAATATAATAAAATGTATTAAAAATAAATATCAAGCCACTTATTGAACTTATTACTGTGCAACAGATCTTTTTAGGTAAACCCTGAAGGTTTTTTCATTATGCCATATGTATATTACATACATAAATAAATACAAAAACAGTTTTTTGTATACTATTTTCGTGAGCCTAGACTTAGTATTATAAATAGGTAGCAACTTGATGTAGATTGGACAAAAACCAAGAAACTTTTGACTCAGAGTCCGCGACACTAACCACGAAACCACAAGCCAACTTCTGCGACATTTTATCAAATCTCATAAATATTACATAATAACCGTAACTAGCCACTGTTTCACTTTTATACAAAACGACCATTTAAATTTGTGATATGTGAACAGAAAACCCCCATTAAATTTGTCGTGTTAGTACGATAATAATTATCAGAGTGGCTGAATGTTAATTACGCGACCTCTTTCCGTAAATGGATAGGAAACCGTTACATCATCGGATAACGTCGAATATTCGCTTACGCGCGCCATAACAATGCGACATATCTGCAAATGGAAGCCACATCCATCGACCACAATGACTGATTAAAACATTTGAGTAGCTAGCTATGTACTGAGATTATCGTTAATCGGATACTCCGCGATGGCAAGCTTCGAATGAATGTGAATTATTATAATTTAAAAATATATATGAAAATAATAAAAACACTTGTATAATATACCTCTTAAAACGCTAACTGACGTGCCGGACGGTAACATTTCGTGTAATTCCGTGTAGTGGACAAAGGCCCTATGGGTGTAAAACTCATTAAAACGACGATTGGCTTGGATTGGCTTGTGCTTTTGTCCATCTTTCTTCGGATGGGAGCTCTTGATCGATGCGTGAACACGTTGCGCATAAATTCAATCACGCTAAACTGTCGTAGCCTTTTTTTATGGGAGTATTTATTATTTACCTTGCTTATTATGTACCATATTTATGGATCATAAACTGGAATTTTGTTACATTTAACTTTTAAAAAAAAATCTGTGTTGGAATAGGAGGGATAATCTAGTGTGGGCCACTCAGCAGTTTATTAGCATGTGCTCATTGCTGGGAGGAAACCACGTTGCACTCCTCAGGAGAAGGAGACTGTTGACTGTCATCAGCAGACCTTCCGTTCCATTAGAAGAGGGTTCGGCATTTTATGTCCTAGCTTGGTTTATGCTACCAATGTCCTTCACTATTTTCATCGTGTATGATACCACCTCTCGTGACAGTTCCTTATGAACTCAACTTATGAAGCATCAATAAAGCCGCCATCATTTGCAATTTGGATTCTAGAAGTTGATCTTCTTCTTCTTGTACAGACATGCTAGATATGCCTAGATTGTTGACAGATAAGTCGCGGATCAATTCCTTACCAGATATTTTAATTTTATTATTAGTTAATTCAGCATTTTTTATTGGGTATGTTAAAAATATGGTAAAAAAAAATTATAAATCAAAATTTATTAACATTTTTTTAATAGGGCCTTTTTTTGAGGTCAAGGGATCTTGCATCCCTTATGTCACTGCGACCAAATTAGGTATATTGTGATCTCCCTCTGTATCACAGCTCACTCCCAAGACCTACGTGAGTCATGTAACTCAAGACCCGTGTTGGAGGTAGGAGCTTCACCTTCTCGGAGTCCAGCAGAGGTGTTCCAAGGATGTGACTTCGTTTGCGAGCGAGTGCGTCACAATTATAGAGAATGTGGATTGGCGTAACAGGGCCTTACCATTTCATCCAGGGACCGGTACCAGTACGAGGCCCGCGGGTTGGGGACCACTGCCTTACACAACGCGCAACAATGTAAATCATTATTCGAACACGTATTTGAAGGAGCGCAGAATTGACGTGCAGCACAAAATACTTGCCTTTTATGGAAATTGTTACCGAAATAATTTGGATAACCAGCGCGAAAGTGACCCGTTAAAATGACAGGTTATCCAAACTGCCTTGAGGCCTTGTTAAGAAAACAGATGGCAGGTAATACCGAGCACAAATATCAAAGAAACAAATTTATTTTGGAACGAAAAACAGCTCAGAACGAGGATTTCTTCATTAGTTACAGTGGATTACAGTGCAATGTAATCTTTATAGTGCATCATGTCTTGTATGTATGTAGATTATGTAAGTAGACTTAAGAAATCGAGACGTAAATAACGCGAAGAGATATTGTATAAGTAAAAATCGTTAATTTAATTTGAAATGCAATCTCCTCGCAGTTAACTATTTGTTGATTTGTTAATATTTTTAGTGATAATATAAGCTACTGTTTGCTCCCAGACAGAGAAAGATCACAATGCATAATGTTACTGCAACTTTTAATGCTTGTCTAAAACCAGGATTATGCATTACCGCGATAAGTCGCTTAGCGTAGTTATTTAGCTAGACCCAGATTGGATTCTAAGTGCTCCTAATAGTATTGAGGCAAGTCAAGTCATAAAATTTAGAGTTTTAGAGATAAGCCTGATTTACATTTCGCTACAGAATCTCGATCATTCCTTGGAATAATATTATACCTACTCTAATCAGAAACTCGAGAGCGGTTTTAATGAATTATGTAGCTACTCATATACGAAAGAACAAGTTGAGAATGCGGTTATGTATCATTTAAAGAAACTGGTCAAATTAATCGAAGGAATAACCCCATAAAAAAAAGAAGTCAGTTAGATTTTTAACCGTTCTGCAGATTAGTTTGTCGACAGTTCTGAAAATGCGCAATTTTAATTTTCCCGATGGTGAAAATTACCATCGAATATTGTGTTGTTGGCGGAAAAAGTCAAAATTTTAACAGTTTACACCGTTACATTTTTTTTAATAATTAAAAATGGTAGGGATTTGTGTGAAACAATATTCCATGAGGCAATTCAAATATCACATACAGTACGAATCTATAAAGGAATAATGTATGATGGACGAATGTAAAAAGTAAGAAATGGAAATAAATACAGTGGAACCTTTCATAACGAGCACAATTCGTTAGCCGGAATCTTATTCGTTAAGCGAAATATTTTTTGTTTTGACTGTCCCAGCTTACAAGTGAATTTTGTGAAAAAGGGACTTGCCCTTTCTCTGAAACACGTTATGCGAAATGTTGCTCGTTAAGGAAGAAACTTTTCAATTATTTTTTCTCGTTATGCGAATTACTCGTTATGAGAGGTTCCCCTGTACTTGTAGCAAAATATATACCACGTAATCGTAAGTCAAATATTATGACGTAATAATAAATTTCTTACTCTATAGTCGTTAAAATATACATTATTTAAAATTTAAACCAACTCTATTAGAAATCAATAAAACGGGTATAGAAATACGATTTTTGAGGATAGTTTTGTGATTTTTAATGAAACATTTTGCTGATAACAATAAAAACGTATTGATCCGCAAAGGTGAGTGCGTTTGTCTGTAAATCCTTGAGTTGATCACCGTCGTATAATCGATAAACTATAAATAATAACACTGAAAAAACCTAGAACGCAGATCTTCGAGACAAAGGAATATTTATTCATTTATAACAATTTTAACGTCAATATTATTTCTCGAGAAATTAATATTTACCTTCGCTGAATCACAATGTTGACGTATGTAATAATACACTTCTAGAACACTCGGATTTATTAGACTTATTTATTGATTTGGCGTTTAATTTGTAGAACTCCATTTTAATTTATGTATTTAAAATCAAACACATGTTTTTGAGTCTACTAAGTTGTATTTTATTTTAAAAAAAAAACACATAAAAATTAATATTGTGACAATTGTTTCGCCTAGTTATGGCATTTTCATTGTCAATGTCATTCGTTTCGAAACACTCAAAAAATCTGTGTTTGATTCAAAATACATAAATTTATTAGTCTTCATTTCAAGTAAATATTGTTAGTAAAAAAAAAAAACTAACTAACCATCACGCCGCTTCCCCGCAGGGGTAGGCAGAGAGAATCGAACGCCACACCACTCTGTCCTTGCAAACATTCTTTGCCTCTTCTACATTCATGCATCTCCTCATACATACCCGACGATTATTACGACTCCTGACCCGGCCGCTTTCAAGTATTTGACATACCTGATTGTGCCAAGTTTTCCTAGGTCGTCCTCTGCTTCTTTTTCATTCATTTTGTTAGTAAAGAACACTTAAATATTAAGCTACTTTTTGATGACACAATAATCAAAATGTTCTCCTTTGAAATTACAGAAATACCTCACAAAATAGGGTGTCAATCAGTCTAATTCCATTATAGTTCAAAAATACGGTGAATTCGACACATTGCTTCCGAATATCAAAATAAGGCATTATTGCGGAACACGTCTTGTAATTTGGCTGAAATGAACATGTAAAAACTACTTTTCTTGCATCAAATATCACATGAGTTGTAGTAACCAGATGAGAGAGAATGCAGGCAACTCCTCTGCCTTGTAGGCAGTAACAGACAAAGAGAAGATTGATGACCATGACAAACTTGAGAATGAAGACGAAGAAGAAATATCAACAATGGGTCAAGGAGACATTGCGACATTTAAAACTCATAATTTCGGAAGCCGCCTCCGTAGTGTAATGGTCAGCACGCCCGGCTACCGTTCTGGAGGTCCCGGGTTCGATTCCCAAGGGGGGTAAAAATAAATATAAGTATTTTTTTCACCGTAATATTAATTCAATATTACCATGGACTGGTACCTGAAGCGGAGGGCTGATCACCTTTCCTTCATGTGTAAAACGATCATGATAACACTGCATTTATAAAACACAGTGCCCTATGCACCATTAGGGTGCGGATAAGGGTTTTATATATTTATATAAAAGTTAAACCATAAGAATATAAACGAATCAAATTAATATTGAAGAACTAAAAGATCAGAAATTATCTTTAAAACACAGATGAAATCAACATGAAGACAGCGCCGAATTTTGATAATGATTCCATTAAATTTAATAGCTTGAAATCCATTTATAAGAGTAACAAATAACAAGTATGTATGAGTGTTTTTTTCAAAGAATTCAATTTTAATATTGTTAATCATTTTCAACATTAAATAAAAGATTTATAGCATTTAACAAAAATGATGAAAAAACTTTGGTATTTAACCAACCACCAATTTTGCAGACTCTTAAATCCTCGGGAATCCGAATAATTCATTTTCATTTTACTCGGTAAATACCGCCATTCATTAAAATCTATTGCGGTGATGGAAAAAAATACCCGAAATAATCGAGTTACATATTTCTATATTGTTTAAGAAATAAAATGTGTGCAACAACTTCATGAGGCATTTTGAGACAAAACGTTCGTTCGGTCATACCAAGTCGAGTTGGCCGTGAGCAATTTGCATTTTTTCTTCAGCAGAAAGATAGAATAATAATAATAATCAAACGAATAATAAATTTAAGATTCTTCACGCCGAAATACCAACCGCTTTCGTAACATATTGTTATTTTTTGCCGGTTATAAAAGAGGCAGTTTTGGGAGGGAGCAACAAGGAATAACGCATTTCGAGATCAAAAAAGAACAGGTGTACAGCCAGGTAAGACGCAGTTCATTGGTGTATTTATTGATTTTATTACTTATAAAATATATAACATCCAAGTACAGCACAGCAGAACACTCGCATTGAATTATGTTACTCGATGGGTCTCAAGGCTTCGGAGGTAGTCACAAGTTCGATAAATAATTAAAATTCACGGCAGGTGCGTTTACGAATAGAGATGTATGGGTGAAGCTAAGTACTTCGTTGGCACAAAACAGAAGGATTGCACTTTTTATTTGATGTTTTTCACGATTATCTTAAAACTATGAAAATGGATATGTCGTGTTTTAATACTAAATGTCACAAATTCAACGAGAACAAAACAATTTTATGTCACGTTTCGTCAGATTAAAGCAGATACTAGAATCAAGGAAAACACAGATAATTGAACCACACTGAGGCATGGACGTAGATTTTCAAAAATATTTATGGCGAAAAATAATTCTGAAAAAAAAAACTAAAATGTCGAGCACCTACTGACTGAATTTCATAATAAATATGAAATATTAAAAAAAATTATCAGAATTTTATGTTGACACTAGGACAGGGAGTTTATTGGATGACAAGAGAAAGAAGATTCATAATGAAGGACAATAATAATTAAGAAAAAAACGTAAACTCCTTATTTTAACTGTGATTTAATTTGATATTTGTGCCTTTTACTTTATTTTATAAGTATGAAATAAGTTGTGAGCTTCTTTTAATATCTAAATTGATATTTATTTTATCATAAGTAATAAAAATATAACGAAGCAACAAAATGTACATATTTATTATTGTGTGAATTATCATACAATAATTTTATCTTAACTGAAATGTTAGTAATCAACGAAATTTAATTCCAAATATAAGATAAAACCGTTTGAAAACAACAAAAGAATGTAATTAATAAACCATTAAAACACGAAATACTTAATATAGGTCAAGAGTTGACCTATCCCGAACAAACCTACCCAAAACATGGAAATCAATACAAAAACCGGCTCCGGGCTAACTCTTGTCACATTGTTCGTAAAGTATAACGATTGGCATGAATTTCTTACCTTTCTCTGGGCCTCGGCGGCAAATCCAGATTTGGTTGCTCTATTGTTTGCCATTTTGGAGGGTTGTAAATTAATATTTAACACAAGAGTAATTCGAGAAACACTGCACAATTCACACGACCACTCGGCGACTTGACTGGCGCGAAGGCGAATGACGAATGACATCACTTCCCGCCGACCGCCGACTTGTGCTTCAAAAAGTATAACCCGTTACTTTGTACTCGTTACTTTCTGGGAACCGAGAACGATTTGCCACCTAAAATGTACTCGTTACGTTTTTGGATACCCGGATTGGGATCTATCCGTATCGTGGAATCGATTGCGGAATTCATTATATTGAAAGTCGTTGTCTATAAGATTCTTGATAGCACGTTATCAATAATCATTTTCATATCATAATTATTTCATTTTCATATTTTAATCCATATCTGTATAAGTACCCTTGAGGTATTATTTTAAGAAAATGGCGCTATATAAATCATCTAAGATGATTTTTCCTATTAACAATTCACCCTCACTACCCCCAAAATATTTAGATCAAAGTTCTAAAAAAAGGTCTCTAGGATTTGATTGCAGAATAAAATCAGGCTGCAAAACTTCATGAGGATTTTTTTTAAGGTCGACTATGCAATCCTTCCATAATTTTGCGTTCTCAGCCGAAGATTATAATTTAAGAAATGAATCAATGTATTCGAGAACTCAAAAGCGCTGAATGTAACGAGTACTTTATATGAACGGAACGAACGAGTCCAAGTACTCACAAGTAACGAAAGTAAACAGGTCTACCGTTGACAGTTGGCTACGCCTTCTCTTACGTCACTATGTCAACTTTCAAAAAGTTGAACGCGCGGGACGCCGCTGCTGCCACCTATATTTTTATTTAGTAATCAAAAGAATGTTAATGTAGATACCAAACTGGTAATTTTTTTAATTGAAAAAATTCAACAGTTGAAGTGGCCTTAACTCTATTACTTTCTAATTTTAATGTAGTATTATTAACAAAAATGTAGCATAATTAAATCAATCGCAACAATCAATCAAATATTATTTTACCTCATATCCAAGTACAGTAAAACCACAATATTACTGACTGTTGGGGGGAGGGGGTGTTCGTTAAAGCCGAAAGTCCATTTTCAATAAATCAAATAACTTTTTTTTTTAAAAACGAACACTCTATTTAGATATAAATAAACAATTTAAAACACGGACAAAATTATACTTATTGTTTTCGAACACTCATGAAGTGATGTTGCTGTTTGATATCGAAACAAGTTTTGTTTGTACTTTTGAAGTTTGCTGTTTTTTTAAAAAAAAATTATAATAAACTCTAAAATTATGAAAATGAATATAATATAGATGAACTCAACTGACACAGTAAATACTTTGATCGGATTTTTTGTTCATTATATCCAAAGTTCGTTGAATAGACGTCTGTTATATCAAGATTTTACCACATATTATATTCCAGCTGCAGCTTATTATATACCACTTATCATTTTCATACTAAGGCAGCAGCTTTATAACTTTCATAATCTATTCTTGGACATGTCGCTCACTCCTTTCAAGAACGTCATAAATCAAAAATCGTCAATTTTCAGTTGTGGATGTTTTCGGAATGCCCAGAAAATGTACTACATCCCAGAAAAAGAGGCATGTTTTTAACTTAATATTTACCCGCTACATGGCAGAAAGTGTTGTTTTTGCATTTTGAAGAAAAGGTACTGTTTAATTATTTTTTCAAATATAGTAGTTATTTTTCAAATGGAGAAAAAACCTTCAGGTTTAACCTAAAAAGATCTGTTGCACAGTAAAAAGTTCAATTAGTGGCTTGATATTTATTTTTAATACATTGTATTGTATTTTTAAACTTTAAAAACGTTCTCCTGAAAAATCAAGTTTTTTGATTTATGACGTTCTTGAAAGGAGTGAGCGATGTGTGAGTTTACTTCTTAATGTTACTAGAATTTTATAAAATTCATTAATGAAAAATTTAGGCAAAAAATGGCAAAACTAAATTCCAGTCATGTATATCTAACCATGCAACATGACATCCTTTGAGGTTAGAAGGATTCTACTAATGGTGGGGACCGACCAGAGTCATTTTGTTGTAACGTAACACGTTTCGATACGAGTATTCTTAAAGTCAGTACAGCGTTCCGAGTGCTCCATCCATAATCGGATGCTCACCGCGGGCGACGTTATGATGAAATGCTCCGGTCAGTCCCCACCCTAATATGCCCTTTATGTGGATTGATTGAACCCTTGTAAACTCGTAACCAATGTGTGGAAGATAAAGATGTTTGAATTATGTGTCCTCTCTGCATACCCTGACAAATGGCACGATGATAGTGGTAGTTTTTACTTTTGATGTTGAAGGGCATTTCAAAGGAAAAAAGCAGGGAAATTGAATAATTCTTTATTACAGGCTTTTATACAATTAAGATAACATTGAAATTAAAAATTGAACAAGACCTTAAAGAGTGAAAACATGATCATATTAATAAATAAAAATCCTATATCTCAATTCATACGTTAACATACTCGGTGTTATTGTAAGTCAATTTAAAGTAATAAAAAAAAGGATCTATAAAAATGCATTTCACTTAGAATGAAATAAATGTGTGCAATAGAAATGTTGAATCTCATTATTTAGCAGTTTACTTATAAACACTGACTGCAATATATATATAACTGATTCGAAGCAGCGTTTGGTTGACTAGCAAGCTATATTGTGAGTTCCTCGCCGACCATTCTCTTCCCAATAGTTTATAAATAAGATAACAACACCGTGACTCCGGGAGTAGTAAAAAGTATTACCAGGCTGGAAGTACAACATACTACCGGAGCGGTAGTACGAGGCACTACCAAACTAGCTCAGGGCTCTACCCGACTAGTAGTACAGAATACTACCGAACTCCGCCCTCCGCTTGGTCGTCTCTAGATTCCTCAACTTACGACTAATAAGGCAAGAATCTATTCCGCCCAAACTCGCTCTCCTATGTATATTGTCCGCTAAAGATTCAACCGCAAATATCTGCAGCTATCATCATCTTTAAGCTAAAAATGCATATTATATTTTATATGTTACACTTCCGTATATATTTCAAATTTCATCACTAACACACCTAATATAATATATTTTGGGATAAAATTAGTTAAATATTATGCTTGTGTCTTGTATCCCATAGTGACACCCGACTAAGTTAAAATTTTATCAATTAAAAAAGATAAATTTTATATATCATCAGTTTGTGCACTCGTATGTTGTAGGCAATGAAAAATATGTTCCTATGTTAGATTAATGTGTTACGTTGCCGCGCCTCTCAGGGAAGGCTGCGGCCATTCATATGCTACTTCTCCTTTACATTCCCACCTTGGTTCGGCACCATTCACAGCAATGATACATCTGCAACAACACAATTATGTTAATGCACACCATCTTTCCCATCCCGAAACACTAAGAAACATTATAGAATACGGAGTTGTACCAGAGTTAGCAACACTTATAGGAGCATTCAGATCTTAGAAGTGTACAATGTAATATACAATAAATAAGACTACTAATCTGTGAATAGCACAATAGAATTTCATCAAGATAAAAGCCCCAGTCATTATCACTTTAAGCAAATCGATACAGTCAATATTAATTTACATCTAAACCATTGAGCAAATATTTGCTCGTTAGTTATAAAAATATTTGTTCCATTAATTTAAAACTACTTATTATATTTTTAAATTTTTAAGATAAAAAAAACGTTACTTATAACAGGGTGGTACTGATAAGTAAGAAGGTGAAATTTGTGATAAGTAAAAATTAAAATAAAGATATATTACATAGATAGGAAAAAAAAACGAAAATTGTATTTGTGTTTACCCAACTCTTTACTATAGACAAGCATTTTCATTTTCATTGAACAAAATACTCATGTTTAAACATCTGTTTAATATCAGATAATACTACACATGGAAACAGTAGTTTCAATAACTGTAAGGGGGGACGTGTAAACAATATCCCTGTTTCTTCTTCTACACCTTATCTGCACAAAATGATGCAAAGGGCACTGTGTCATATTGTCACCGGGTCATCTTGATTGTTAATTACATGAAGGCAAGGTGATCAGTCCTACGCTTCAGGTACCACAGTTCAGGATAATATGAAATATATATTAGAGTCAGAAATCACTGATATTTATTTTGACTCTCCTAGCACTTCTACAAAGAGAATGGTAGCCAAACGCGCTAGCCGCTACACTACGGATGCAGATCATATCGCTGGTTAAATGCCAAAGGGCCACAACACAAAAAAGAAAAATTAAACTCTTTACTCCGAAAATGGTATCTAAATAGTCAACATTTTCATATTCGAAAAAGACACAGGATTTTTAATGTAATGGACATTTCTAAGGCTAGAATCATGAATCTCTTTTTCGGATATGTTAACGATTGAGATACCGTTTTCGGAATAAAGATATTTAAAAAAAAAAATGCGTTGTGGCCTGTAGGCATTTAACCAGCGATAAATCAAACAATGATATAAGTCTACGGAATTTTATTATAAAGTATGCAGTAATGTACCTCTATTTTCCTGATTATCTTGGAATGATGTGATAAATGGAGAGTTGGAAGTTTGATTGGAATTCATGGAATCTTCATTAACAAAATTCTTGGTAATAGAATCCCCGGATATGTCAATCATTTGGGTAATATTGTTGCCATCTATTTGGTTGTTGAGCGGCTGAATTAGAGTACCCCCATTTGTGTTTATGTCAACAAGAAATGGATTATTCTTGTTGGCTGTGTTCAACAGATCTACCTCTGATATGTCCAACAGGTTGGTTACATTGTTCTGTATTCTGAAAGAAAAAATAAAAGGTTAAAATCAATACTAGGTAATAGACCACTGACTGAAGATCTGACATAATTGGGGGAAAGGCTATGCTCGAATAATGTGATTTATGCACAAGTACTAAAATGTGCTTCTTTCCCTGTTTCGTCATTCACATTGTGGTAAGACATTATGAAATTGTAAAAGAAAATACTTATTTTTCACCACTTGAGTTATATTTATTTTATTTTACCGACTAGTTTCGGAAGCTATGCTTCCATCTTTAGGTCTAATTATAAACTGTAATATGTACTGCAAAGTTTATACATATTTGGACTTGAAGATGGAAGCAAAGCTTCCGAAACTAGTCATAAAAATAAAATAAATATAACTTAAGTGGTAAAAAAACAAATGTTTTTCTTTTACAATTAGGAAAATCTATGCACATTGACAAAACGGTTACGTTGAGAGTATATTGAGCTCTGTTTCAACATACACATAAGTGACATACAAGCAATTCATACGAGTTGAGATTCACAAAGCATGAGCAGTAAATCATGCGAGCATCTCAAACATGCAAGTCAAATCCCATAATCTAAACATAGCCTTACTGAGCTAAATTTATGTTCATTAAGCAACGTACAATGTAATAAGTATATGCAGAACTTGAAACAGTTGATTGAAATTATTTTGTAAAAGTATGCAACCTCTAAAGAGCAATTTAAAAACAATGTTACCCAAGGAATTTTTGCAGCGTCAGAAGGTATGTAAATTTATGCAAAGGATTTTATTTTGCAATACCTACAGCTTTTTGCTGAGTCTAATTTGAAAAATACTTAGTTACTTTGCATATAATTAATTCAATAAAACATTTATACATTATACATATCGCTCACTCCTTTCAAGAACGTCATAAATCAAAAAACGTCAATTTTCAGTTGTGCATGTTTTCGGAATGCCTAGAAAATGTACTATATCACAGCAAAAGAGACATATTTTTAACTTAATATTTACCCGCTATAGGGCAGAAAATGTTGTTTTTACATTTTCAAAAAAAGGTATCGTTTAATTATTTTTTTAAATATAATAAATATTTTTCAAATGGAGAAAAAACCTTCAGGTTTTACCTATAAAGATCTGTTGCACAGTAAAAAGTTCAATAAGTGACTTGATATTTATTTTTAATATATTGTGTTATATTTTTAAACTTTAAAACGTTCTCCTGAAAAATCAAGTTTTTTGATTTATGACGTTCTTGAAAGGAGTGAGCGATATGTCGTTTTTTGGTAAAATGGGACCGTGATGATTATTCAAATATAACAATTGTAAACAAACTATGCTTTGAAAATATAATTTTTGTACATTACACAACTTAAATTATTAATCACAACTAACTATGATGTGAATCAACAAAGTATTACGTGAACTCCCAATATATCTTACATAAATACAACAATCATTTATACACTTCACAATCTTATTACATATATATTACTTTAAGTTTTGAGCAACAAAAATAAATAAGCACACATTAAAATATTTAATAAGAACATGCTTTTATCAAATTTATTGTAATTCTAGAAGAACAATAAAAAATAAGAAAACAAATTACACTAATATATTGCCAGCTTAATTTTAAAGTGAGTTATTAATTGGAAGTAGGCACTGGAATTTTTAAACCTTTCAATAATATGTAATTTTAATAGAAAATGGCATGCAAAAATTATTGATTTGGTATCTTATAATTAGCAAATGTCAATGCCTGTATTTACATTAAATACATATGATATATGACATTTTGATAAATATTAATTTATAATTAGAATTTCCTTTAATTATGATTTAAACTAAAAAAACAAGTCTTAAGAAAATCTTAAATGAAATTCAAATTGTAAACATCTTTTTAAAAACAAATCATAAATAGAGAAGGTAACCTGATTTTTAAAAATTATATTTAATAAATCGATACCCAACCATATAAATGTGTATATACACAAATACCTATAAAGTAATGTGAAATAAATTAGTTTTTGTTATAAAAGTAAATTAGAAATGTCATTAAAATTTCATTAGAACTGTATGTTATACTTGTATGTATTCTAAATGTTTAGTATTTTATCTAAGGTTATTACTATTTGGCATTTTCCTACAAAAGTACGCTAGAATGATTTAAATGGGAAATGTACTGTTAAGGGATATCTAATTACAGAAAACTCTAACGATGAGTGTGAAATTGGAATTAAAATTCTTTTAATAAAGAGAAAAGAAAGGTTTAGGAAAAAGTTATTTATGAATATAGAGTACTCACACGACACAGAATCCATTTTGTTAGTTCATCCTTTCATATTCCTCCCAAAATTTGGTTAGTTCTCAGTGTGACAGGTGTGAAGAGAATCAAGCGTAAAGAAAGTCACCCGATAATATGTTAAGTGCATTTCTCATAACTCGTATACTAAAATTAGTACCTGTATGAGATTGTTGAGAAAAGGGAGAGGAAAGAGTGTAGAATGTGTTACTAGATATTTAAGGGGAATAAAAGAAAATTGTTAAGATGTAAGTGTTATAGTTTTAATAGAGAAATTCAAGTATTATACATTACACACAAGTATTTCATACAAAATAACTAGAACATAAATTATATATTCTCAATTATGTTCACTCGTAATAGCGTACAATAGACTTTTAGAATATTTACAAAATATAATCCGACATGGAAAAGTACATAACATAATGTCGTTTTTATTTCTATTATAAAAGTATGTATCTTCACATTACAAAATTATACGCACTAAATTGGCAGGTAAATACAGGCACGTTGACTATCTACTAAATACGAACATTAAGATTTTTAAAAATATTTAACAAACTGCGTAAGCCTGTGTTAATTCTAAGTGTTGCTAAGCTGCATTTGCATAAAGCCAATTGGGATGTCTATTATTGCCAATTCCACTGAACCGAAAGCAAAAAACTTTTAATGGATTGGCTCGGGGACATCAGATGTCTCAGAATGCCTATTGCCTCGGTTTGGTGAAATACCTTAAAAATTGGCTTTGTGTAAATGCCACATAAGATCGCAACAGGGAATCTGACAAGTAATGAAAAAAGAAAGTCCGTAAAAATGAAAATTCATTAATTTTAATAATAACTAAATAAATTCAAATTTGTTGAGTAAAATTTGAATGAACATAATTCTATACAGTGATATTCATGTTTTACAATTTCATGTAAACACAACTCTACTAATAGACTCACTATTGTGATGCAACACTTTGATTTCAGAGTAATATTAAAAAATCATGCGAAAAAATATTATTTCAGCATAAAAAGAATCTCAACATAATATATCACAAAATTCATACAAAATATTTCATTCGAATGAAATGTAGCAATAATTATTCGATTATAAAAGTGTGGTAATTAATTAATCAATACCTAGCTAATATTTCAAATATGTTTCTATTTTTTTTCTCCATATTACGTAGTATATAAATATAATTTTTAACTTCCAATAAATACAAGCATAATAATATCGCTGGCCAAAAAAAACTGTACCTAAGTTTTTTTTAAATATTTAATTAAATACATATTTATTTTTTAAACATTTAAAATACTTTTTTGACATATCAGTGATTGATTATTTATTAGTTCTGTATAAAATGAAGATTTGAAATGGTTTTGTATTGTTGATATTGAGAACTAGACTTTTTTGGGTTGATACAAAATATTGAATAGAAATAGTTTCCCAATCGTTGGATATTTTTTTATGCATATGGATATAAGGGATATTGTTTGAAAAATGTCTCATTCTTACAATGGACTGCCATTTTTACGAAGAAAAAAAATCAATTCATATAAAATAAAGTTTTATTTATGATATTACGATATGTAAACTATTTGTCGGAAACCTTTGAGAAGAGAACAGTACATTAGGAAAGCCAAATAGAATCAGAGAGGCATTATTTAGACCAATATCTCATTTCAAGATTACACAAGATTACATAAAATACACAATGGTGACATAATACAAAAACATCCTTCAAGTAAAAGGAAACCAAAGATTTTAAAGTGTATAAAGCATGTGCAGTGGTGAAAGCATATGAAATTTTATTACAGGACATAACCAAAATTAAGTACAAGCAAAAATTATGAAAAAGATATGTTTCATTATGTAAAAAAAAAAAATTCCGGCAAAGGTTCAGAGTAAAAACATGTCAATTAACATAATGATATTGTATTCTAGAATAGCCATTAATTTGTTAATAAAAATTCAAATGAAAAAATTATATCGATTTTACATAATAATAGTTAGGGAAAATATTACAAGGGATTGCTAGCTTTGTTTTCGCTTGTAACTTAAAGTTATATTCTGTAATGACATATCATTGGAAAAATTGCATAAAGACCATCTTTAAATGGAAAATTTCGCAGGAGTGCACAAAACCTTTTTACTACCCAGCTTTTCTTACTGAGGCGCTAAGATAATTTTGTCATAATATTTTGACACAAAATATTCCTAACAAAATCACAGCACTTCAATTCGATTGTGGCATTAACAGCATGTGGCGGAAAAATGCGATACTCTTTATTATTAACATATTTTTTCACGAGAACCGATTTATTATCATGGTAATGTATTTTTGGAGGAAGATGACCAAAACATCATGGGTCGTAAGGAAGTCCAACGAAAAGGTGTTGCAGGACGTAAAAGAAAGAAGAGAGCTTATAAATCATATTTTGAAGAGGAAGGCCAAGCTAATAGGGCACTCAATTAGACATAGCACCTTTCTTAGCAACATCTTCGAAGGAAGAATCTTGGGAAAACGAACAAGAGGCCGCCCAAGAACTTCATACTTCCAGGATTTAAAGCGGCTCATGGACGTCTCCTCCTATTCGCAGCTCAAGAGGATGGCGACTGACAGAGACAAGTGGCTGACACAACAAGGCGCTGCCTTTAGAAGATGATGATGAATGTATTTTTATTTGTAACCCTTAAAATAGCGGGCGCTGAAATCTACACGGCCCAATTTGGGAAACTGCATGAAAGTACATGTTTTGACAGAATTATTTAAGACAGATATCAAAAGAAGAAAGAATAAACAGCGTTTTAAGCCAAAAGGCAGAAGGATCTTGGTAACCATGGTGGCACTAACTATGGATTAAATTATGGTATCCCAGATTATGTGATGACCGTATTAAATAAAAACCTAAAAATATTGATTTATATTATCCACTGACACTTCGTGATGGAATTGCATTTTAATATATTATTAGATTAAAACCAATATTTTTAGCTTTTCCACTTTATTTTTATTTGACCAGCGACCGGGTTTCGTCGTTACCGACATCATCAGACTGGTGGGGGGCTATACAAATTGTTATGTTATATATAAAACAAGGCAGGAGTTGATAACCATGATTTGATATAATTTTATTGAGAAATCAATTTAATTTGAGTGAATTTAAGTATTGTATGATATTAAAAATATTTTTTATAAAGGTTTTTTCTTTATAAAAAAAAAAATAAATAAAAATTATTTATATAAAATATTTTTTTTTTAAATATCATACAATACTTAAATTCACTCAAATTAAATTGATTTCTCAATAAAATTATATCAAATCATGGTTATCAACTCCTGCCTTGTTTTATATATAACATAACAATTTGTATACCCTCCCACCAGTCTGATGATGTCGGTAATGACGAAACCCGGTCGCTGGTCAAATAAAAATAAAGTGGAAAAGCTAAAAATATTGGTTTTAATCTAATAATATACTAAAAATATTGATCTATTTCTACACTCCTGTAAAATTTTATGTTCTTCAGATAACTCTCCTCGCAATATCACCAATGATATATTTTTTATCATGCATTCAATAAAAGTGGATGTTTACAACACAGTAAAATAAATAAAAAAATGAATTTAACTTAAATATTAATAAGCTTGAGCATAGTACAATAGCACCATATTATTTACAAATCTCATACAACTTATTACACAACAGTAAACATGTCCTAATAAATAGCTAAACTTAAAGAAGATAGATTTCAACATTATATTCAAAAGCATTTGGAGATACAAAGAACAGGGTCACTTGTAAACATTTACTTATAACTTCTCATAGAAACAGTCATTAAAACAATGAAATAAGCATGTAAATGCTGATTAATATCAATCAAATGTAAATAATTAAGTGAGAGGAATTTATTTAGAAATACGTCAAACTTCATTCATCAAATTATATCAAATTATCATTGTCAAAATATGTCAAAACTCTAATATTTTGAGTTGCCAAGCATTCATAATTACAATCACAGATGTGGAACTATTTATTTAAGAAAAAAAAATACTAAAATATTGAAGTAATCTTTCACACTTGAGGTGTATACATGCAAATAAGGCTTATTCCTTTTAAAGTTTTATCGAGAAATGGTAAAAAAAACTGCTTTGTGCCAGTCCTGTTTGGTATGGAACTGTTTGTGGGTTTCTAATAGAATATATTTGGAAATATGTTGAATAATCAACATAACGAAAATGATATTTTAATCATAGAATTTTATAATTTTATAATAAGCCGTCTTTGCGAGTAAAACCTGAAAAAATAGAGATTAACAAATATTCCCTTCATCCACTTGATTAATGAAACATATGTAGCTTTTAAAGGTGAATAATTAAAAAAAAGCATCTTTTTACACAATATTAGCAGTTGAAAATGAAATAATGCCAGCCAAAGAAAGAAACAGAGTAAATAAATAGAGTGCATCTCAAATTTTACACATTTTTAATTGAAGAGCGGAGTCCAAAACTAATCCGAGAGTCATATAAACCTTTAAAGATTTATTTATAAAAATAAGCGTTTAATGTACAGTTATTCCTCAGTAGTAACCCATTTTTTATTTGGATATATCCTAATTTTGAAGAAGATTTTGCATTTTTTTTTGCGTTTTTGACTACAACACAACATAATGATTTTTACATTTCATAAATAAGTAATATCAAAATACAAAATTAAACAAAGGTAAACGGAAAACTATAAAATTTTACTTCATACTCTATATTTTATTGATGATATACATATAAGGAACATTACAATTTTTTTTTAATAAAACGAAATTTTATGTAATGAAATGTTTTTTGCTTATTTCATTTCGTACATAAATTATTATTTGTAAAAATTTACAAGTAAGATGAATAAAACAAAGAAAAAAAAATGTTTCAACACAAACTTTTTTCTATAATAAAAAAATGCAAAAGAATAAATCATTTAGTCTTGATGCTGGTGATATACATATTTCACATATCTTCTATCCCCATTCTACCTTTCCAACCGAGTGTAACAATATGTAAATGCTCAGTATTTTAATAGGAAAAAGGTGCCTTTTATAGAAATGTAAACTTTTAAAGGCTTGTCTGCAGGTAGGATAGTAAGTACAGGGAAGGTAAATGTAATCATACACATTTAGATTAGTTAAAAATAAATCCTTCTTGAATTTGTTTTGCAAATGACGGGGTACCGAGAAACAAGTGTTAAAATATCTGATTTGGGCCAAAGATTGAATTTGAGTTCCACTCTTCAAGTGCAAAAGTATAAAACAAAGATTAAAATATCAGAAAATACTTACACTGCATTATCGAGCGCCACATTATTATATTGACTTTCACTAGTATTAATAAAATTATTCAGTTCGTTCATTTGACTTTTAGTGTGGCCGTTCTGCGCGGCGTAGTGGTTTGCGGAGTCGGCGGGCCGATCCCTGGTGCCGTTGGTGCCGTTCTGCGCGCCGCCCGTCCCCGCGTGGCTGAGCAGCGCCTGCTCGCGCTCCCGCACGGACAGCTCGTACGCGGACTCGCTGTCGGCTTGCTGCGAGTCGGGGGAGGTCTCCTCCCCACTCGGGACCGTCGCCATTTTGCTCTCTATGAATTTCTGATCCGCCTCTTCGAGACTTTTGTTTTCCTCTGTGGGACTCTTATCTCCGTCCTACAAAAAAAAGATAATATTTTAATAAATTTACAAATAAATTATTACATAACTGAGTGTCTACTGCACCAACGTCCAACATAAACAAATTTTAATATGTACCATTAAGCTAGCAATGCTCAGAATTTTTGTTTGTAAAAATGCAATATTTTGTTGATTTAATTTCTATTATAAGTTGGACCATTTTTGTTTTCATTAATTGATTTGGCAGTCATGTGGTAATATCAATCTATGTTTCACTTGGTATATATCACTATTTCTTAAAATTATATAATGATATGATTCAATTCATTCTGCATCATTTTCTAACACCGTATTGGAAATACAAATATTGTTTACGGTGTTTGAAAATGATGCGGAATGCATCAAAACACGCGTCATAATTAAAGAAATGGTGGTATGTATGTATTTACTAAGTAAAGCTACATAAAAAATAAAATATGGATAGATTTTACCACAAAATTAACTAAGTACAACTTAAATTAAAATAAGAGAAATAATGTCTGACCTTCTTCTGCTTGGCCTGGCGCGTGCGCAGCATGATGGCCTCCACGCGCTTGCGGCGAGCCTCGCGCTCCTCCTCCTCGCGACGCAGGCGCTCCACGGTCTCCTTGCGCACGCGCTCCGCCTCTTCGCGCGCCTTGGCCTCCGCCACCTCTCGCTCCGCCCGGGCGCGCGCTTCTGCTTCGCGGCGTTGACTTTCTTCTTCCGTGCGACGCTGCGCCTCCTGGAAACGTACATTAACATTACCAGGGAATGTCTAACTAACTTTACTATCAACAAGAGTGGTCAATTAACTTGAGTTGATAACTAACAAACTAACAAAGTTCACCTAAAATTTTTGTTGCACAATAATATACACACACACTCACACACACCCATCCTCCCTTCCATTTTTTTATCTCTTAATGATCAACAGTATTCATAACATAAATGTGGAATTATTTAATTGGCTTTATCATTGTCAGTGTAACTTTTTAAAAAAATATTTTTAATGTGCAAGCTGTGTAATTCCCTAACAAATAAAATAAATAAATAATCTCCTTGGCATGGCCTCAACCTAGGTCATCCTGATATCTATATATGAAGTTCCATAGAGGACACTTATTAGCACTGTATTGTGAACACCTATATAAACATATTGTTTGTAGAAAACAAAGTCTTTTACATACTATGTATTAGTAGAAAGCGGTACACGCTTATAAGCGTTCTACAATATTTGCTTGGTTTTGGTACAGCGCAAGAGACGCCAAAAAACACTACAGATCGGAATCAGGTTTGCGGTTGCTTGTGATTAGTATACCACCCTAAATTAGGGTCAGCGTTGATGTAAAAACCGCCCGACTTCAATGTGTTAACTGCCCCAAGTTTTTTATGACAATGTTTACTAAAACATTAATGACATGCCAGGAATCTTTGGATTGCAGAGGGGATGTGGATTCCACGTGATTTGATTTTTACCTCGTTGTTTGCAAAGTTGAGAGAATTTCTTATTATCAAATATTGTTTATTCGCTAGCTACCTATAGACAGTTAATTTTTTTTGGTAAAGCATAACTATTAATTACAAATAGGAAACACTTAATTGCAAGCAAAAAGATATACATATTTTTTTTTAAATATCATTATATTTTGAAAAAAATAGTTCCGTAGAACGGCGCTACTTGAACTTTGATGTGTTACTTGAGCCCAGTACAAAAAAAAAATTAGATCTGTATTTGGTCTACAATAATGAACGTTTGGACATGATTCATTGTTTCCCTGACAGGTGACACTTATTGTCACGATACGTTCATTATTGTAGACCAAATACAGATTTAAATATCTTTTTTGTACTGGGTTCAAGTAACACATCAAAGTGCAAGTAGCCCCGTTCTACGATATGTTGGTTTTCTTTTTCAATTTTTAGTTTTAACCTTTTTACATTTACACATTTTTAAATTGTGGTCAATTTATGAAATCCGACGTTTAAGTAATTTTTTTTGAAGAAGGCTGCACCACAGGGCATATTTAGCAATAATTTTCTGCAGCTTTATTGTGCTAATTTATTTAAGAGAAAATCGCAAGCACAAATTTCATAAGTAAAAAAAATACTTACGAGTATGGCTTGTTGTAGCCTCTCGTCTTCGGACTGGCGCTGCAGTTCCGACAAGCGGATGGTTTCCTCCTCCAAGCGACGCTGTCTTTCTTCCTCCTGTCTCTGTCTCTCTTCTTCCTCTTCCGCCTCTTTCTCTAATCTAAAAACCATACATAGATCCATTGTTACCCATAATCCTTAAAAATGGCATCATTGGTGGGAGGACCTGCTGTTTTTAATAACTCAGCTTACATATACATTTTTTTCATGAGGTTTTTTACCGTGAGTCGAGGAATCTGTACCACTGTATTATTCAGTCTATAATGACATTTAAAAATGTATTTACTATTAACCCTTTCCAGTCCACCGAAATTAAAAAAAAAAATCCAGGTAGACAGTTACATTCTAATTGGAAAAAAACTTTTGTCCTCTGCTCCACATACTGTCGTAATAAATACGAGTGACAAAATTGTAAGTTTGGAATTTAAATAAATTATACTAATGATGAAAAATTGAGTTTTTGTCCGCCTCCGTAGTGTAATAGTCAGCCTGCTCGGCTACTGTTCTGGAGGTCCCGGGTTCGATTCCCAAGGGGGGAAAAATAAATATAAGTAATTGTTTCACTGTAATATTTATTCAATATTACTATGGACTGGTACCTGAAGCGGAGGGCTGATCACCTTTCCTTCATGTGTAAAACGATCATGATAACACTGCGTTTATAAGACACAGTGCCCTATGCACCATTGGGGTGCGGATAAGGGTTTTAATATTATTATTATTCATGATGGAAAAAATGTTGAATAACATCCGACATGGGACCTAAGCGCAAAAAATCGAAGTAAGGGTTAATGAATGATATCTGCTGACTTATTAATTTTAACCATAAATGTGGCCCAAGAAGTTGATTGAAAAGATATATGGTTTTGTTACTTGTGTGGCAACATACATGTATAATTTTTCAAAATTTGCGTGAAATATCAATTATGGGTAGACAACATTAACTGGCCAATGATGTATTCCATCTCAATAAAATGATTCATCCATGTTAAGATGCAAATAAAACCTTAATTTAAATATATGATACCTGTTCAACTAAAAATCTCAAGATATTAGATTGAAAATGTCATAACAAGGTGATACAGTTTTTACAAATTTAATTTTTATGTGTTTTTAATAATAAAATACAATTTAGTAATCTAAAAATCAGTGTTCGAATTGAATATAAATGGAGTTCTACAAATTAAAGACCAAATCAATAAATAAATAAAAATCTCACTTTGATTTAATGGAGTTCTACAAACTAAACAATTAAATATATTTACCTCAATCTTTCTCTCTCAGCCTGTCTCTCGGCCTCTTCTCTCGCTAATCTTCTTCTTTCGGCCAGAGCCGCTTTGGCTTCCTCCTCCGTTGTGATGACTCCCCGACGAGCTGCCATGGATGCTGCAAATCACAAACCTCCAATTACAGGAACATTCTTCAATAAACGCTTTAAACCTCTTAACCAGAGAATTGCTTAAGACATTTCGAACAGGTGTTTTTTACTTCTGTGGACCGCTGGCGACGGGATTTCATAATTATGCACATATAGTAAAGATCTTAACAAAAATATTGGTACGTAATTTTCGTACAAAAACATTAAATATGTAATTCTTTCTTTTCTGACTTTGAAATAAGGCTGGCGCAGAAGGTAAAAATACCCTTCCCGTCCTTAAGCATCAATTGACCTGACGGGTAGAAATACCTTTCCCGTCCATAGTGTGTTAAGCTAAATTCATAAATACTGTAAAAAGGTCCTCAAATTACCTGTCATATCAGCATTTTCCAACGGATCCTGGAGTTGTGCAACTTCCTGTGGTTTTGTAAATACTTCAACAATCTCTTCCTTGACCTTCTTCACAACTTCCACGGTCTTTTGCACCGGAACGATGTCCTCTTTTCCATTCTCTACTTTGTCTTCTGTGATGATTGTTTCTGTAACGCTCTGCACGACGTCGCCGTTATTGTTTGCGGTGACGGTGGTCACAGTGGTGACCTGGGTGGTCTGGTCTCCGTCTTCTTTGGAAACTTGCTTGACAGTCTCGGTGATCGTTGAGGAGCTGGTAAGTTGGGAGTCGGTGTTGGAGGATAGAGTGGTGACCTGGCTCTCAGATATGACAGATGAAGTGGTGCTCTCTTCCAACTCCGATGTCGCAGTTTCCTGGACATCCTGGAGAATGGAAGGAGGAAGATCGGTAGCCGGGGACTGGAGAGGAGTGGAGCGCGGAGTGAGACGGGGAGAAGCCTGGAAAAAAACAAATACACTATAAACATGAAACTGAAAACTGGAATCACAGCATAACCAACCATTACATCATTATCTGCGGGGATTCCTTATGTTCTCTTCTCATCTTATTTGAATGTTTTTTGTAGGATGTTGTAAATTTTAGGTGCAAAAAGTGTATGAAAATTTTGCATACTAAAAACTATAGTGTTAGTCTGCGATGTATATATTAATATATATATATAAACATTCTTTGTCTTATATTATATATTTATTCGGCATTAACTTCGTGGAATGACGTGTTGATTTTTTTTTAAATAAACACTTGTATAATGCCACTTATTGAATTTTATTTCATTTACACATGACTCGTTTCGAAAACTACAGTTGCTTTCATCGACAGGTTGATGAAAGCAACTTTATAAACAATTTGTGAGTAATGTCATAATACTCAATAAGTTGTATTATACAAGCAATTAATGTTTTTTAAATAATCTTGTCTTCATCATGTGTTATGTCTGTGCTACATAGTTGTGTATACGTTTTTGTGTGTGGAGTAGTATTCACTAGTTTAACAATACTTGTTTGCCTAGTATCCAAGTATGTTATATTCTTTCAACATTTTTTCTGATGGGTACCTGTATTTTGTTGTGTTAACTGTCCCTGTAACTGGCATGTAATAATAGTGACGATACTTGCCTTAACGGAGCCACCCTTGTGGGCCCTCTTGGGCACCTCGGGCTTGTCCTGTGTGGGGGTGGGGGGCTGCTGGACTCCCTTCTTCCCGGTGCCCGCCGAGTGCACCCGCGGCAGCGGAGGCTTCTCAGCACGCACACCCACTACCTTCCCATCTGCTCCCACTGCATCTAGAAAAATGTTTATTGGTAAAAACATAACTACATATTTACAGAGCACTGTTCTAATAAAAGAGAGAGAAATTTTTTAATTTCTTATTTGTTAACAACATTTTAAGTGTGTCCAAATACGGGTTCACAAACCTGGATTATTTCCTATTATAGGAGTTATTTCATATAATTTTTTGACATCTCAACATAGATGGAGAATAATACGGAAGTCTTTACATTTAAAGGGACTTACGACCATCATAGGATGGTTTAAGTGGTCACTTAACACACGTGTAACATTCACCAATTCTACCCATTATTGACAACCACACTATACAAATTCTTGGAAGTTCTATATATATGATTCAATTTTGAAACGTTGTACAAGAATCACTAGAATTTTCACAAGAGACATCTATTGGTGAGATGAAAATAAGCTCTTTATTGAGAAGAAACTCTTATGTTAGACCAGCCTATGACGGTCGTCAGCCCTGTAATTGCCCAGACTTCTATATTCTTCTTCATCTTTGAAGAGATGTCAAAAAATAATATGAAAAAAAAATAATGTCAGACATGATCACATGGAGAGAGCAAGACAATTAGATTATTGTGCTCTCGTTTGAACTGATTTCCGGCCTCTCGCTTAGTCGACACTCGGCTACGTGCTGGGAAGGACATGGAATTTGTGACTCTGTAACTCTGAGTTACGAGTCATGTACTACTATTTCCATACAAATATGAACTAGGGTGTTTTGGTACCCCGCTTCGGATCACTTGTAATTTTCAGTAGGGGAAAGGCTAAAGGTCCATCACTCACTGGTCTTGACGTGCGGCGGTGTGGTGACGCCCGTGCCGGCGATGGAGGCCGGGCGCGGCCTCCTGGGCGCGGCCCGCGGGCGCCGGTTGACCAGCGTGCCCATCACGGAGGAGGTCATGGCACTGACCGTGCCCACCGTGGACGCCGAGGACAGGGAGCTGCCCGGCCGCGACGGGCTGCCCGGGGTCACCTCGCCCGACCTCAAGCCTGACCCTGCGCACACGACAACTGATGTGAAGAGCGCAATTTGAAAATATTGACAGTTTATTGTAACTGCAGACAGTTGTTAGAATTCCATTTTGAATTTTTAGGTAATATATCCAAAATTAAACAAGGTTATTCAATTGAATTCTACTTTTATTTACATATGTACATATGATAATGTGTGACGCGTTTCGTCTTATTAAGACATTATCAAACACACATGAGCGTTTGATAATGTCTTAACTAGACGAAACGCCTCACGTATTATCATATGTACATATGTAAATAAAAGTAGAATTCAATCCAATAACCGTGTGTAATTTTGGATATATTACCCAACAATACATAATAGCAATTTATATGATAAAACAACACCTGAATATTTTATTTTATTTAGATTTAAATGAAAAAATGTGACTCGTTTCGTCTTATTAAGACATTATCAATGTATGTTTGACGCGTGACATATTTCCATTTTATATATATGTAAACAAAAGTAGAATTCAATCCAATAACCTTGTTTAATTTTGTACATATTACCAAAAAATTTACAGTTTCAATAAAATTTATAAATAAGACTTTAATTGCTTAAATTCACAAAATTCAGCCAGATTACAAACACACACTTCTAAATCCTATTGACATTTTTTCATTGAGTGACATTAAAAAAAAAAAAAAATATTTGTGTTTTTATTATTTACACAAACATTTCAAATTCATACTATTTCTGTGAGCCTAAGCGGCTCATTGTTAGAATTAGGTATCAAATTGTGGTAGAGTGTTTTACATGAACAAAGAAAACTTTGCATATATCAACCTGTTAGCCGGACGGGACGTATAAATATGTCAAACGTAAACAATATTAGGTACGGGTAGGACATATAAATACGTCCTGTAAATATATGTTGCGCCCTGGAATGGGTGGGATCTATATTTTTGAACAACAAAGGTAATTAGTCATCCATACATGTTTTGACATGAATTCTTTTCTTTTTGTTTGCAATCTTGTATTTTCCTTTGTGATTTATATGTAAATAAATGCAAAAACATATCTTTCATAGTCTTATCATTTATTTAAGTATAAATAAAATATATGAAATCACGTCCACCGGGCGTGAAGTACTGACATGTCCTAGGGAAAGAGTTCGCGCCCGTTGTATGTTGTGTAGTTAAAAAGTGAACTCGCGGTTAACAGGTTAATGAGTAAAAGGATGTGATAAATTCTTGTATTTGTATTAATTTTATTTTTAACCCTTTGCACTCAAAGTTTTATTGGTACCGCATACTGCCAACTCAATCAAATTCCGTAACTTGTCACTATTTAACTGAAATCATATGATCCTGCTTTGACTATATTGAAAAGTAAAAAATCAATATTTAAAAATATTGCATATAACACTTTTTATTTTCGTGGAGCTATAGCGGCGACCCTCGAGTAATACGACAAACCATGTATGCCGCATCTATGGCAGTACACGAGAGTCATTCATTCAAACCCTTATCCACACCCAAATGGTGCATAGGGCACTGCATCATATAAACGCAGTGTTATCTTAATCGTAAACACATGAAGGAAAAGTGATCAGCCCTCCGCTTCAGGCACCAGTCCCAGGTAATATTGAATAAATATTAGAGTAAAAAAAATTCACTTATATTTATTTGACCCCCCCCCTTGGGAATCGAACCCGGGACCTCCAGAACGGTAGCTGAGCGTGTTGACCATTACACTACGGAGGCGAACGAGAGTTAAGTAAATTCATATTTAGAATATGAATGAGTTTGATAAAATGGATGATAATGTTTTGACTCTTTCTTTTTTTTAACTTCTCCGGTATAACCATTCCTATTCAGCGATACTAAATATCTAAAATTTGTATATCAATCCAGTAAATCAGCAAAATATTTCTCTCTTTTAATTCAATGATAGTTTACATAGTCATAATTTTCAAATTGAAAGTTTGTACTCAATCATTTGTTAAAACATTCATACACTGAAAGGGCATGATTATTAATGTATTATAAAAAAAAATACACAGGTGAATAAATTCAATAGTTTTGGCATAAATATTATATAATATATTAAAAAGTAAAGAAAAGGTTTACCCATCACCTATTTTCATCAGGAGAAGCGGACAGAGATACTGAATCAGATATTTAAAGAAAAAAAATACAAACATTCAGTCTAATTTATATGAGTACCAAAAATCTGATGCTTTTTTTGTATAACAAAAAACGACTTTGTTTAAAAGTATAGTGCAGAATTATAATACATTTTAAGAAATAACATGATGCAAAAAAAAAGAGAAAATAAATCATTTGACAATGCATAACAGTACATAATTTGGAATTTATTACATCCCTTGCATAAACTTACATCTCAGTATGTACTATACTCAGAAAGGTATGCGGAAGGAGGTATGTGAATAATTTTTATTACTGTTGTTTTTTTTGCAGCATTTTTTAAAAAAAGTATTAAGATACAACAAGGAATTTTATTGAATTAATTTTTATACTAGGAAACCATCCACCTTATTTTAATTTTATTTTGGTATAGTAATTGGGAGTTCACTGTACACAATTTCAGTGCCATAATTCCCCGAAGATGGCCTCCGCAATGAAGGGCAAAACTAAAGAAGGACATAAAGAGTCTAGACTAGGTAACACTAAAAAAAGTACTCTATAATCTAGAATGGCATTAGATAAATGGTTATTTTTGTTTATTTGAGATATCATCGATGCCATGTTCAAATATCTGATTCAGTAATAATATTAAAAAAATCTTACCTTGAAACCAGCGTACAGTTATGAAGAACCCTTCACCATAAACTGCTTGTGAGGAACATAGGGTTGTACTTAAAACACAAAATGTAAACATCACCACCAAACACGGCAGGTTACTTGGATTTTATAAAACGTACAAGAGAAATACATTTATTGTTAATAAATAATGATTAAGGTGCAATGATAAATTCAGCACTCGCAAATAAAAGAAGTTATAAGCGGTGGTTTTTATTTATTTTATTACCAGACACCACAAATATAATATGCATATATTAATTATTATAATATTACACATGTGCATGAGTAAGTTCTGGGTTATTCCATATGTCCTTAGCACTTGCTGACCCATTTATTGTAACTGCACACAGTTGGTAGAATTCCATATTGAATTGTTGGGTAATATATCCAAAATAAAACACGGTTTTTGTTGGATTGAATTCTACATTTATTTATGTATATTTTAATACGTGACGCGTTTCGTCTTCTTAGGACATCATCAAACACTGACATTGTTTAATAATGTCCTAAGAAGACGAAATGCGTCACGTATTAAAATATGTATGCATAAATAAATGTAGAATTCAATCCAACAAAAACCGTATTTTATTTTGGATATATTACCCAACGATTCACTTGCTGAAGCTTCGAATAACATTACAACGACCATCATCATAGCTGATGTAATGTATTTGTATCACTTTGATGTAATGTAACCTTACAGATATGATTTTTTTAAAAAGAATAACTCGCAAAACATCTATTTTAGATGCTTGTCTACAGGTAGGAAAGGTAAATGTGAAAAATACAACGCAAACACCTTGACCAATTGAAAATAAATCTTTCTTGAATTCGCAGGAATCGAACCTGCGACGCCAGTTTCGCAGTCAAGCGTCTACCCAACTACGCTATGGCACCTACCTTAGTTGGACCATCCAGTATAATCCAAAATATCAGAATGAAGCGCTAATGACATATGGCGTAAGAACCCAGAAAAATACTATAAGTCGAATGTGAAATATAATTGTGCAGAAGTATGCTTCAATATAGTTTATATTAATAAGTGCGTAAAAACATATAAATCATGTGATCAAACATTATTGACATTTTTTTAAAGCATGCTTATTTAGTTACCACAACCAGTTATGGTATTATGGAATTAAAACATTCTGATTACAATTATCTTTTTTTGTATATATATATAAAATAATTTTATTAATAGGCATTTGAAATAAAAGATGGTAACATAACATTTTATTATAAAAAAAAATATAGGCTATTACAGAAAATTAAGAATCCACCAACGCAAAGTTTCATAATACAAATATATGTTTTATGTATTTTTAAGAATTATTCAATGTGAAGATATCTTCAAAGATGTGACCTAGCAAAATGTTAAAAAAAATATATATATATATATACAGAGAAATACCGGTGGACTAACATGTTGAGACCCAGGAGAGAATATTTTTGCGACATTTCATCTCATCATTGAATGGCTAAATGGTGATAGGATATCATCACTTTCTATTGACAAATCTGTGCCGTAAAAACGTAATCTGCGCCGTTATTATTAACATTTATAAGGAAAATAAAGTGTTAAACAACATATAATAATAATAATAAAACCCTTATCCGCACCCCAATGGTGCATAGGGCACTGCTTCATATAAACGTAGTGTTATCTTGATCGTTTACACATGAAGGAAAGGTGATCAGCCCTCTGCTTCAGGTACCAGTCCAGGGTAATATTGAATAAATATTACAGTGAAAAAATCACTTATATTTATGTGACCCCCCCCCTGGGAATCGAACCCGGGACCTCCAGAACGGTAGCCGAGCGTGCTGACCATTACACTACGGACGCGGACAAACTACATATACATACATATATTTCAATTACAAGAAAAACGAACTGATGACATTAGTCTTTGCCTTGACTGTGTGAAGCAAAACCACAAAACTCGCAGCCTATGTTACAGCACAGTTTATGTCTGCTGTTGATATATTTTGACTCCTAGTTAAATACATGGCTTAAAAGCTTGTACAAGTATGCCTATGCAATCCTGTTATTGCAAAGCTGCTATTCTCGTCTGCCTACAAACTATTCCACCTCCATTCTCTTTTCCATAAAGCAGTTATGTCATTTTACGGCGAACTCCTTCACTTATGTTGTCTTCTTCTCCGTCTTAATCCTCATTGCTGAGGGCTGTGACCCTTGCAGAAGCAATGACTCTTCTCCAGTTATCCCTTGACTGCGCTGCACGTAGCGCTCCAACCACTGAGGTGCCTGCTGCTGCCTTAATTTGATCGGTCCATCGTGTGGGGGATCTTCCTCTCCCTCTCTTTCCCTCCAGGCTACCGATCACAACTAGTCGTTCCAGGCTATCCTCGTTGCCACGCGCAACGTGTCCAAAGAACTGGAGAATCTGTCGGGTACAGATATTGGCCAGAGTCAAGCCATCCAGGCGTAGTTATGTTGTCTATATCCTATCAAATACAGTAAATCTTTATGTATTGTTCCTCGAATAATCGTTTTCGCGGATGTGTTGTTTATTTCTTCGACCCCGAATTCATTTCATACAAAAATAGATCGCATCGACCCCGAATTCATTTCATACAAAAATAGATCGCATCGACCCCGAATTCATTTCATACAAAAATAGATTGCATAGATCGTTTCTATCCACCATTTAACCGCATTCATCGTTGGAATTATGCTGCATATTTGATATATTTTGTCTGTTTTATTGCATTCTTTTCAATATTTCAATTTTGTTACATTCGACGACAATATTCTAACGTGTGGGATAGAAACTATCGAAAGCTTGTGTGACCCAAGGTTGACAGATACAGCTGAAGAGGTCAATATTAATGAAGAGGACCCGCTGCCTGTACCTTCATTTTCAGGAGCATGCACACTCTTTGAAAGATTGAAAACATTCATATTATTTGCAAAGCCGAATATATACTGTTGGCTTATTGTCATTATTGACTTTCCGTTATTGATTGGAGAAACGGTATCTTTACTCGATTTTATCACCTTGTGTATCGATCTCTTAATTCTACATTCATTGTTTTCCCGCATTCACAGTTTATTTCAATAGGTCCCTTTAAAAACGATAGATAGAGGTTTCACTGTATATTTATTTCTTAGATTCAAGAATCTGGATCGCAGTACTGATCCCCTGTTGAGCCAGAAGAAGGAGGTGAGACCAAAGCACTTTCTGATTTGGTAAATTCAATTTATGAAACTCAGCGTTGGCGGCGGTAGAAAGATCCAAGTAACCTTTGCTTGCGCGTGTGTGTGGCGACCTACCTTGCTTGCGGCGCGGCGGCGGCGCGGGCGCGGCCACAGCGGCCAGCAGGTTGCCCACAGAGCGGTGGCCGTGCGCGCGGGCGAGTGCTCGCGCGCGGGGCGGGCGCGGCGGCGCGGCGGGCGGCGGCTCCGCGCGGCGCGGCTGCGCCAGCTGGTCCAGACGCGTCATGGAGTAGGCCCTACCTGGAGAGCGCGGGGCGCGCGCCTCGCCGTGCCGGGCGGGCACCGTGGGCACCAGGTCCGTGCGGCGCCGGGCCACGCGCGACCATGGCGCGCCATCTCCGGACGCCTCCTCTGCAAATGCCACAACGCGTAATGAAAAACACATTTCGTCGAGTGATGCGTATCACATATATTTTTTTATTTTTTAAAATATGGTTCTATTTTTCAGAGATATCATATATTTTTTATTATTATCTTCAATCAATCCTCCTCCCTTAGTTTTTTCTCTACCTCCTTCCCTAAACTCCCTTTTTCCTTTGCCTTCCTTATTATCGTCAATTTGTAATTTATGTTTTTTTTTTAAATGTTCTGTATGTACTATCTACCTACTTTCTGATTGCTGCTATATACTGTATCAAACATTTTGACCAATATTACTAGTCGGTTTTTGGTTGGTTGGAAGATATTGCTTTTTAGCAATAAGCCCGCCAATGTACTTCATTCTTTCTTTCTACATAAAGTTGAAATAAAATAAATTAAAACAAATAATACACTTGGGACGGGAAAGATATTTCTACCCGTTTGATAGATTGATGCTTAACTATTAAAAACTTCACATACATAAGTATAAAATCCCGTCGCCAGCAGTCCGCAGGCGTAAAAAACACCCGTCCGAAATGTGGTAAACTAATTTTGATTTCTATTTAAATCCTTTAAATGCCAAAAGTATTAAGATACTTCTCAGAGAAGTCCTTTTAATTTTTTTTTTATTCTAATAAAAAGTCACTGATTCGTCTTTCCTGAACATTTCACATACTAAAGGATAATTATTCAAAGGTAATAAAAGAAACAATGAGAAATAATAATTGATAAAAATATAACAATATTAATCTCAAAAATACTAGAAAAGTTAAAGGAAGTTTTTAGATAGAGAGAATTATTATTTTGTGCAGTAATATCTAAATCTACACCATTATAGATGTGCTCGAGTTATCAAGGATCTGAAAAATCTATAAAATAAGGTAGTCAAAAAATATTAGTTGTATTTTTTGTCTGTTCTACAAAGAAATCCGGAAAAGTTTAGACAAAAACAAGTATTTTATTGCTTGCCGCATGTGCCCATTAATGACAATATTAATTGACGAAACAAACCAATGGAAGTGTACTGAGTATTTTCATCTTACTTGTACAAAAGTATGAATAAACATAATTACAATACGGCTGTCCAAACTTGAAACACAGTAAAGGACATTTTTTTGTAGTAGGTTTTTTTGGCATTTTTGGACTAAGTAGAATTGACTTAGTTCAAAAATGCAAAAAAAACGTACAACAATAAAAACGTCCCTTACTGTTTTTTGAATTTGGACAGCCGAATAGAATTGCATCCAGGGATGTCCAATAAAATTAATTAAAATAAAACATTACACCATGCTGTGTTAAAACAAAAATTATTCACGTGATGTGAAAAATGTAACTGATTATGTATAACATTTCCGGTTATTTATTATGCAAATGCTTACATCAGTAAATTGGCAAACGATGTACACATAACGTATGGATGACACAAAAATAAACAAACAAATTAGACCTGGTTTATTGTTGACTTAAAACACACGGAACCAAACATCGCAATCACCAAGCAAATAAATTTATGTAGATATTTCCCTTTATATAGAAATTTAGTTTATGGTAAGAAATCATTACAATAATAAAGAAGTCTTAGAGAGATGAAGAAACACACTACCCATATATCACAATGATTATTTTGATGACAGATATGTGATCAGATAATGTCATGAGAGTGAGAGAAATATATATATTTATATAATATATAATTTCACCTTATTTTAAGCACTTTAAGTGGAAAAACTAAATAATAAAAAAAACTTTTTGATTTTCTTATAAATCAGTTATTGAAGTAAGAAAATCAATAGTTCTTAATTAAATGCATGTTTTAAATAACACATTTTTTAAAAAATACAATTTGATTCTATGCAGGTTGAATCCCGTGGCAAATTCAAACAGGGCTATACCATCATTTATTTTACAACAACTTTATACCCATTATATCCAAGTGGGTATATTAGTATGTGGAGAATCTTAAAAGTGATAAATTAAGAGATTACAATGTTTGTTTCCAATAAGCCCGTACAACGATAAATGGATTATTTGAAAAGATGAAAGATGTTATGATTTCCACAGTGTGAATGCAGCGACGGACGTACAGGGATGCCTTATGAATAATGAAGGACATGAAGGACATTGAGAGAGAAGAGACAGATGACTACAGATACAAGACAACAAAAGCCTGGAGTCAGGACTGAGCAGCCATGCCAAGTGGTTCACCACGCCTCCCTCACGAGGCACACGGGAACTCAGGCATCTATGTACACATTCAGCCGACGTTATATTACAATTCCCTGCAGCAGTGTTTCCCAATTATAACATGCGCTCCCTTTCAGGCCATAGATGTTACTACCATAAAAGATCTTTTGATATATTAAAATATTAAAATAAGGTTTAATTTACAAGCCGAAATCTTACATTAGAGAATGGAATGTCAAGGTTGATAAATAATTATCAATAATAAATGAAAAATAATAATTTCATCAATTTATTCGGCATTCGCTTTGTAGTAAAATCTATCCATTTTTAATTTAAATTTTACTTAGTAAATACCAACATTTCTTAAAATCTACTGTGACACATGTTGCGATGCATTCCACATCATTTTCAAACAACTAATAATTTCCAGTATAAACGGGTAAAAGCATTTTTTAAATTGAAATATTTCAATATAATTAATATCAAGTACCCATTTTTGCATTTTCTCATCATTAAGCAGGAGTTCAGAAATGCATATTCCATTTCATACATTGTAAAATCTTTGTTGTACCTCCAGGGTAAAGCACACCACACATTGAAAAACACTGCTCTAAAAATGCAAACAACCGCAAGACCAAGTAGGATGTAAGTGTTGAGAGTACGGTTTGAGTAATGTGTCTCTGATATCCTCTCCATCAGACAAAAGTCTGTAACTAATCAATGAACACCATGGTGATGACTCTATGCCTATTAAAATGTAGCATTAAATATGATTGTTTGCAACAAAAATTAATCACAAATTTGAATGTAATGTGGTTGTAGAAAATAACTTCAAACCCTCATCCGCACCTGATGGTGCACAGGGCACTGCATTATATGTGTTAAACGCAGCGTTATCTTGATTGTTAACAATGTTAAGGAAAGGTGATCAGCCCTCCGGTTCAGGTACCAGTCCAGGTCAATATTGAATAAATATTAAGAGTGAAAAAAATCACTTATATTTATTTGACCCCTGCCCTGGGAATCGAACCCGGGACCTCCAGAACAGTAGCCGAGCGTGCTGACCATTACATTACGGAGGCGGACAGAACAGTACATATTTTTAAAGACAGTGGAAAACAACAGTATATATTTTTGAAATATTGATTTGAGAATTTCGGACATGTGTCTTTGGATGTTTTTAAACTCCTGGTTAAAACTGTTCCAGTAAGTGGAGAGCCTGAGACTGTACCAGGAGTAATGATCTAAGAATTGCTTTAGAGGCGGTGAGCGTAACAACACATCTGCGTTTCACATTCCTATACACAGGACCAACCTGCCGATGGTTATGCCTGTAGGAAGAGCTACCGCTATGTTGAACAACATCACATTGGATATTGATCTGTTCCAAGTATCCGCAGGAGTTTTCCGAAGCGGGATTCTTCTACACATTTAACAAGAGTCTTCTTGCTTACTTTTTAATTTGTTTTTTAATGCATACGCCTTAAATGTTAGTTTGTAATGTATATATTAATTATTGAATAAATTGAATTGAATTGAATTGAACAAGGTCTTGCGGCCGATTGCCGTAACTGCGCAGCATGCCAACGACGTACGTATGTAGTAACAACATCTACAAATATGACAGTCCAAAAAGCCGATAAATCCCACGGATGCAAGGAGCCAAGCTTCCCCTTCCTGTTCCTCACCCTTGTATCCGTACTGTACGGGGAATATTTGTCGACCGTTCGCCGCGTCGGATGCACCAAACTCGTCCCATTGGAGTACCTCATACATCGTCGTGGAAACCCGATAATCTGCAATGATGTGCATGCCACAATACCATACCAGTGGACACCGATGGCGTGTCTGTTCCATCCTCATTGATAACCACTCATAACATCATCATTATCACTAGACAAAAAGCCATTCGATTCGATTACAGTAAGCAAACTAGATAGAGAACAAAACTTAACAGATATGGAAATGAACTAACAAGCTAACTACCAAAGAAAAGTGTAAATTAAGTAAAAGTTTCTCACTGTAAATTAACTTAAATTTTTCAGCAAAATAAAATTTTACGTTCTCAGAAATACATATATTCAAGCTTTTTTCAAATGGCACTAAAAACACTGATAGAAAATACGAATTGTGTCAAGCCCTAGATCTCAGATTTGAAGTCCACAAAACTACCACCGATTCGTTTATTAAACTCACCATTGACCCTTAAATAGAAAGTATTGACTACACTTTAGATAAAAATGCACTCAACTTTTTTTTAAACGATTTGCCAAACTGAAAGAAATGGGTGATTTTTTGATTTTTACAAATGATTCTGAAATATAACTAACCATTTTACAGATTTAAAATTTTCATAAAGGCAGGAGAGATTGAAGTTAGTGGTATCTTTTTTTTAACAATTCCGGACTGCGGAACGTACAGCAATAAAATAAGTTCACCAGCTTAAGGGTTAAGATGAGACAATATTTAGTTTGACTATAAACACTATATAAAAAATTATGTTTGAATGGATAAAACAGATTTAAAACATTGCATTCTAGTTCGTACTGGGGACAAACTTATTCATAAAAAAAATAGCATGCAAGAAAATAGACTTCATTCAACCCAGCCTTGGACACGCTTGCCAAGTAAACAAGACTGACAAAATATTTAAAAAATAATGCCCATCCAATATTCGGTGGCTAATGGACCAATCTAAAAAATCTGCAAAGGATAAAGAAAAAAAGTAAATTGAAAATAAAGGGTGACAATGGGATGCAGAGAATGAACAAACACAGAGAATAATGAGGTGTGGTCTACCGTATGCATTAATCACTGATGTGAGGGGATTTGGTGAAAATGAAGAGCGAATTGCGATTTACCATCTGCTGCTTGACGGTCCAGTCCACTGGCTGACGTTGCCCTCTTCTTGTTTGGGTCCAGTTCACGTTCGGAAGACCGCCTTGAGAGAGGCAACGCAGCAAACATCACGTTGGATGTTGAAGTAGCCCTATGGAATAGGTAAGCGTTATTATCTAAACTCTCAGACTCATAATTAGTACCCAAGGAGTATGGTTGAGGTATTACATTCATACTTTTAATTCAAGCACAGTCAAATTCAGTATTTTTTAGTGAATTTGTGGACTTCTGAAGTTTTTTCTGATTAACTTAAATGAAAAAAAAAGAGTTTTCAAATATATTGAGTTATCGGCATTGTTTAGACAATTTCAAAGTACAACTTCTATGAATGGTGTACTAGAGCTGCTGCTCCGACTAGAAAGTCTGAAGAAAACCTTTGTATCTTTCAAGCCTATGTGGGTAACACAATGAATTTTCCAAACATTCCGGTCTTGTTCCTTCTGCCTAATTTGCAGGTAAGCTGACTGCGAAACTGATAATGGGTTAGACTCCCACAAATTGCAAGAGAAAATAGAGGTAGGCGTTTCGTCTTATAGTCTTTTTAAAATATTTTATTTATTCAGATATTGTATTTATCCCAAAACCATTCTTTCTTTCTGTCATTTCAACCTGCAGGCAAGCCACAAGAAGAGAGACCTCATGTTTTGTTTTTTTTTTAAACAGAGAGAGTACTCTAGCACTTCCCAATACCAGTATAAGAGCTGATGTCTTCTTTGTTAGCCTCATAGATACAAATCAAAACAAGAATTTGAGTCCAAATTAAAAAGTCTGTGCATTTACACTATTCTTGGAATTGCATTGAAAGTTGCCCTCCCTCATTCCCAGAACTGATACAAAAGCATCTAGGCTTCCTAACAGTCCTTCTCTTGCAAAGTAACTTAGAATGAGGATAAGTGGGCAGATCTGGTACAGAAGCATTTAGGCTTCCTGACAGACCTTCTCTTGCAAAGTAACGATTCTTAGGATGAGGATAAGTGGACAGATCTTATACAGAAGTATCTATGCTTTCCGACAGACCTCCTCTTGCAAAGAGACTATTCTCGGGATGAGGATAAGTGGGCAGATCTTATACAGAAGCACCTAGGCTTCCTGACAGACCTCCTCTTGCAAAGTGACTATTCTCGGGATGAGGATAAGTGGGCAGATCTGATACAGAAGCACCTAGGCTTCCTGACAGACCTTCTCTTGCAAAGTGACTATTCTCGAGATGGGTGCCTTACCTGCGGTGTCCCCAGAAGGTGCCGCCGGTGTCAGCGGGCTCGAGCATGCGCGGGGTGGAGGAGCCGAACGCGAACACGCCCGCCGCGCCCGCGCCGCCCCTGCGCCGCACCTCCAGCCGCGCCTCGCGCTCCTCGTTGCGACGCACGATGGCTTCGCGTCTCTCCCGCTCTGCCTCCCAGATGGCGCGTTTGCGTTCTTCCACCTAGAACAATTTACCAATTGGAATAAAAGTATTTGTAATGGAAGTCATTGTAATGTAAATTATTGTTTATTTTTTCAACCCTCATCCGCAAAATATTATTTTTAACCCTCATATAATAGGTATGAAGCCTATGAAAATGGGAAGATCACATGGTTACTTTTTAAAAACGTGTATGAAGTGATTTCCATTCTCAATAAGCATGGGAGAAGGTATTTTCTTACACAAATGCTGACAGGATATGGAGCTTTTAGACTTTAGCTTAACCGTTTCGACCTTTGTGCCGTCCGCTTAAAAGCGGAGTCGTCACCAACTTATACATAGACTACTTGGAAAAAACAGTAATGGAGCTTAACCTTTCCAGGAGTACAATAATTGATATCCGACATTCTCTGGGGAGTGGAGTTTTTTTAACATTACATATGTATTTTTTTAAATAAAATCCTTGTATTTTGAAAATAGAAATTATGTAAAAATAATTTAATAAAAAAAGGTCGCCATTTATAGGTATTATTTTATGACAAAGTTAAATACATAGACTTCGACGTTCATTAACGTCGATACTCTTTTGAGGAAAATTCGCAACGACGTTCATTTACGTCCATACTCCCGGAAAGCTTAAAAACTACAAAGAAGGAAGATAAATCCAAAAACTGGAAGCGTGAATGGTTACCTGTTGCCTGCGGTCATTGTCCCTGGAGCGCATCTCGTCGATCCTGTGGCGGCGCTCCTCCTCCTTCTGCTCGCGGAAGCGCTGCGCGGCGAGCGCCTGCGCGCGCAGCTCCTCCAGCTTGCGCGCGCGGTCGCTGTTCTGCCGCTCGCGCACCAGCCGCGCGCGCTCCTCGCGGTCCTGCGACGCGGCCGACAGCGCGCCCTGCTCGCGGGAACCTGCGACCAAACAGGGACCGTTTGAAAAACGAACAAACATTCGAGTGTGTGCGTAAATTCTCGAAACATTCAAGGGTTCGCGTAAATTCCCGAAACATTCAAGCGTTTGCGTAAATTCCCGAAACAAAACTCTTCAATCATTTTAGTTAATTCTAGAATATTGAAGCATTCCCGTAAGTTCCTGAAACATTCAATAAATTTACGTAAACTTTTAAAACATTAAGAAAATTATATACTTTCAACAATAAAGCATTTACAGTTTTAAGTTCCCGAAAAATTGAAATATAGACGTAAATTTTCGAAACATTCAAGTATTTACGCATATTTTCGAAGTTTCCGAAACAAAACAACAACAAAAAAAACTCAATAAGCGAACACTCGTCATTAATTCGATCGAAGTTCCACCCTCAGTCATATCTTGAGATACATTAAAAAGATTTTTTTGTTATTATTTTTATGAAGAAAATCGAAGGTTATTTTATAAAACGAAAACTTCTTTAAGAGATTATTATTTTTATTATGATAATTGAAAAAAATGTAACAAAATATATATACATAAAAAAAACTCTCATGGATAACGACAAAACACAAAAGAAATGCAACAAAAAAATACAAACCAAAGAAAACAAGGAGGCAAGATTTGATTAAACAAAAAAAATGAGGAATGAAAACACATCATGAAAACTAAAAGAATGACAACGATAGAAGGTCATGAGTATTGCCGTATTAGCATCGAATAACGTGATTAATGATGTGAAATTTGATCACACAAAATGTGTTATTTGAGATGACAAAACATGAAAAGCAACATTTGAACGGTTCCCACCCCTACTTTTAGAGTGCTACAAATCAAATATGATATTCCGATTTTTTAAATTTTCTCACTCAATCATTTTATCTCGATATGAATTTCGTTTTGCCACATGATTTTTTTTAATATTGGCACATGATATATTGGATAAAATAAATAAATATAAGTATCTGTGTAATAACTCCAGATTGTTGGCTTGTCACAGTCTAAAACGAGGGTTGTAATATGTCGGTAGCAGTGGATGAAACGATAACGTTTCTACGACAACATATCGTAGACCAACTGTCTATGATACTCGATTATGGACCGCGTGCCGGAGGCTTATTACCGTATGCTTGTTCAATAGAATACAGTAGCGTCTCCAGACAAGCACGTTTTTGCTTGTCTGGAGACAAACGATAGACCATGAGTGATTGTGACATTCAAGATTTCAAGACACTCCCAGGAAGCATGATCTTCAGCCTCCAAATCAGCACGGTTTTGTAAGCATAAAACCGAGTTGAATTTACGACATATGCCTCGGTTTGTATAAGTGATGACACGCGTGCCGATTGAGCGCTACAAAACCGCGTTAGTTTGGCTCATTGCGAGCTCTGGAAGGCTGAGATTCGAGATGACAGAACATGAGCGATTGTGACATTCAAGATTTGAACACTCCCAGGAAGCATGATTTCAGCCTCCAAATCAGCACGGTTTTGTAAGCATAAAACCGAGTTGAATTCACGAAATTTGCCTCGGTTTGTATAAGTAATAACATGCGTGCCGATTAAGCGCTACAAAACCGCGTTGGTTTGGCTCATTGCGAGCTCTGTAAGGCCGAGATTCGAGACGACAGAACATGAGCGATTGCGACATTCAAGATTTGAACACTCCCAGGAAGCATGCTCTGCAGCGCCAGTAGTTGAGTGGGTAATGAACCTGCGTCTCCTGAGTGCAGCGGCTCGTGCTCCTGGTCCTCTAGGGTGGCGAGAGCGGCGCCGGCTGCGCGGGGGGGGGAGCGCCAATCAGCAGCGGGCATGGAGTAGTAGTAGTAGTAGTGGTGGTGGTGGTGGTGATGAGAAAAGAAAGAGAAAAATACACACTGTTACTATCGCACTCTTGGAGGAACTGCACAATCATATCGTAGAAATTCCACATAACGTCATTTTGATTTTTAAAAAAAAATTGAAATTCCCTTGAATTCCTTTTGAATAGACGACTAATAAACGATGAGTTATTGATATACGTTTTGTGCATACTTAGGTACATATATATCAATAACTATCGCTTTGATACCATTCCTAATAGAAAGTAATTGAAGAAATACTTAAACTGTAAATTGCACAGGTGATTTTTTAGGTAAAAATACCCGTGAAGAATAATATTACAATGCATAATTTAGACTGCAAGAGATGGCAATGCCTTCCCTGCAATTTATGACAGTATTTAAGTAAAGAATACCATATAAACATATTCAATGGACCAACGTTGATTTATATTCATGTTTGGATAAAAAAAATAACTGTCACGAGTGATATTATTTGTTGGCTATTTTAGAATTGTTTCTATAAATCGCGTTTTTATTTCAATAAATTCAGCATTAAGAGTTTCTTTAATATTCAAACAAGAAGGTACGTCACCAAAACAAGATTCTGTTCCTCCAAGATGACGCTTGCTGCAAAGGGTGCAAAGAAGCGTTGAATGTGAATATTTTAGATACTTTTTAGAGAATTGCTTTCTGCGTATTTTGAAAGGGAAATTTTGAGTAAGAAGCTTCGAGGTATGAATATTAGAATACAGTGCGGATTAAAATATTCATTCAAATGTTACATAGTATACACATATCACATTTTCTAAAATTCTTAAAATGAGAAATATATACAAGATCAGATAAATTTCGTTGAAAATAATTTGGGAATAATGTTATGCTGATGTTTGTAATAATTAAAACACAAAAAAACGCGAGTGTGTATTACAGAATCACATGCTTAAACAATATATCTAAGTCATTAAGGGTTATGCAAATGGAAAAAAACAAGGCTTTTGATTAATGATTGTTAAAACTTTAAAAAGATTACACAGAAAATACAATGAAAAAGTTTTCTCGTTTCAGCTTTTTGAAGGGATTCATTACATCCATTCAAAAAGAAAGCAAAAATCCAAAATACGTGCTAATATAAGAAGAAGAAAAAACCGTTATAAATATAGAAAATCTAATAAGAAATATCGAGTTAATATATTATGTTATTAATACAATATATTAATAAAGTTAATATGAACAATGAACGTGTATTAAGGTGGATTTTATTAAACGAATGGAATTGTGTACAGAAGCGGAGAATTCGGGATCAGGTTATACAAAAAATTATATTAATTTCTGATCCTGCTGTTCAAAATAAATAACAGTAATATTTCATATTTATTTAAAAAAAAAAACTATTGAGAAAATATATAATAATAAGATATCAATCAAATGACAATACCTTTGTAATAAAATATAATATGGAAAAGTAAAAATATAACGATAAATTTTGTTTTAATTCAACACCATGCTTTTTTTAAACTACAGATTTATGCGCAGCCCTGGTTTGCACTGGTTGTACCTGTTTCGTCATATTCGTAATAGTCGGATTCAAATTCCGGTTCTTGGCCAATATAGGCAAACCAGTGGAGTGTGTGGCCTAACGATTTCGGCCTCTGACGTCCTGGTATTGTAAAAATAAAAACACAAAACAATACAAATGAAAATGAAATGAAATGAAAAAAAATAACATTAAAATATATCTCAACTGCAGAAGAAGCACTACAGACATAAACTGAAGCTAAGACTAATTTCTTTAGATGTTAGAAATTGTAGTAGATGCATTTTGTTAAAATTAAAACGTAGCTAAATTATTCACGAAAAATGTCCATCAAACGCTGCCCATAAAAGGTTTTATATACCCATACAAATATATTTTCTCAGTACCTACTCATTTCACAGCAGGTTAATTTTAAGTGTTTACATGCGTACTCGCTGGTCTCATAAAATAATAACAAACATAAAGAAATGAACGGGTTTTACAGCGTTCGTGGACGTCAGAATGATACATTGTGTAACATTTCCAGACCAAAGATGCTAGGGAAAAAATAGTCTGTTTCCGCCAGACGTCTCCTAAGTACCGTCGACAGGAAGGACATAACTATCCGCCGGGCTAATTACCGCAACTCTGCGGGAAAATGCAAAGGGAGGATTAGACCTCGGCGTGGGTTTCGTTTGACGTGAAACGCCATTGTCTCGTATGATAAATCATCACTCTACAAGAACGCAGAGACGGCAATTGTTTTTCTACTACTACTTCATCATTCTTCAGTAATTCATTCTCTGTCCCAGCGGCCAGACTATGGAATGAATTTTATTAAAATTAAAGACTTGAATATACCACTTTAATGAGTTTAATTTTTATTTACGACTAGTTTCGAAAACGACAGATGTTTTCATCTTCTGGTACAAATTAAAACTAAATTTAAATTAAATTAAATTAGTCGTAAATAAAAATTAAACTCATTAAAGTGGTATATTCAAGTGTTTAATTTTAATAAAATAATCATGTCATTCCACAAAGTTAATGCCGAATCAATAAATAATATGGAATAAATTACCTTTCCTTGTAAAAAATGCACCTTCTCTAATAACTTTTAATATTCTAATAATGTCTGAGACATTACTATCTATCATTAGAATCCTAACTGTTCATCAAACCTCATCCCTTATTTTTTCCTTCTGCCTCCTTGCCTAAACTCCCCTTTTTCCTTTGCCTTCCTAATTTTCATCAATTTATAATATGTGTTTTTTTTAATGTTCAAGTACTATCTACCCTCTGATTGCAAACACCTATATATGGTATCAAACGTTTTGACCAATATCACAAGTCTGTTTTTGGTTGGTTGGAAAATATTGCTTTTTAAAAATAAGCGCGTCAATGTACTTTTTTCTTTTATGTAAATGAAGTTTAATTAAATAAATATAAGTAAGATGGAGAGATAACGTGGGGTAGGAAAAGCGCGAAAACAATAACGTAACGCGTAGCTTGGCAGGCCACACAAAAAGCGCGGCGAATTATGCGTAACACTAAAACAAAAATCATAAATATAGTAATTTATTATATTTTAAGAAAAAATATAGGAACGTACCCATTCAAATGGGTTTTTTTTGTTAATACCCCTAAATAAATATATTCACTAATTTTATTCGAAAATCATTATAAAGGTGTAATATGACTTCATTCCTATGAGAGTTTAAATAATTTTAACGCGAATATTGAAAAAGTAATCAAATAAAATAGAATAAAAATGTCTTGCTAAAAAGGGGTACTATTATCGAGCACCCAGCATCCCTATTATCGGATACCTTATGACAGACTACACATGCTTTTTAAAGCTATTTTTTTGAGAGCACACGAAATAGTGTAGAAAAATAAAATCATAATTACACTATTATTTAGGTACGAAAAGCCAAAGAGAATTGGAAACACAAATCTCAAGCAAATGATGCAAAATGAAAAGATCTTAACCATTTCTGGATTTATGTTCATAATATTTAAAAAAAATAACATTATATAGTAAATACGGTATCCGATATCGGCATTATCTAGTTATAAAAAGTATGTAGTAGTATTATAAAATAGCGAATAAATTAATAAATAAATAGTATTAATAAATAGCGCTGCCACGAAAAACGCGCTTAGAGTGTCAGAAATGAAGACTCAGAGAAGCATAACAGGCAAGAGTCTTCGAGATAGATTGAGAAATGCCAAGATCAGGGAAATATGCGAGATCGAAGATGTCGTTAGGTGGGGAAGGCAACGAAGAAGACAATGGTATGCGCATGTAAAGAGAATGGAACCATCCAGACTCCCCCACATCGCATTGTACGGCCAACCCCATGGTAGACGACTCCCGGGCAGACCACCAAAGAGATGGGCCGATAGCTGGGAATCGACGTCGCAGGAGGCTAATCCCTCTTAAAAACAGGCCGTAAGGCCTATAATAATAAGAAGAAGAAGAAGAATAAATTAACTAAAACAATTTATATTGTATTTTTTTACTTCATACAAATTATCATTTAAAATAATAAAAACTAAGTATGGATATCTTTAGTCTGTCGGCTGATTAAATTAACCTGAGAAATGTGTGTTCGCGACACTAACCACCGGACCACAACTCGACACAATTCTATATCAGTAACGTTTCTACGTTTCATTAAATATTAATAATATGTTGAAAGCTCGCAAATGTTTAAAAATAAACAATAAAATTAAATGTGCTCTTTAAAAAGGTTGAAAAAACCGTTTTAAAGAGAAAATTCAGAGTTTCATCATATGTTCGTGGAAATTAGTCAAAAAACTTTTGAAGAACGAAATTTCTCTTTGGAATACGACAAAAAGGTGATTAACTTCGCAACCCCCCAAAAGTTAGCTCAGTTTCCGGGAAGTCGCTTTTCATTTGCGTATACTAAGTTTAAAGTTTTCTCGCGACGTCTATGTGGAATATCGTAACAACATGCTAATTTTTATGCAAATATGAATAATATTTTGTAAATAATTGGACAAGAATTTACGATGGAAATTCGAAACGAATGAAATTGAAGTGTTTACACGTAATTACGAGTTTCAAGCACTTTATTTATATTTGATATTTATTAGTTGCCTTAGAAAATTCTCCTTGCCTATAATGTACAAGAATTTATAGCATATTTAGTTAATGTCTTAAAAATGATAATGGATGTGTAGAGTTCATAATAAATTAATTATGTTGATCCTTAATACGAAAACAAAAGATACAACAATACAATAGACACAAAGGATTCAATATCTTATATCAATCAAGATTAATCACATAGCTCATTTATTTGTCTTATTCGTCTTGTCATATTTTCTAAATAAGACACCACTAAATCCGAAAGATCTTTATGTCCTATTGCCTAATCGATTTTTGTCAACTGATTACCTTCTTTTGCACATTCTGTTTTCATTTTTTTAAATTGGACATACCTACACTAAACGAGGGACATCTTGTGATAACGTCTTATCACATTCACAAGTAGAGTTTTGTTATCTTTAAAACGGAAGAGGTATTCTCAAAATGCTCCATGACCTGTAAAAACTTGAGTCTATTTATGTTTTTTTTTAAAGAAAATTCAAACAATTTTGTTTAGTAAGGATGAAAATTTTCGAATTTTTTCCCTGTTCTGCTTCTATATATCGACTATTCCAAATATTTAACATTTTCAGTCATATCAATTTCTTGGCAAAACTAAGGGGAAATCGATTATACTCCGGTTTTGTATTTTTTAAAGTTGCTTCTTTAGCTATAGCATCTGCTTATTCTATACCATATATTCCTTTATGTCTTCTTATCCAACCAAGCCGTACAGTTTGATTTCTTGCCTCTATATTGAAAATATTGAAAACAATACTGAATTCGAAATATTTTACAAAAAGGGTTGAATTGAATACATTATATAACACTATGCGAGCTTTCTAGGATTCTCTATACAAGATGGAGAATGTTGAACAGAAGTCGATTTGTAAAGGCTCGTATCACTCTATGTTACTGAAACCATGTTAACAAAACGACCTCAGACAGCGCGGACAAAAGGCACAGTTCTTTACAAATGTAGGAGAGAAAAATAGGACCTGATTTGGGTAGAAAGGTTCACTGATTGCGACTTCGAATTATCGACTGAACACTATTACTAAAAAGCCTTCTAAGCTTTTACAATTTGTAACTTTGAAAAAAAAGGAAAATTTACTGGATATACAAGTATAACCATTGATATTGAAAAAAAGAATAGTTATTTTAGAAACATATGAATATGTCACGGTAATCAAAATTTAAAATATTAGTTTGGTTTTTTAACTTAATTCATGGTCAGAAACCACGTGTGAAAAGCTTTCTAAACTTATGTAATTTGTAAAACAAACTTTTAAAAAAATAAGGGAAGATTTACTATTAACTGGATTTACAAATATACCTATTAATATTGAAGAAAAAAAATAATTATTTTACAAAATAATAATATGTTATCACGGTAATTGAAATGATAATGTTGGTTTAGTTTTTTGGGAGTATTCATGGAAAGAAACCATATGTGAAAACCTCTTAGTTAAAAAAATTGCGCACTGTAGGAATCTAGCGTTGGTAAGCAACAAACCATTGCGTATTTGATTTACTTTCAAGCGCGAAGTGGTGATATAATTTTGTGTTTTTCTCGTATTATAAACAAATGCGTACAGTGACGTGTATTCGTACAACGTGTCATGAGAAAAAATGCCTGTATACTATTTGTTTACGAAACAAAATAATTTGGAACATTTTAATCCTTGTTCACAGATCAGGATTATCTCCGCTTAGCAGTTATTTTATACACTTTTTGACATTTCAACATAGATAAGACAACGAAAGTCTAGGCATTTACAGAGCTTACGACCGTCATGTCGGTAGTGAACTCACATGAACTGTGTCACGAGTTTGATCAATATATCTAGGCGTTCCAAAAATTGAGTAGTGTGGTTGTCAATCTAATTCTATTTGTGAATGTTACACGTGTGTAAGTAAAATGATCACGTAAACCAGCCTATGACGGTCGTAAGCCCTGTAAATGCCCAGGCTCCATATTCTTCTTCATCTATGTTTATATGTCAAAAAATATATAAAATAATTTGGCATTCGCACAACTCGCCTGTAAACGATATTTGAACGTATAGCGAAATTTTTCCGCATCACGTTAGTATTACACCGGCATAGGTAAGCGTCCAATTACAGGCGTAGGCACAGTGGGCTCAGATTAAACTATAATCCCTCAGGACAAGGCATCCTGTCTCGAGTAGGTGCCTGACGGCCGCACTCCAGTAATTGCCTGTAGAGGAGATACGTAGAGGAACGCATTACGTAGAGGAACGACTGGGGAAAATTTTTAAATGTATTTTCCTACCATTCCTGGCATTTCCGAGACAATGCGATCATGGGGGGTTACACCATGCCGGAATACACAGGGTATTATGTTTACGGGAATTTCCCTCTGCTGCGGCGGAGGGTTATTAATGATTCGAAATTCTCGTATTTCACAAATCTGCTATCAAAATAGCGAGTCTGCAGATACAAATATCTCTATATAAGCCATACATGACCGCATTCAATGATTAATCAAATGAAAACTAATGTTTACATAAATATATGTTATATTGAACATTTCATGATTACATTAAACTACATACTCGTACAACAGTGTGATAAAAACTAATGACAATTAAAATAATTGTCATATTAGAGGATACAATATGGTAACTGTTACTTTTTTCGGTTTATATTTCTTTTCGGGTTAATTTTTTTGGTGTCAAAATCTATATTAATTTCTAAAAAAACATACAACAAAATTTGTGCACAGACAGATTGATCAAATCTGAATTTATTTTACAGAAGTCGTCTTATAAATCGTTTAAAAAAATATCGCCCTTGTCTAACTGAGAGTCCCCATAAAACGAAATGTTAACCGTAACAGTTAAAACTTGAAGGTTGCTGGCGCAAAAATTTAAAGCAATATTTTTTAACCAGATTATTAAGTGCCTATAAAATTATTAAAAAAATACTGTTTAAAAAATTCGAGAAAATACTAATTCCTTTTGTTCGTTAGTTTTCCGTCAAACATTTTTTTTACCACATGGGTTGGACAATAAAAAGTTTAGCAAAAACGTTTTGTCAAAAAAAACTGCAAATATTTATACTAAATATAATAATGACAGTAATCCTAAAATTGCATAATTAAATATAAAGAATTTATAATTCATTTGAGCGAAGTTCAGTATTTTTATTATGCGTTTATTAAATATTGAAATTGTTTAACCCTTACATTTTCAGTAGATATTACTGTATATTAGCAAAAAAATGCATATTTTTTATAACTAGGATCTAATAATTCAAGTTTAAAATCGAACAAAAACTGCGTTTATTAAACATTGAAATTGTTCAACCCTTAGATTTTCAGTAGGCATATTATTGTATTGTATATTAGCTAGAAAAAACATCTTTTTTTATAACTGGGATCCAATAATTCAAGTTTAAAATCGAACAAACTCAGGTTACTTGGTTATTTCAATCTCTTGATTTAAATTAAATTTAAACTTTCTTAACATACAGTTTCGATCGGTGTTCTAACTTACGTTGGTCTAAAGCCGAGTCAGTACAAAGTTTAAATTGGTCATTTGTAGTTGACAAAAAGGAAGCATTTGAAAGGCGCTCTGGTGTGGGTTTGTCGGTGGCGATATAAGTTGTTGTATGGCCACGAAACAGGTAAACTTTTGTGAATAAGCCGAAAGTAAGATATCCTATCCTATAAAGGCAAATAACAAAACAAAAAGTTGAAACAAAAAATAAATGTATTACAGAATTTCAATTTAAATATCAACAAAAGTTACAAATTGGGAAGAAGTAGCTAAAATGATTTACCAAGAAATGTCAGTACAAAACAACAAAAAAATCGCAGTTATACCTACTGCAGAAAGGGTTGGCAGTAACAAATAAAAATAGTACTTGATCAGTTATGATTGAGTACTCTGGGAAATTGAAAATACTAACTAAATATACGTATTATATAATAATCCATTTAAATATTTCAGAAATAAAGGGTCAGAAATAAAGAAATTAAAGGAAAAGTTGCGGCCCTGTAGGAATTGTTACCAGCCCCCAACCCCCGTTGTATAGAGGGAAATAAGCCAGGCAAACAGGCTATTCCTTCAGGATGATTACTCTGAGCGATATCCGATGCCGTTTATGGAGAGATAGCACCTACTATACGGGCGCGTGTAAGTGTATTCCGAGGAAACCCACCAAATTGGTACCGCGTCACACACTACATTAGGTGATCGTCCTATCGGAAATTATTTTTCCACACGGTTAGATACCTACTTTCATCGGGACGAATAATAATAACAATAACATATAAAAATAACAACATATAAATAGATAAGTCCTGTGCTTATTGGAAAAAATTCGGATTCCACTTCATTCAATTAATTAATCACACCGAAAAAAGGACACTGAAAAGGTATATAACTATTTCATTAAACAGAAAATTGTATATGACAATGATTTTGTCAGTAGATAGGACTACATCTATGGATTTCATAAATATTATCTCTATGTATTTTTCGGTCTACCCGTTTTTTCAATTAAAACTAAAATAGGACATATGACGACCGCTTTGCAGACGAACGAAAAACACATTAAAACATACCCCGCCGGCAAAAAGACGTGCGATGTAATTGATCGTTATTTTAAAAGTTTGATTGACGATAGTTGGTATATTGAAGTCTAAAATATAACAAACAAGGTTTTTATCATTTAAAATTACTCTTAAAAGAATCCAACATACTCATATGAGTTTTCTAATCGCCTGTATTTTGTTTACGAGTAAATAGTTTTATCCACATATTCTACATTTCGTCGTAACCGACATCATTAGACTGGTGACGTCGTGATGCCAGTCTGACACCGATCTGAAAATGCCGGTAACGACGGAACCCGGTAATAATAATAATAATAAATGACTTGTCTAAAATAATGTTTTAGAAAGAAAATGTCAAAAGAAAAACAAAAAAACTATTTCATACATTTTTTCCTTTTGATGATACTGACGCAAATTGCCCATGGAAATGTTTACTTTTAATATACACAATACAAACCATACTTTCTTTGTAGCGTACACAGGGTGTGTTTAAACTGTATACCTCGTGTTAAGATCATTATGCTCTCTGCGATATAAATAAAGTACGAGCGAAAGCAAATAGACTTTACTCGTGAAAAATTCTGCTTGGGCGAATTTCCCCTGGCACACATCTCGGTGACTAGACGCCAAAGTGACCTATCTCATTTTTGGTCAAATATATTGCATAGTAAATTGAATAGACGCCATTTACATGGTTAATCATGCCACGATCCTAAGAGCGGGGATGGACCTCGGCCGCACGGGATGTGACCGTGTCGCCCTTGCTTGAACTTTTAACGACTTTAGTTATAATTTCATGAAACGGGTCGCTCATTTATGCATTTCGTAATTGTTCTTTTACAAGATGTCGACTATTCCACTTCACACCCTTAAAACCCAATGTCTCCATTATTCAAGGCTGCGTTTTAAATATAACTAACATTCGGATAAAAACCATAAAATCAGGGATATTAAAAATAAAATTTTAAGCATGCATAATTTACATACAGCCAGAAAAGGGGTGACGTTATATGGACAAGTTTCTTTTATATTTTTACTGAAAATATGAAATCGAGAAATTCTTAACTAATTTTAGCTAAATTTGACATATTCTACTTCTTCATTCTGACCCTTATCCGCACCCAATGATGGATAGGGCACTGAATCGCACTGGTGCAGTGTCATCTTGATCGTTTCTTATATGAAGGTTAGGTGAACAATCCTGCTTTCCAGGTACCAGCCCAGGATAATATTAAATATAAGAGTGAAAAAAATACTTGATAAGACAATTTTGACATATATCCATTATATTCTAAGCATTTAAGCCCCTATATAAAATTCCAGACCGAATAAACATTTGAAATTGTCCAACTTTTAGATAGGTTTGCATATTTGATTGCATTCAACATGAACAAAAAAACTCGAAGTACGATCAGCGTTGTAAAATCGAAACACGATTTATTTATTGGCAGCTGTTGAACTTTGTAATGAGAACATAATTTTTTTAAAGAATACAGGCCCTGAAACAAATCTCGAAAAAACGTCATCGATTTTATTATTTACTACGAAAAATTGAACAAAAAACGTTAAATTTGGAATCAAATCCACTGCAATGAAGACATTTTTTTACGTTCTTATCAAAACGATTTTATTACCCGTTTAAAGACTAGGAGTAGCAATAAGATATTTGAACGAGGCAGATAATATTTATGGATAAGCTCGGCCGCGGTTGTAACATCGAGTACCTCCAGTTTAATATCCCACTTGCTGCGGGCGCCATTAAAGACGGTGGCTTCCAAAGAAAATCAAATTATCCGTTTTATATCGCGAGTGGGTTCGATAAAGATGAGCCAAATCACGCGGGGATACTGAATAGAAAGGCCGTTACGAAGAAGCAGAGTTGAGAAATGTATATAAGGTATAGTGGCTATTATCCTTGGCTCTACCCGACCGAGTTTCTCCAGGGGATGCTTGGCTACAATAGTTTAGAGACTATAAGGAATGTGTATTTGATTACGCATTTTTATCCATTGTTGCGCGGTATGATCGATAATCCTGAAATTATCCGGAGCATTGGTCTGTATGTTCCCGATAGTTACCGAAGACAGCGTCGACATAGATTGTTTCACATTCCTATACACAGGACCAACCTGCCGATGGTTATGCCTGTAAGAAGAGCTACCGCTATGTTGAACAATATATCATTGGATATTGATCTGTTCCGTGTGTCTGAAGGAGTTTTCCGAAGTTGGATTCTTCTACACCTTTAGCAATAGTATTCTTGCTTATTTTCTATTTTTGTTAATGTATACGATTTAAATTTGAGTTTGTAATGTGTATATTATCTATGAATAAAATAAATTGAATTGAATATAAAGGTATAGTGGATACAGAAAGAGGTATGGTGGATACAGATAGAGGTTAATGTGCGGTGAGAAACTGGAGATAGATGAACTGGAAAAGTTAAAGTTTTGCGGTAGGCGGATGGTTAGACTAAATGAGCTGACGACCGACCTTTTGTAGCGCTATCGAACCGTGAAAATGGACCAAAAACTAACGGGAACGTAAAAGATATTGGAAAACCGACTAACTGTGCAGATAGTACTCACGTAATTACTATATAGTACCCTTAATTGAAATTAAGATAATGCTGATTAAATTAAATTCGTCCGCCTCCGTAGTGTAATGGCCAGCACGCTTGGCTACCGTTCTGGAGGTTAAAATAAATATAAGTGATTTTTTCACTGTAATATTTATTCAATATTACCATGGACTGGTACCTGAAGCGGAGGGCTGATCCCCCTTCCTTCATGTGTAAACGATCAAGATAACACTGCGTATATATGACACATTGCCCTATGCACCATTGGGGTGCGGATAAGGGTTTTTTTATATTATTAAATTAAATAGCACAAAATCCAAAATCGTGAATTTTTTTGCTAAATCTATAAATCAAATAGTACAGGTAAACGAATGTTTTAAGTAAATTTTGAAATAAAGACCTTCAGAATATGTGTTTTAAAGTTTAATGATTCATAATTCTTGGCATGTTTTTTTTTTATATTTCACAAATAGTATATTGTTTCGGAATTAAACGAACAATTGATTTTGAGAAAACATTCAAGTATACTGGGCTAGCGATAAGATTAACCAACAAGTAGTAATGGATATCCACGATTTTAAATTTCAATCATTTAAAAAAGAAAAAAGAAAAAAAACAATACGATAATTATCAAAAATAAAACAGATACTTTAAAATTGATTGAAATCATGGACGCTGCTGAAAGAAAATATGATTCGAAGGCATGGCCTAGGTGACGTTGCCCATGACAGAAGGACCTATAACCTGAGGACGATGAGAACTGACCCCAACAGTCAACAAAGACGATAATTTGGGATGAAGCCAGGAAGAAAATGACCAAAATTTTGTGGTCAAAACTAGGGTATACGTATAAACCATTATAATAATATTACGTTTTCAGTAAAGTACGGAAAAGTTAAGATCAAAGTCACGAGAACTATCGTCAAATCCACAAAAAGCAGAAATAATTATAGCGTCGTTAAATGTAAGAATGAAAGACAAAGGTTAAATTGTAACTACAGTTCACTAAACAAGAATTTCTGCTACTGCATTACCATATGTCCTAATCTACTCCGCAAATGGAACTGTCCCTAATTTGAGCGTGTACAGGAGATAGAAGCAAGAGGGATTTTAATTTTCATCCCTCCGAGAGCTTCACAGTGAAGGACCGGTCGAGACGTGAAGCGAATTACTGGAGATGGTGTTGGTACGTTACTGCTAAGTTGATTAATACGCTTATAAACTGGAAGCTTGTTTAGCCGAGTTGGTAAAACGCTTCAACTGCTAATGGTTAGTAAGTTTGCAAGATTCTGTGTTCAAACACAATAGGATTATATTTATATTTGAAGCACTTACTTTGTGATTCTCCATTTTATAATTAAAATGTAACTTTGTTTTACAAAAAACACTATAAATATTTTACTATAACTTAATTATAATGTCTACCGGTTTCAAGTTACATTTTGATTATAACAATAGGATTAACCGTAACTAGTCACTAAATGACCCCGATTTCAATGGATGTCTGAATAAATGGTTTAATGTATTATTTAAAAAAAAAAAAAAAATGATTGAAATTGATTTTATATATGAAATGTTAAAATCAAACACTGATTTTTTGAGTCTAAAAAATTGGATTTTATTCCTTAAAAAAAAACACGTAAAAATAAATTTGTGACAATTCTTTCGCCTTGTTATGGCGAATTTTATATTTATTAAACAAGCTTCGTGATGATGAAACTGAACCCAATAAAAAATTCGAATGCCCAAAAGTAAAACCAACCATCTTACAAAAGACTGACGCGTTTCCTGTATATTTGAAAGTTAGTCAAGGGCATGAACGTAATTGCCACGACTTAGAATTATGACACTCAAAAAATACTATAGAAAATACAGAAAAAATCATCTAAGTTGGTAGTTATGTTCAAAATCGTTCTCGTTATTTGTGGAACTAATTAATTTATTATTAGATTAAAACCAATATTTTTAGCTTTTCCACTTTTTTATTTGACCAGCGACCGGGTTTCGTCGTTACCGACATCATCAGACTGGTACCAGTCTGATGATGTCGGTAACGACGAAACCCGGTCGCTGGTCAAATAAAAAAGTGGAAAAGCTAAAAATATTGGTTTTAATCTAATAATAAATTAAAAATGCAATTCCATCACGAAGTGTCAGTGGATAATATAAATCTATTGGAACTAATTAGTTACATTATTCTATATGCTTCTTCTGCAGTATCGTAAATGATAGTGAAGTGATTTGATTGGAATGAGGTGAAAACGGTAATAATTTTAATTGCAATAAATTACCTTTGGTGATGGAGGAAGGCCGACTTTGCCTTTGGTTGGCTTCAACCGGAGCGGCACCCGCTGAAATAAAGAAAAATACTAAGTAAATATACAGAAATACTAACAACACAATTTAAGCAAATATTACACAATTTATCATATTCGAATGTTTGTTTTAAAACGAAAACTATTTGGCATCATTGAAAATTTTATATTAAAAATAATTGAATCTAGGAGCATCTGGTTAGAGTCTACGACATAGAATAAGGGAATCGACATCGCAGGAGGCTAATCCCTCTCAAAAACAGGCCACAAAGCCTACACTAAGACGAAAGAGAAGAAGAATTGGATTTGGCTATTATTATTATTATTATGCATAGAAAAATCTATTCCAATTGTTGTGAAAATTATAATAAAACAATTTTTGTACATTTTCAATCAAGTAATAAAGTGAATTCACCTATTTTATTTAAAAAATTAAGAAAAAAAAAACAATAACGCTAAAAATTTAACTCCGTTTATAAAATGACGTCAACGAATAAAGTCAAGTGATGTAATTGCTCTTTTAAAGGGGAAAATTTGTAAAAAAAAAAGTAGTTTCCCTTAACCGATGTGATCGGGGTCCGCGCAAGGGTTGGCCCTACTCCCCTTTCTTTTTACAAAGCACTCAAATCAAGGGCGATCCTGTTCCTGGCAGCCTGCGGTACTCCGGATAACAAAAAGCCTACTTACTCAACACCGAGTGCTGGTCCCTTCACAATGTATACATGGGAAATTAATTATTATTCCTTTATTCTGCTGCTCGTGTACTGGGTACTGCCTGCTAGGTACTATATTACACAAGAGGAATACTAATTGGGTTGGAAAATTACAGGATAATAGAGATTCAACCCGACTGAAATAATTATACACCAGGACAAATTGGGACATTCGTCACAGTAGCTGCAGTTGTTGGCACGTTCGGTTACATAATACTCAAGTATTTGCACTGGATTGGCCAAACGCAAAACTGATTGTCTTGTGACTAAATGAATGATGCAGTGTCATACAAGGAAGGATAATGATAAGAATAAAAAATACGATAAAATTATAAGGGTAAAATATATCAATCGGCTTCGAAAATGTGTCTTCAAGACAATAAAGATTTGACCTAAATTAAATAATTTGGAGATGTACAATACTTAAGAGCAATAATGCAAAGTTCTAAAAAATAAAGGTAGAATTAAGGATATAAAAAAATAATTGATCATTGCTGAAAAAAAACGGTTTTGCAATTTTATACTAGTACATTCTATGCAAAAATTAAATGTCCTGTACTTCGTCATACAAAAGTTATTTAGTAGAATACAACGATACTCCGTATCATTTGAATACTTCTATACACATAAAAATAATTATTAAAATTTGGAGTGTAGTAGAAGTGCTTTATTTAATGTACAAACGCTAGTATCCATCTTAAGGAGCTGTTCAAAATTCGAGGAAAATTAAAAAGGGGAAGAAAATGAAAAAAAGCATGTCATTATTTCCTCGAACAATCAGCCATACCTCATCTTAACCGCTTTAGCCAGTTACAAAAGCGTTCTTAAATGGTATCATGAATAATGACAGCGAAAGCTTTCAAAATTGGGAAAATACTTTTAACCCGCCTTTTAGCTTCAATTACTATCAACCGTGAACGGTGACACATCTCTAAGTGAAAAAGTCACAATTTTAGCGGAAAAATAGTGCTTAAGTGTGGAACATTATCATGCTAATAGCGAAGACGAGAAGGTGACTTCAAAGAATTTTAAGTGAGGAGACTTAATTTATAGGGTCATTACAGCATGCGAAACGTGATCACGCGAACAAAAGTGTCATAATAACTGAAAGATAAAAAATAAAATAAAAAATCAGAATATGAGTTTATCTTCCCGTTCAGGCAAGAAATAAAACGACAGCTTTGATGGGAGTATATAGGAATAATGTATACATCTAGCTACAGTTCTACAAATTCTACAACATCGTGAGCAATTAAGTTTTTAATATACGTCACTATAAGACAATGGGATTTCCATCGGAAAAAAACAAGTTAACAATTAATGAAAAAAAAAGTTTAAAACAATATTTTAAACACTTTTCGCCGAAGGTCCTCAAATATTAAATTCAACGTTATTACATTTTCCATTTTCGAAACATATGAAGAAAAAAACATCAAGAGATATTGAAAAACACATATAATTACTGAAACTATGACAAAATAAATGTCGAAATGAGAATGTACTATAAACACTAAATTATTGTGCCGTGGTGTAGTTCGGCAGACGCTCGACTACGAATCTGGCGTCGCGGGTTAGATTCCCGCAAATTGCAACATGAAAGATTTATTTTCAATCGGTCTGGGTGATATATTTTTCACATTTACCTATCCTACTTGCAGACAAGTCTCTTAAAGTAGGGAATTTGCGAGTTATTCATTTGAAATAAAAAATGTAATAAAAAAGAGTTATTCGGAAAATGTAAGAACAACGCGAATTTGGGTCATTTCAAGAGAAAAATCTGACTAGCAAGTGACATCCAACAGCAATAATGAAATTCTTCAGGGCGAGAATTTCACACACACTGAATAAAAAGAAGAAAAAAAATCTAGATTCAGTGGGAAATGGCCGGACTTATCGGAGTGGAAATGTCCAAACGGATAGGAATGGAATTCTCGACCCCCGTTTAATTACTCATTAGCTAGATAAAGCTCGAGGCGTTACTAATCATTTAGCGGTGGCCTATCTTTAATTAAACGTATTCCCGGCGGAGTTAAACTGAGATACGATTTTATCCTGAAATTATGGATAAAAAACAGATATAATTAGCTCCTTCTTTTAATGATTAACATAAGCTATAAAGTATATTTTTTTTTATTCCATTTTTATTTTTATATATTTTATATATTTTTTCAGTACCCTTTATAATCTTTTTTAAAAAAATGTAAAATGTGCCCACACGCAGGCCATGCCTTAGTGGGATCTTTTTTGTGTTAACATAATAGTATATTTTGTACTTGTAATATATTATATTGTTAAATGCAACAAAAAATACTGTGGAGTAATGAAATCGGTCAATCGTAATGATTGGTCCATGAAATAACGGCGACTATATCTTATGCGTAGATTTTAATAAATCCTAAAGGATCTTGCAACAGATACATATAATTTACTATGGAATGATAAAAAAAATACTTCGATGATTTTTGAAATACGAACACATCACATTTCATTTTTTTATCGAATATAGTTAGAAGAATATTTAAAAGGAATAATTTAATTCATTTTCTAGAAATTTCTACTTTTGACCATCTTAAAACTATTTACGCTATTTTCTCCAATAAAGAGACTAAGCTCTTGTGCTCGGAGAGGGACTTACACTCATTGTTTATGTTTATGCTTATAAGTGATATAATTGACAAATTTGCACATACATATGGTAGATTTTTCATTCATATTCAAAGAGAATTCTTAAACAATAACAAGAAAAAAACGTAAACCAATGAAACCTGCTTTGACGACTGAGTAAAAAACTTAAAAAAAATAGTTTAATAAGAATGAAAAAATAGGCAATTTCATTTCATTTTTACTCGTAATAAAAACGCCCAAGATGCGAGGAATTTCCCAAACGAGTCGCAGTTATTCATTTTGTCCCCTGTCATTTTTTCACTCGCGAGTTGACGCGTCTGTACCCTTTCACGGTCGATATGGCAGGCCTAATTGGATGTCATCAGGGAATTTTTAACAAATATGACGAAGATCGGGTAGTGTGGGCAGGTGTCTGGAGTGGGTTATGACATTTGGAATTGATTAGTATGCCGCATGCCGTCGGCACAATCCCAGCAGTGGCGGCGGCGGTACGCCATGTCAGTACCCCATGGCCTTCAAGGGGGTGGGGGGAGGGAGGGATGTCGAGGGGGGAAGGAGCGGAAATGCAAACCATTGCATATTAAACTGTAGACAGTGTGGTGCAATTTTCAACCTGCTAGTCGTAATGAGAAACTTGTAAGCAGTGCCCATTTTCCACAAACGTGATTTTTTTTAAAACAAAACGCAATTAAACAGAAACTTTTCTCGACGTTAGAATGTTAAACTATCGGAAATTAATGCTAAGAACGTTTTTGTGTTGCATATTTGTATGCATTCGTGAAAAGATTTTGTTAATACAACTTATAAATAAATAATTTATAAAATAATGTAGTTATTGAATAATATATTGACATCATCGTGTTAGAGACATTTTGTCTAAATATTAAATATTGTTTAAAGAAAAACGCTCACTATATGAAAACTAAGAAAGAAAAACGCTCACCATAGGAAAACTAGGGATTGTTTAAATAATAAAAAATGGTAAAATTTTACTATTTAAAAATCTTAATTATCTAAGAAACCACGTAAAGTATGGTTTTAAACTTAAACATGATGGTATAAGTCAATTTCCTAAACCTAGTTATATTTTGTGGCTCTTTGTTGCGATTGAAAGCGTAATTTAGCACATATCTGCGATTTTCAATAAAAAACTTAATATACAAACAGCATATTCCTTATATTCTTTTACATTTTCAATAACGTTAAACTATGTCAAGACTTAACAAATAAATAACAATGAAAAATATCGAAAATCTGTGATTTTACTTAATTTAAAACATGTGAATTTTACAATTTTTTATTAAAAAAAATAAGGAACGGGCTTTAATGTAAAAAAGTATAGTAGTATAGAGATTCTTTTATTATTTATGTAACCAGGTAATGGTACATCAAATCCATTTATCTCGTAATGCCATTCTGGGTGGGAATTTTTTCCCTGTTTAAAAGACTGGAAAACGTAAAAACCAGAAAACATAAGCACAACAGACATCCGCAATGTTCAGAGCCACGCGTTATTTTGGTAATAGGGTCTCAGTGGATGTTCACACCGGAGGCAATAATGCTCAAAGTTAAGCAATAAAATCGATGAATTATCGCCGATTTCAAGTCCACAGCCTCGCGTCGAGGAAAGGTGGGCAGAAGGGAGGGCCAACTGGTTGGAAAGTCGATGTCCTCATCCGAAGGATATCGTTAGGCGCTAGGCGATCCTTCCACGGCAGTTAGCGTTAACGACGGGACAGGATTTAAGGAGGCGGAAGCGCAAAAGCGCTGACGGTGGGATAAAGTACCCACAAGTAAACTTAATTAGGTTGCATGAAGGTTTTTCAAGAATTCGCTTGTTAGGATGTTATTTATATTTCAAACGAGGAAGTAATGCGTCCTTAAGACTGCCTTAAATTTTGTTAAATACTAAAAACAACTCAGGATAACTCCTTTGCAGGTTTTTTAAAGCTAAAACAGGAATATTATTTTTAAATTCTACCGTTTTATTAATTAATCCTATTTGTTTTCTTTATACTTAAAGCTAGTGAAAAAAAAATTTTAGGAAATCCTTTGATTTTTAAATTGATTTTCTATACAATACTTTGTGAAAATAACCCGGTAAAATAATGCATAGGTCTATTATCGATAGTATTAATATTTCATTTTTGTTTTTAAAATTTAACACTTTTATGTATAATACCACTTAATGGGTTTTATTTCATTACACACACGTCTAGTTTCGAAAATGAAAAGACGTTTTCATCTACAGGTGAAAAATTAAAGTTTAGATGAAAACGTCTTTAATTTTCGAAACTAGACGTGTGTGTAATGAAATAAAACTCATTAAGTGGTATTATACAAGTGTTTAAAAATATATTTTTAAATCAACATGTCTTTCCACAAAATTAATGCCGAATCAATAAATAATATTAATATTTCATATTTATTTTTTTTACAAATCATGATAAATAACTTCAAAAATTAAATAATAAATATTAAAAAGCACGTATCGACATAAAAAACCGATATTATTCAAATATTAAGATTAACGGTACATATATGGTATTGTCAAACCTCTCAGAAGCGAAATTTGTCCGCAAAAAAAGTGTTATGATGTTTCACATCTCCTACCCCTATGGAAAATTTTGTAACATCTTGTTTTTTCAGTAATACTAGGTATATTCACAAGAATATATGTTAATAGTTTTTTATATAATTACAAAGTACTTGATCGGTTAGAAAGTAGTAGAAAGTCGTTGAATATTATATGTACGCCAATGTACAAGATCATTGTACATCCCCAATGGCAAAATATCCGTCTGAACTGGAATTAATAGTAGCTTAAAGCGTTATATAATAATGTGTACGCAACGTCCAATATGAGAACACGATAGTAGTTGAAACTTTACCCAGAGATTATCCATAAGTTTTCTAATGAATGGGCTATATGCTAATGGATTCACACCCAAACCAGGTATATTATTACGGAATACTATAATAATGCACGTAAAACTCGTTATAAAGGCACGGTAAAAGATCCTATCAATGTTGTAGTTTTAAAAATCTTAGTTCCGAAGACAAAACTAAAATTATATGATTTCATTTTAATTGATTCGGCAGTTACTTTGTGGTAAAACCTATCCATTTTTAATTAATGTTTTACTTAGTAAATACCACTATTTCTTAAATCTACTGTGACACGTGTATCGATGCATTGGTGTTTAAAAATGATGCGGAATGCATCGAAACACGTGTCACAGTAGATTTTTAAGAAATAGTGGTATTTACTAAGTAAAACATTAATTAAAAATAAAATTATATGCATTGGAAACCGACTATAGCATCACGGCTTAGTTTATATCGTGTTGCCTAAAAATATCACTCATGAATTACATGAAATTATAGTAACTTTAAAAATAACGAGTAAATCCACTCACGGTAGGCATACTTATGTTATAAAACTTTAAAAGTTAAAGCCTTAGTAGGGTCACGATAAGCGGTGTTGCATATGCCGTAGGTAGATTTCAGAATCACCACGACATAAGGCAATTAAAAATAAAGAACAAACTGCGAAAACTGACCAAGTCGATCTAAGTTATTTTGATATAAGCTTACTTAAATTTTGAAAAATTTCGTAAGTTTTCATGTTCAACTATTGTATAATGTTGCTTTGATATTCTAGTTATAAGTTTATAACTTGTTACTGGACTTTAATATTAAATCACGTCGATACATTTTATTGTCTTTTTGCTTGGTTTGTGTTCGCATGATGCTCAAAATATTTATATTTATTTAAGAGACCAGGCCTTAAAAATAATATGTACAACACACGGCATATAGGTTTTCATATTCAAAATGATTGAAACGACCGTAGTATTAAGACAGGATTTATGAAAAGTTAATATAAGTAATGAATTTTATTTAAATGGCAGTTGTTCCGTGTTTGGATCACATTTTCAATAAAAGACAACTAATACTATAATATCATGTTTTGTGTAGATTAAAAAAAATATGTAAAGCAAAGCCATTATACATAACAGCAACATATAAAGAAAACGTGTAAAATAAGTTATATCAAACAAAGAAGAAAAGTAGTAAAAATGTGAAACATAAAATAAATTAATATGGATTTTTTTCATATAAAACAAAAAAAAATAAAATTTAAATATTATAAATAATAATCAATCAGTAAGAAAAAAACAAATAACAAAAATGGTTGTATTTCCTTTAAAAATAAATACAATAAAATAATAGTAAGACCAAGATATATTGTTTAATTAAAGTATGTACAAGCAAAATCTTTAAATGATATGGATTTTAGCTTACATACTTAGATAAAGAAATGTACATCGTTATACTTGGTATACCATCTATTTAGATATGAACAAAAATACTATAAAATAAATAGTTGGTGCTACTGAAATTGGGATTAAAAACGTGACAATTTTGTGTGCTTTATTTTACAATAGAAGAGCGATAAAAATGGAAGGCGTATGTCGTGGGCGGTAATAGGATACTTTACCTTAATGGCGGTGTCACCTGTAATGGTGGTAATGTATAGTGGGTGTGCTCTTAGAATCATTATTATAAAGGCTATTCAATACGCGTTGAGATAGTTGACCGACTTAAGTACTTACCCATACAAATTAATAATGATGACGCAATAGGTACCTGCATAGTTATGAAATATTGTTGCCAAATTGATTGCCCCGAATTACTCCATTTCGCACCGATCTTGCAATACTTGATCCCAATATTATCTTTGAATAAAACGAAAGTATGCAAATAAATGGGAGGAGCGCATGATATATAATATAATAAATATTCCGGTCAGTAGAAAGCCGAAAATATAGATTACGTAGTTTAAATATTTTGTTGTATATTTTTAAAATCAATTTGAATTAAAATTAGCGTGAGTAGTAAGGATTTTCCATGTTTCCGAAGAAAACAATGTTTTCATCTCAGTACGTTAACTAATTCAAAACATTCCTTTATAAAAAAGACTTTTTTTCTCTAATGGAGATGTGTATATTTTACTTTTAATTTGAATTTAAAAAAAATTGAGAATTACTTTTTTTTATATACACTGTATAGATTAATAACAAACTTTATTAACCTTTCCGGTCCGGAGGAAAAAAAAATAATCCGCAGGTTCCGAAGGGGGTACTGGCAATACCCCAAGTAAAATGCTATAAATACAGTTTTTTTACAAATTCGACTTATGTCAAAATGTTTATCATACTATTGTTATTCTATTTTATCCATAATAATTTGATTTTTCTGCAATAAACATAATAATTTTCGAAAAAACATGGTTGCGAAGAAGTTCTCTGTGGTAATTGCATCCAATTCCAACCGAAGTTCAATCATCACTGGAGCGCTTCGGCCGGATGTTGGCCGGAAACGATGCGTGCGGGGGGGGGGTGAGGAGAGAGAGTGAAGCATACTACACAGCGTGTTTTTATAATTTGTCGTTATATTATGGGAAGAAAACAAAGAATGTTTAAAAAATTCAGACATTAAAAAACAATATAAAAAATCACATAACGTTGAATGAACAGTTTGGACAGTAAAACTTTTTTACCTCATGTTTATGTATCAAACATATAAATTCGTCACAAACAACACACTTTATTTTGGTTTTTTTGTCAGATTTGCGGGGGCAAAAATTACAGCGACCTCGTTGTGTAGGTGGATTGAAAGCTGAAGTACATGGTTTATCTAAGGGGAATTCTTCCCCAATTTCATCTGCAAATAAGCCAAATGCCTTTTGATGGAGCTTATCATTTGATTTTAATCTGCTTCGTTTTCTTGCGTTATCTGTCACGAGCTCCATGGCCAATTGTTGAATAAATTTTCTTCTCTTACTTCTGTCATTTTGTTTCCATTCTGGATTTTTTCTAAGCCAAAGAAAATAAGAATTCAATGCCGCCATATCCAGGATTTCAAAAAAAATTCTAAGTGGCCATCTCCTTGTAGACCGGGCGCATGAATATTCTCTCGTCATTTTGTCTCCCAAATCAACTCCACCTTTCGTTTTGTTGTAATGCAATATTATTTCCGGTTTTTTCTTATATCCAATGTCGACGCTTTTGTTATAAAACTCTGTCGTTAGAAGATTTACAGCAGTTTTAATTTTAGGAACATACGATACCAGGGTCATATTATTCGAAAACCCAAACAGTGAGGAAAATAACTCTCGTGAAGGAGATTTCTGAAATGCTACAGGTATTTCTCTTTTGTTACTTCTCATTGTCCCCGTGAGAGAAAGTCCTTCCGCCATCAATGATTGTGCTAAGGCCACAGATGTGAAAAAATTGTCGACTGTAATTCCTCGTCCACTGCCAAAATACGGTGTGGCCATCTCCATCACAACTCTATGACCTTGATTCACCTCCCGTACATTGTTAATTTTGCCCGTGTAAATCTGTGCATTACAAATATATCCACTATCGGCTTCTGCCGCCACCCATATTTTTATTCCATACCTCCCTGGCTTACTTTTTATATACACCTTAAATGGGCAATTTCCCCTAAAGACAGCTAGGCGCTCATCTATTGATAAGTGGGATCCGGGTGAATAATTTTTCGTGCAATTTTCCACAAACTGTTCAAAAAATAATTTTATTGCCTCATGTTTATGGCCAGACAGAGCCATCCTTTCATTTCTCGTAGCTTTGTTATCAAACCGAATTTTACTATAAATAAACTGGAACCGGTCACGAGGCATTGCCGCTGCATAAAAGAACTGTTTAAATACTCTGTTGGTTTTCCAAAGCTCACTAATGTGTTGTTTTCTTCCTCTATTTTTGCCAGATGCTAATAAAATTCCCATAAAAGCTTGTATTTCGCTTTCTGTTATTGCTTTTCCTGTAATACCTCGTTCTTCACAATATTTGTTGGTACAACGTATTATCTCAGTCATCATGGTAGGAGTAATAAAAGAAAAAAACATTTCTTTCATACTCTTTGCAGCTGCTAGTGGTCCAGCTATACCAGATGTTGATCTTATTATGTTGTGGGAATGGGTTTTTGAAGAGGGTGGAGGAATATCTGTCCATCTGTAGCCTGATTTGGAAGTGAACAAATTTTCTTCTTCAAAAAAAACATTTCTACTGTTTTCTTCTATATCTACGAACTCTACGCTGTTAGAGTCAGATTCATCAAGTTCTTCGATTATATAGTTATCAGCGTCGGAAACATCATCTTTATTTTCTAACCCTAAATCGCTTTCATCATCACTTAAAGATACATCAGTGTCCGTATCGTTCAGAAGTTGCTCAATCATATCACCTGTCAATTGTTTTCCACTCATTGTTAGGGTAAAGTTTATAAATATTAAAATTATGACAATTTAATTACAGTGTAAAAAGGCAGATTTTTATAAAATAAATGTAAAAATGCAATGCACCAAGAAATGTCAGTAGATAATTTGAATAATTTATAATTTTTCTTAGAAACGAGAAAAAACACTCTGTATTTGCCAAATAACGCTCGGGTAACGGGAACACAACACACACACGTCCAAACTTGGCAATATACCACCGATAACTAAACTGTGGAGCGCTAGGAAAGAACTTGATACCCCCTTCGGAACGGGACAGTTAAGCAAGTCGTAAGGCATTTCCATGTTTCGCAAGAAAACATATTTTTTTATCTCAGAACGTCAAGCAATTCAAAACATTTCTTTAAAATAAGGCTTTAATTTTTTTTATCAAATAGAGATGTCTGTAGAGCACAGTAAGATTACTGTTTTCTTATATTCGAGATTTTCAGAATTGAAAAAAAAAATGTGAATCGATGAATTTTCTATTTTATTTATTGTTTCGGCATTAACTTTGTGGTAAGACATGTTACAATGATTAAAGAAAACACTTCGTTTTTTACCACTTGAGTACTCAAGTGGTAAAAAACGAAGTGTTTTCTTTAATCAATGAATTTTCTAGTTAAAAATTTTTCTTTGATTTTCGCATTTTTTAATGGAATGACAAACTATAATATTAATTTGGTTAGATAATTCTACGTTATTCTGTTAAACTTATATCTGCACTTTATTTTTTTATTCGGTGAAAAAGAATCGTTTCAAATTTTGCGGAAGAAATTCCCGTATTCCTGATATTTTTAGGTAGGGACGAAAAAATAATTCGGTGTATAAAAGCAGAGATAGAAATTTTGCGGTCAGCGCGTGGTTAAACAAGATTAAAAAAATAATATAACGTAGCCAACAAAAGGAAAAAGCAACCCAGGTGTGCCGGCGTGCCTGTATGTAGAACGAGGCAGGAACTAATCTAACTAATCTAGGCTGGACCGCTTAACCCTCAGAGACTACGTTCGAAGAGGTCGGTAGCAAGAAAGATAGCGAATGGCAAACTACAAAACACCCGTTTTTTGTAACATCTGTATTTTTTAGGGTAAAAAATGAAAAGAGTACGTTTGAGAAGACAAAAAATCTTGAAAGATATCTTGAAATATGAATTTTATTTACGTATAATGCGATAGGCAAAAAAATATTGAAGTCTTATCATTGCATTTACATTATATTTACTTCCACAACACCCGTATGAGTATTAACCTGAAATCATTAAGTAAGAAAATTTATTCATTATTTATTCACGAATCTTTCCATCAAACCTAATGAAATCCATAGTATAGCATAATATAAAATTTCGTCAAAAATCTGGCGCTTTAAAAATAATCCAAATTAATTATTATTATATACTACTTTGATCACTGTTTGAATATAATTTTCAAACAAAATACTCTATAGTTAGCAATCCTAATACTGGTTGGAATAGTTTAAAAAAAAAAACAATATTCTCCCTATCATTTATTGTTAACTTTGTGTAATACCAGTGGACATGTGAATAAATATTCCAAAACCGGTAAAAAATTGTGTTTTTGCCGTCATAAAGTAGTGTTTTTGAATAGTACAGCACAAAGTGAACGATTATTAATAAGGAGAGTATTATATTACCATGCCACAATATTAACAGAGCTTTTAATGTACATTTTTTTAAAACATGAATTTTATAAAATCTTATCATTTGTGATTTTGTGCCATAATTGAACATTCCTATAAATTTGAAAAAGAGTGAAGCAATCGCATTAAATAAAAACTGTTCACATAAATTAGTTGGTAAACAGACCCACTAGCTTTCAGGCTCTTTCAAGACATTAAATTCGTGAGTAAAATGGTTTGTATTCGACCCTCGCCGCTAAGACGTGATGTTAGTTTAATAAACTAAAACCCGGTTAAGTTGAAACGTACAAAGTACACATTTTACAGGCGATAAAAGATATGTGTACCAATCTACAGGTTGAAAGTGTAACTTTCAGAATAATATGAAGGACGAGAGAGAATCAGATTCATTTAGCACACGCTATATATAGAGACACAATGAAACAGTTCACCCTATCGGGTGCTGGAATTTTTATGATGAGATTTCATCCCAGATGAAATATTTAAGAGGAATTCAGACAAGAGATATGGCGAAAATAGGACACGAAAAAAGATCGTAAGACAGAAAATAGACAGAAGGCTAGATCAAACTATCCTTACACCAATTTTGAAGCAAGATTATTATATGGTTGTCATTTAGAATGTCGAGTAATTATGGTAAAAAAAACTACAGATCGCTCAAGTAATATTAATCAAAAGATTTTGATTAATAATAAACAAGTTAGAAGTTTTTTCATTTCTTTTTATTTTTTATTTGGCAGTCACCCAGTGAGACGATGTTTCTGCCAGTGTCAAGTCTTATTTTCATTAAAAAAACATATGAAAATATTTCATCAAAATATATTTAAAAAAATAAATTATTGGAATATATATTACAATGATTAAAAAAAACACTTGTTTTATACCACTTGAGTTTTATTAAAGACTACATGTTTCAGAAGTTAAACATCCAACATTCAGGTATGTATAATAACTAAAATATAAAATTGTTCTATAAATAAGGAGAGGGGAAAGTTAGGGGAAGGGTGTTAGTGGTATAAAACAAGTGTTTTCTTTAATCATTGTAACATGTCTTACCACAAAGTTAATGCCGAAACAATAAATAAAATATATATTCTTTAAAAAGTTGTGCGCAGAGACGTGTAGCTCCTTGTGCAGCCGGCCGCGTACTGAATAGTGTGTATGCGAGTAAACCCTCAAAGCCTTTTTTGAATTCTTGCGATACTTGATGTATGACAGCTAGCAGGTCCGGTGGTAGATTATTTTCTCCTTCAATTTTTGGTATTGTACATTCATTTCAAATATCAACAGCGAAATTGAATCAATTGTGCGATTTGGAATCAAAACAGGGACAACACAGATATCCTTCCTTGTTCGTGTGATGGTGGTGTGTTACTTTACGAGATATGAAACTCAACTGGAGCGAGCGAGCTATCTGGAATCGGTAATCACACAGCATGTTGTACATTTAATTATGATTGAAATGATAAAACACGTTCGTGATCCAGCAAGGTATTAATCAGCGTTATATTACACGTATTAACTAGAACAATACTACATAAAGTGAGTGATAAAGTACACAATCTTTCTAAAAATATATATTACTCTTAGATATAGAGAATCAGCAAGATCATTTCTACCATGAAATAAAAATATTCAGAAAAGTTACTAAGTAATGAATAAAACTAAATTTATTATAATTTAATAAAACAGTGTTGTTATTATTCAATTATTTTTGTGTCAGTTCTAATTTTTTGATTATTTAACTATATTCGAGAGAGAAGTCATTAAAATATTCCAAACAGCGAACAATCACGATGCAAAATTTCAGTAATACTACTAGTTTCCAGAAAAGTTACCATGTAATAAATAAAACAAAATTTATAATTCCATGAAATAGTATTGTCATTATGAATTTAATTCTGTGCTGGTATTAATTTTTCACAACCATTTTCAGGGGGAACAGTCATTAAAATATTCCAAACAGAGAACAATCTTCACGATACTAAATTTCAGCAACACTAATGACACAGATTCAGTGAATCATTAATAATTATAAAAGGTATTACAACCTTAATGTCAAACCCATTAGCAAAACAAAATTGGCAATTTTTTTGCCGATAGGCTATTGAAACCGATCGAATATATTTTTTACAATATTTCTGCGCTTTATGGTGTATTTTGCCAGCTCACCATTACAGCGGTTGTATTATTTCGTAAGTACATTTTGCCCAAAATGTTTAAAACAAAATATGAAAGTCTGCAACGGAAACGCCGATATGTCCGTAGCGGCCATACGGCATTCTGCAGCAGGTATTGCACACTGCACTAAGCCAAATATTATCGTATGTACCCAAGGTGCATGTCGGCTTGTACTTGAAACGGCAAAAAGCCGAGTGGAGAAAATCTGAGCCAATCCATTCGATGCAATGAAATTTGCGCATTTCGCTAAGGCCGAACTTGCACGCTATCGCATGCGACCAAATACGGGGTGGCGTCATTAATGAAGTCTAACTGAATATGTATAATCAAAAATGTAACCCGATGCGTTTTATGTGCAACAAACGTCTCATCCTTCATACGTGTCAGGACAGCGATCTTCGTAACCGAAATACAAAGGTTCTATTCCACTAGCGATGTTATTGGATTACCAATTTTTACAATAAAAATATTAACACTTCATAAAATAAAAGTAAAACTTTATTTTTCACCACTTTTATTTTTGTTACCTTTTCCAACCGATAAGAGCCTTGTCATATTCAGAGATGGATTTGTACATACAAATCCATCTCTGAAGGTTTATTTGAATATATTACATACTTAAAGTCACATATCGTAGTCGTACAGGAGAAAGTGACCAACTACCAAAACGTAAAATGTTTTAGAGGGCCATTTAAGTCACTATTGCTTGGCAAGAAAATAAACACCAATGCAGTTGGTCATTTTTAACTAGTCAATATGTTATACTTCCAAGTTTAAAATCCTTTGGGATTTTTTCAGGGCAATATTAAGCTAGTAAGATTTAAAATAGTCAATGATCACGTTTTTGCAAAACAATGCACTTGGTCACTTTCTCCTGTATGACAACGATATATACTGTTCCCGACGAGTAATTTCCATTACTCATTTTGGGATATGGGTCAATGTTAACAAGACTGAAAAATAGATAAGAAAATAACAAACAAGAAACACAGGTCAAAATGTTAAATATAAAGCAATAAAAGGTACAGTAAAAAGGCATACAAAGAACATAAGGTAAGAAGCATTGTTAAATGAAAAAAAGTGATGACAAGGTTCTTGTCGAAACCGGTTGGAGAAGAGTACGAAAAATAAAAGTGATTAAAAACAAAGTTTAAGTTTTATTTTATTAAGTTTTATAAAATATCTGCAAAAAATATTCAAGAAAAAATAATAGTAATTTGGAAAGGTCAAACATATAATACTAGTTAAATTTAATGAAATGAAACACGACACATAATAAATTTAATACACATTTTACTTTAGTGCACACCACTGAATTGACGCAGCCTTATTTTGAAAACAACTTACATGAAGGAAAGGTTATCAATCTTACACGTCAATGTGATATTTTGCTAATTTTCACGTGACCTACTAGACGACAGGTCAACTAGTTAACAAACACGATATAGTGGTGAAAATGTTCCGCAGTTGGATGCAATTCAAAATCCGAGGTAGGTAACTGTTTAATCGTGTTGCGAAAAATGCATTTTCTGTACGAATAGGATCGCGTGACACGGGAGGAGTAACGTTACTAGAGTAAACCCTTTAATGCGGATTTTAACGATGAAAAACATCATGAACGTGAATACTTTTGACACTCATACAGATGAGGTAGACGGTTTAATTAAAAGCTGGGGTATTTTATTACGTGGGTGAAATACAGCCACATGTGAGAAAGTACGTAATAACAGCAATGCAGGAATTTAAAATGAAGATAAAATACCAGAGTTCAAACGAAGTCATGTACTGAATGCTTTAGGGAAAAAAAACATTAATTATATCGAAAAATCACCACAAATAATCACGATTTAATGGGTTGGCATAAGGGTTAACTGCATTATAGGTAGGTAATTTACTGCACGAATGGAGTAAGGAAATACTCATACTTCAAAACGTTGTTGATTAAATAAAATAAAATAAAATATTATCGTAACGACAAGATAAAGACATACTTAAATCGATTACATGAAGCACCCGAGATATAAATTTACCCGACAAATCGTTTGAAAGGGATTTCTTCACTCATTTTATTCACATGCCCTAACCATCTCAACACACATTTCTTAATTTTATCGATAATGCCTACTTCATGTTTCACTGGCATACGTAAGGGTAGGAACCAGTTTGGAGTTTTAATTATTATTATTAAAGAAATATAAAAATAAATCAATTGTTTCCATTAATTTAATTTAACGTTACATACTTAAACATTTCATTGAACTAGTTTAAACAAAAGATCTGCTTGTCAGAAAGCATGTCAGTGACGTGCAAACTGAAAGTCATCACTGCATATTCTGACTCATTTAGAGTGAAAATTCAAAAGAAATATTAAAAATTTGAATGTAGACCTTTAAATATACCAACATACTTAAAATCTGTAAGCGTTAAATGAAATTTAAGTGAGATGTATAAGATTTCAGTCACAATATGAAGAAAAAAACAGGCTACGTTTTCCCATCCCCTAAAATAATTGTGTAACATTTCTAGAATTCGTGAGTCTTTAAAAAATGAAGCTCTAAATTAAAATATTCTTGGATTGCCGATAGTGCGGCCGAGGAATTGGGTAATATATTGCTGAAAGCAAAATAAATGTTTTGCGCTTTCACGCTCCGTTCACGGGGGGCAAAAAGGAAGAATAGGTTGAATAAATAAACGTTTCGTTCCCTACTAAACTTTCTTTAATGTGACGTCCGAGGCGTTTAACAGACTGAACCTTTTTAAAATTTCCGTAACCTATACATGATTAGGTAATTAAGATTGATACGCTTTGGGCGAGTTGCCCGAATAAAGTACAAATAAATTCAGAAGAAATATATAGGCACCTACTAGAATAGTCAAGGGAACGACAGCCCGAGAAATATGAGAACGCGAGTAATTTTTGCGTGTTTGCTAAGAATTAACTTCACGACAGAATTGCGCATAGATTCGTCATTTTTTATCACTCACGTGTCGCGTATACAGGAATAGAAAATATTGAAAAAATAGTATTGTACATTTAACTACTAAACGGCTTAAATAAAAAAGAAGTTTTTGAAGTATATATCACCAGGCAATTATGTAGAATATAAAAAAAACGATGAAAACCCCACCATTTTGGTTAAGTAACGCATCATCTAATATAATAAACCTAAAATGACTCAAAATATTACATTCAAATTATCACATTTCGTAATATAATTAAAATTTAACTTTGTTTTCAAATCAATCTGAATATTACAGTGATTTGAAAACCAAGTTATATTTTAATTATAAAATATAAAATCAAATAGCTTCAAATATAAATTATATCATTTTCTAGATTACAAAAAAAGGTTTGAAAATGCTAATTGCTTTTGAATTGACATTTGATATTGAAGACGTAAATGAGGTGTGGGGGATTTCAGTAATGAGATTTAAGAGAGAAAGAAAGATGTATTAGAATAGATAAGAAAATATACGATAATTTAAACTAATGAAGCAAGAATGTAACTTCCCCGATAGTGAGCGGAACGCCAAATCTTTGGTCATTAACCAATGTTCATCTCAAAATTCCGCCGTTTTTTCGCAAAATCAATAATACACTTGGCATCAGGGATAAACTTTCTATTTTTAACAATATCATTTTGAGTGTGTCCAAATACTTGTTCAAAAGTCTGGATTATCTCCAATTATAGGACTTATTTTTTTTATTATTTTGACATCTTAACATAGATGCTTCTTCGTCTCACCAATGGATGTCACTAGTGAAAATTCTAGTGATTCTAGTACAGTGTTTCAAAAATTGGATCATATATGTAGAACTTCCAAGAATTTGATAAGTGTGGATGTCAATCACTTAAACCAGCCTATGACGGTCGTAAGCCCCGTAAATACCCAGACTTCCGTATTCTTCTTTATCTATGTCAAAATAATATCTCTATTTTTAGTTTCAGCCCAAATATTTTCTGTGGGGGTGGCGCCATTCACCTTGAACTGTGCTTTAAGCCAATTAAGCAATTTGAAAGGCTTCCCGGTAAACGAAAATCACCCCCCGCGAGTGAGAATCAACATTTACGACCCTGTTTATCTTCTCGGATGAGATTAATACACGTCAGCCTCGATAAATATTATTGTCACGATCGTAATTACAAATTTCGAGATTTAATTAATTTTTCAACACTGCCGCTTCATTTTGCGCCGGGAACCGACCGATTTATTTTAGTTTACGGTGATTATACGTACGCTTGAAAGCCGTATAGGTTAATAAGATCTATCAATCACCATTAAATATAAAATGGTTTAAATTATATATAATTTGGCGAGCATTATGATACTCACCAATTAAAATAATCAGCAAAATATTATTTACCATTTGATCCACAGAATATGTACACAAAAAAAAAACTGTGTTGAACAGATTTATTTTTTAAATTCAAATTTGAAAGATCTATGATCGTACTGAAGAAAATTAAAGGCTTTGAAAGTCCACTGGCTTTGAAATGTTAGAAAACACTTTATAATATTATAACATAAACTTTTATAACATAAATTAGTAACATTACCGTTACAACTTAATTTAAACAATCGAGGAAATTTTTCAATTGCAGTTTTCACGAAAGTGATACGTTCAATCCTATTTTTCAGCGTCAACTGTCATTATTTCACAGCGTTATTTCCAATATGCAGGACCAACCTTCTGATGGTTATGCCCGATGAAAGAACCATTGCTAAGGTGAACAATATCGAATTGGACCGGATCTGTTCCATTTACCTGACAGATTTCTGCAGCAGGATTATTCTAACTGCTAAGCGAAGACAATTGAAGCGAAGCAATTTTAACTTTGTATGATATTTTTAAATTTTTACTTGGTGAATTATTCTGAATTTATTCAAAACTATTTTAATATATGATTTTAATGGTATTTCATCTTTTTATTCTGACATTCCATTAGGTTGGCAATCAAGGCTATTTTTATTTTGCCTGCAGGTGCTCTAAGCGGCGACAGTGTTGATATTACTTAAATTGTTTGACACAATATAGAGACTGATAAACAGCTTTTTGAATAATAGTCGAAACAAACGGTAAAAGCGGTATTATTTTTGCTAAAGGCTACAGTTTTGATTTCGAATCTCTTCGAAGCATGCACGCCTGTAAATCTGAATACAACAAAGCCGTTTGTTGTTCATTTTAACCCGCGACCTCTCTGAATACAAAACCCCGGCTTCAGAGGGATTATGAAATTTCATTTCATATCGCTCGCAGAAGTGAGATGTCGCACAATTCCTGACCGTGTGTATCCTCGCAAAATGGCCGAAATTAATTCCACATACGTCCTCTTCGGTAGCCCGGTCGGATCTAGACTCGTAATAGTCCGTCGGCTGAAACAATGGAGGCGATTTATCTATCTTTCTGCAGGCCGTAGGGAAAACAATACTGGAGGGTAGGAGGGTTGGATAAATTATTATTGGGTGACAATAGGGATACGGGATATACGGGAACATAAAGTTACGCAAAGTGCGGCAGGAACGAAATTATTACGCGATAATTACGTCACTTTATCGCTCAATAAAGACGAATCGAACTAAATCAGCTATTCTGAAAATATTAGCTTCATAAGCTATTCGTAATAAAGTCGGTGACTAAATAATAGAGTTCAAAGTCAGAAGATGAATACATTTGTACTTTTTCTTACAAACAAACAATAGTTAAAATAAGCCCCATAAAATTTAAAATTTAATTATTTTTAAACATATTCATTACGACATACAAACATGGGGACGAGTAAAACATGTTTATTATATTAGCGTGATCAGAATAACTACAGCTACATATTAACCGCGATATATTGTTTTCTTAAAAAAAAATGCTGATATCATAAATTTGATTATTTTAAAAAATATATAAATTGTTTTGTTTAAAAAGTTAATGTGGTGGTATACCCATATCGCTCATTTGGAGCAATGACGTAATTTAAAAACAAATTAAATATGTCAAAATGTGCGTAAAGACTATTTGCATCGGGAATAACATGGACGGAATTGATTTTGCAGTGAAATGCTGCGAGATGGCGCGAGTGTCATTGTAGAATTGAGTAAAATGGTGCTCTTTCTGCTGCTACAACGTCTAAATGGTATCTGCTGTAATATTTCTAAAAGTGTAATCACGCATTTTTTGCACCAAATGAGCGATATATCCTGCCAACAGGGATTATTCCGATTTAAAAAATGATTTTATCGACCGAAAGATACCAAAAATGCTACGTGAAATAATAACGAAAACAAGAAAATTATTATTATTATTATTTACTTTATTTTCAATTCTTTTGCATTTTAAAACATAATATAAATACAAGTACAAAAAAAAATACAAAAAAAGATCCCACAAAGGCATGGCCTGTGTGTGGGTATACATTATATTTTCTGTCATAGTATGAAGGGCACTGGCAAGAATACATTATACATTATAAAAAATAAAATTAGATTAAAAAGTATTCATATAAACTACAAATGCTTGATTATAACAGAAAACAAAAAATAAAAAAGATGAAATAAAAAAAAATTATTCAAAGAGAAGATAAAATTACTTAAAAAAACATGAATAAAAACGAAATATTCAGAAATGCTAAAATGAAATTTTTATCATAATAATGGATGCCAGAAATTTAGTTTAATTATAAAATATACTTCAGGAATGCTCGTTCCGGCGTTGTAAGTAAGATAATAGTTTGTCATAATCATTTCAGGGGCCTATTCACACCAGTTGGGATAGGTACCTTCGCGGGAGTCACGGGGTTACCAGTATCTCTGCCGTAATTAAGGGGTGCGTGATGGCAACACACTACGTGAGGCGCGTGGCCCAGAAATAAATTCCCGAGCGGGAACTTTCACATCGCGAGAGTAAAACGCGAGGAAAAATGTCAAAGTACCTACCGAGGGGGCGAAACGGCCTTTATATACATATGTTGCAAAATATGAGAGCATAAAAAAAGAGAATAAAATATTGTCCCTTAAAAGAAAACCATAGTGAAATATTTCTTCTTCTTCTTCTAACCCTTATCCGCAACCAATGGTGCATAGGGCACTGTGTCGTTTTGACGCAGTGTTATCTCGATCGTTACACGAAGGCAAGGTAATCAATCCTGCGCTGCAGGGACCAGTCCAGGGTTCTATTAAATTAATATTGAAGTGTAAAATCACCAATATTTATTTTCACCCTCCCCCTGGGGATCGAACCCGAGACCTCCAGCACGGTTGCTAAATACGATAGCCATTACACCACGGGGGCAGACATAGTGAAACATTTGATAAAAATAAAACTTATTCTAAACCTCATCACACCCAACTGTGCATAGGACACTGAATCGCAATGACATAGTGCTATCCTGATCGTTAATTACCAGTCCAGGATGGTATAAAATAACTATTAAAGTGCTGCGACCAGAATAAAAAAAATGCACAATTGCATGCTTATTGCATATAAATGTGTTTGTTTTTACTCTAATAATATTTCGAAGCAAGCGAATTTGAGTATCGATTCTCCCTATTCAATCGCAAATTTGCGGAATAAACATTTTTTTTGCGTAAACTTTGTTCAAACTTTTGACATGTTACCGAGTCAAACTTTAAATTCAACATTCGATTTATAATACGAGTATATTCTCTTTATGTCACTCCGATTCACATAACTTTTATCTCATGAAATTAATATTATTTACAAATTTACTCTATTTTAAAGGAATAATGTAATTGGGGTATATTTTTTATGTGTTTGCTTATTATTATAAAATGTTTTAAAACACATGAAAATAACATCACATATTTCAACTACATGAAATACAAGATTTTAGACATGTCGTGGTTTTAAAATATGGGCAAAATGTAAAATACCAAAGTATACAAATATAGCAGACTAAAAATAGTATTGTGTGTACAATATATTTCAATTGGATAATTTACAAACTTGATTAGTTAATGTTTGTAAGAAAAGTCTACTATAATAAAAAAAGGCGTCCTTATTTTATAATAAATGATTTAGAATACCGCAAAGGCGTAAGAGGGCTTGTACATTCTATACTCTCCGTTTACAGCTGCGGGGAAAGGCGTCATGGTGGTAAATTAGTTTAGTTAATAAGTTATTGCATTCTTTCTTACATTTACGGTTTTTATTCAGGCTACCTACGTAGAGCCGTTATGTCGAAGAACGAAATAACAAGGAAATTTATGTCGACATTTTGGTGAAAATACAACAAAAAAAAGCAAAGAAAAACCGGCGGGTCCTTACTTACAAGTCAGAATGCGGTGCCAACTACTGGTATGCCATAAATTGGAGCTAGCCGTGCCGTAGCGAGTGGGAAAGAAACATCAAGTTATACAGCCGACAAATCTTACCACTATTTTCGATCGCCGTGAAAATGCAAGGTGAGAAAACGTGTAAAGGGAACCTTTTTTTCAGAAAAATCATAACAAAAATTAGAGGCAGACTGTTAGTCGCGTCACATTGAATTAATTTTCATTTTTAAATTCTATCCGAACCAATAAACATAAGTGCACAGAGCATTGCTTCAGATTATTTTATTAAAATTAAAGACTTGAATATACCACTTTAAAGAGTTTTATTTTATTTACGACTAGTTTCGAAAACGACAGATGTTTTCATCTTCTGGTACAAATTAAAACTGAAGATGAAAACATTTGACGTTTTCGAAACTAGTCGTAAATAAAAATAAAACTAATTAAAGTGGTATATTCAAGTGTTTAATTTTAATAAAATAATCATGTCATTCCACAAAGCTAATGCCGAATCAATAAATAATATTGATTTAGATATTGCAGTGACAACAATAAAACATTCATAAAATATATCGTGGGTATACTGGCAAAAAACGTCTCTAAATTCCCTGTTTGCATTATCCCTGTTATTTAAAGCTTTTAGTCTGAATAAAATACCTGTTAATAAACTTAAAGATGAATTTGCTTTTAAAACCGCATATTTATGACATTTCGAACTACTTAGTGTATTTTGCCAGTTTAAAGAACGCTGAAAACTTTATAATACGCATCATCAAGTCAACATTACATATTTTAGAGTTTTTTTTTTGTTTTTTGCTCATACACTTACGATATGTAGGTGAGCTGAGTCAAGGTGATTGATAGATAACTAATATTCATAATATTTGTAGGTGAAGGGAAGATGGATCTCCTGGCTAAAGAATCTAAGAGACTGATTCTAAATATCGCAAGGAACCTATACTCAACAGCAAAATCAGAAATACCGGTCCTACAATTAGGTATTTGGAGTTACGAGAGCAACTTGGGTGCTCAGATTTTACGCCTTCTACATTAAATAAAAGCGATGTATCGTTTCTAAGAATGTGTTCTATCCATTTGTATCTAAAATATACCTTCTTTTGTATTCTTCGAAACCGGAAACTATTACAATAATTATTTTATTTCAAATTTAATAAAATTGCTAATAATTATTTAACACCACATTTTAACGGTTTTCAATCTACAAACATAAATCTCCCTTCGGTTAAACGTCGAGGTATTGTTCCGTTAAGTGTTACACTTTAGATGTAAACAGCCGTGATGAACAGTGGGCCAATAATCATTGAAATAAATCAAGAATTCTGCAGACATTTTTCCAATATACTCTCAGCTCCTGTTCGCTATCCATATGAACAGTTCCTTCCGTTTTAATATTGAATACTAATTAAGTTACTGAATCGGATTTCGCAGTTGTAAAACAATCATTCAATCGAGCAACCCTTTCCACGGGTGAGTTTACAATGTCACCCGAGAGATTTAACCAGCAATTACATTGGGCCAGATACAAAAAGTCCATCAATAAATTTCAGAATTCACAAGAAAAACACGGAGTCGTAAAGCAATTGGTAGGGAATTCAAATAAAATCAAATATAACATTGGGAAATTATAAATAATACAATTGGGGGAAAAGACGTCGGAAAATGACAAGGTTTGAAACGTTATTTACTTTTAATATGTAAGTAACAGATTGAGAATTTGATACTGGTAAAAATCAAGTAAAAAGCGACAAAATCCGAAGAAAATAAAACCAATAAGGAAAGTAAATAATATATGTAGTGACAAAAGGTTCATTTATGCTCATGTAAAACATTACAACGATAATTTCATTTTAAAAAAATATGATATTCTTACGTATTTAATCAAAAATGTTCTGAGATGGTAAAACATATCATTCAGTCTGACATATGAAAAATCATAGTGTTGAAATATGAAGCCGACATGTTTTTTTAGCATACTATTACAATATGTATAGGAGTTTCTATTGACGATGTTATATTTATAATAACTTGTTGAGGATGAAGAGAGCACGCGAAGAGATTATAATACATTAAGTCGAGTTTGTTTTGGTACGAAAATAAGCGAAAATTCGTAACGCCATCACGCAACGTTCCCCCGGACTGGAATGACGTCCCTTGTATCGGAACCAACCACCCGGAATATGCCAACTCGGCTGGAAAATACACCGTGAACGCCTCTAGGAAAAGCCACACGACACTGGACACGAAATACGGGGAAAGACGGCATGAAATAAAGAGGAATTGAAAAATAATGTCAATCGAGGATCCCAAAACATAAGTTTGTATTTTATGTTTAATATTTGGTATAAATCCCCGTGATAACATTACTAACCCCCATCAAGCAAAAAGCATAGTGATTATTTTTTGTTTATTGATCTGGAATGGTATTTTATTCCGATTTGATTAAGTAGGTGCTTATTTGGCAATGAGCAAATGCTGAGAAGTTCCTGAATAGCCCGCACTAGATAATCCCTCTTGTTCCCAACACAGATTAAAATAAAACGTTTTTTTTGTTAGAAGAAACAAAAATCCACTTAATGATCTATATACCTTGTACATAATAAGCAACGTAAATAATAAATACAACTCTCATATATAAAAAAGGGTACTTAATTGAAATTGACACTCAGAAACTGCGTCTGAATATTGTTTAACTAGTATTTTTATTTAAAATATGCCTACATTTAGAGATGCGCGACCCATATACGAAGACAAAAAGATTCTACTGTAATAACGATACAAAAATATATCTGAGAAATATGTTTTTTCATTAAGGAGGATCCCAACGTACAATAGTATTTACATACATACCTCTTTTATCATAAAATCGTCACTTACGAATTCAATAGTGATGCTTAGAAATGAACGTACTTCACAATGGTAATATTATATGAAATATCGAATAAAACATGCAATACGACGTATTTAGTTTAATGTGAAAAAATGTCACATTTCATAAAAGATGGCGTAATATTTTACTAACATACACGACTAATGGAAAAAAAATAATGTAAAATATGAAGGTATTTAGATTTCACGGTCATAATTAAATGTAATATTTTTTTGTAGTAGTTAAAAAAATATAAAAAAGTAAAGGCATCAACATAAAAAGACGATAAAATATTAAAGGTACACACACAGAGATATTCAGTCATATTTTGACATAGTATATACACTAAAGTGGAATAAAACATGTTACCTGTTGAAGCCAACAGCTAAACATTCAAGGAAAGTACACCATTACATTCTATTTCCAGACATCATTATACTACATTTAGAAAAATGAAAACAGCGAGAATAGGGGAAAAGTATAACGTTACGCGATATATTTTGCCAGCAATAATAAGATAATACAGTTTGGGCCAAGAAAACTTTAAATGAAGACAAAATACGAAATGGTGAAAATCCCGAAAGAGAGAAACAAAAAATACAGCGCAAGTTTTTGTCCAAAAGACAAGTCTTAAAAGCCCAGCGACTAATTATCACATAAATTCGTATAAAATTCCAATAAATTAGTGCGAGCTTTGTTTTTTTTTTGAGTGGCAGAAATGGAATTATAAATTATATTGCAAAGTGGCGGAAACATCGAGAACTCGGTGATATAATGCTTGCCCATAAAACTGCGGAAAACCATTTCAGACAACAATAACGCAAATTTTTACGGAAGATATTAAAAGGAAAGACCCAGACAGCTTTTATATCACTTCCTTACTCTGGACTATAACAATACATAGTTAAAAGTTCACCCCTTTGTCATATCATGTATAATATACGTGTCGGCTACTTTCGAAATCCGCCAGATCCATGTTTGTCGATTTTACAGAAATGCTAAATTCTCCGGGTAACGTTTATGTTTTAAAGATTTGTCTATTTTTAGATTAACTATTCTGAAATAGAGAATTTCCCATTTTTTAAAGATTTTTTTTAGTATAAAAAAAAAAACACGAGACACAAACCAATAATGACGTCATCTTAATTTTTGACCTATCCCCGCTCTCTGATTGCCCAATACGGGTCAGAAGGCAAGTTCCATGAATATAGAGGCATTTGAGATACAACGCTGTTTTTAAGTATTTTTTAAGCAGGGTTTTCAAGTACATAAATATTTTAAACAATAAAACCCACAATTGGTATTCCGATAGAGTATTTATTTTAAAATCTTATAAAATTGGATCTGGCGGATTTTGAACGTAAGCGACACATATAAACAATGAATAATGCATGACAATGAAGCATCGTAATATTATTGTTGAATATTTAATTATATATACTTTTCTTTATTATTCCCTCATTCGTTTGCGAGTATATAGTGTATAATATATATAGTGTAAAATTAACGATTGAGATAACACAGTCGATATGACGTAGTGCCCTACATATCGTTCGGTACGGATAGGGGTTCAAAGAAGAATTTATTTTATTTTGTGAAAGCTGTTACACCTCGCTTAGGAATTATCAAAACGTGTCGAAGTGAACAACATAAATTTTACTTACGTAAAGGTTAACAACACAAATTTTACTTCTGTAAAGTTTATCGAGAAATGGATATCCTCTTGAATTCGCCCTCGTCCTTTTAGCCGCCTACAACATTATATTTTTAAAGAAAAGTTTATACCGGAGTTTTCGAGATATTGAGTTTTAAAAAAATGTCTCCCTTGTCCCTCCCTGAGGATAGAATTTACAAAAATCCTATGTGGGTGTTTTACATCAATAAAGAAATATATTTTTAATTAATTAAAACTAGTAAAAGTAAGACTGGTAATTATTTTTCAGAGTTTGCGAATTATATAATGGAAACTAATCACTCATTTGACTCACAAATACACAATTTATTATATTACACTCAGTTATATACGTATACAGTGATGACCAATATAGAAAAACAAAAAACAAAAAAATGATAAAACATCTATTGATAATATGCTTTTTCTAGAATTCCTCACCATTATTGTCTATGTTCCCATTAAACCAAATCCCACCCTTAACCCACCCCTCTAGTTATTACCCCACCCACCTCTACAATACCTGCATGATTTTTTACTCTTTTTTTCGGCTTTTTTAAACAAAAAAGGAACTCACTTCATGTCAAGTTTTAAACTAAATTATATTCAAATATCATTAAAATAAAATCAACCCGAGGACCGCAAAAATCCGCAAAGACCGCACGTGATAAACATTTTGTGTAGTTATAAGATTGTGAATAGTGCTATGGTGGTGACGGGTAGTATTGTTTGCATGCTGTTGTTGTGATTGTCCTGACGAAGAGACGGGTACGTCTCGAAACCGGTAAACATAAAAATCTCGATGAGTGGTTATATACTAATATTACTAACATTTTTGTAAAAATAATATATGAGTAAAATTTACTAACCACAAAGAAAATGCTTTGCATGCTGTTGTAGTGATTGTCCTGACGAAGTGACGGGAACGTCTCGAAACCGGTAGACATGAAAATCTCGGTGAGTGGTTATATATTAATATTACTAGCATTTTTAAAAAATGAGTAAAATTGACTAACCACAAAGTAAATGTTTTGCATGCTGTTGTAGTGATTGTCCTGACGAAGAGACGGGAACGTCTCGAAACTGGTAGACATAAAAATCTCGGTGAGTGGTTATATACTAATATTACAAAAAAAATTGTAAAAAGAAAATGTGAGTAAAATTGACTAACCACAAAGTAAATACTTTAAGTATTAAAAATGTTGAGAATTTTTTTTCATTTGTTGATGGATTATTTGTTTGTTTCTTACACGTGTCGATCCCATTCTCCCTGCAGTAGGTGATGGCGTAGCACGCCCTCCGGAGCGTCTCTCTGCACAGTTCCGAGAACATGTCGGGGCGGGGGGGGCGCGGGGGCCACGGCAGGAGGCGCCCCCCGCTCGCGCCATGCGGGCCCTCACATGCTCAGGGCATGCCACCCGGCGCCCGACGTCACGGCCTACCGACACTTGGAACTGTCGACAGCTCTCTAGCTAACTCTCACAGCAAGATCTTACAACTGTCACGAACAGCAGATTTTCACAACTTTCAAAAACTATTTCAATTGTCACTGAGGGTTCGGAGAATCCTTATCATCTTAGTGAGCGTCACAATAAAGATTTGGAACTGTCAAGCATTATAGTGACTCTCATAGTAAGGTCTAAGATCTTTCAACTGTCACGAACAGCAGATTTTCACAACTTTCAATAACTGTTTCAATTGTCACTGAGGGTTCTGGGAATCGTTATCATCTTAGTGAGCGTCACAATAAACATTTGGAACTGTCAAGCATTATAGTGACTCTCATAGTGAGGTACAAAATCTTTCAACTGTCACGAACAGCAGATTTTCACAACTTTCACAAACTGTTTCAATTGTCACTGTGGGATCTAGGAATCGTTATCATCTTAATGGGAGTCACAATAAACATTTGGAACTATTACAGTGACTCTTTTAGTAAGGTCTAAGATATTTTAACTGTCACAAATAACAGATTTACACAACTTTCGCGAACCGTTTAAATTTTCACTAAGGGATCTAGAGTGTAGAATATTACACCAGATAAAAATATTTAATCTTAGTAGTGTTAAACAAATTGATAAAGACAATAAGTCTTAATATTATATTATTATAATATTAAGTTACCTATTAATAAAATAAATAAAATACATATAATATATATTACCAGCAATATTTGAGTGTGTCCAGATCTTTGCAAGCAAATACTGTATTTAAAAAAAAAACTAACTAACCATCACGCCGCTTCCCCGCAGGGGTAGGCAGAGAGAATAGAGCGCCACACCACTCTGTCCTTGCAAACATTCTTCGCCTCTTCCACTGTATTTAATCTCTGAGATATAGTTTTAAAAGTATATTTATTTTATTATATTTTTATTTTTGATTTTATTTATTTTATTTTATTTATTTATATTACAGGTTTATCGTATACATATGACATTTTAAAGAAGAATATTATATCAAATTTCTTCTCAGAATGGTTAATGTTATACACTCCTGTAAAGTGATCACTTATCTAGGTGATGACAGGTCGTTAGTCATTTATATTTATCTTACCTCACTACATTACCTTTTCATAAAAAGTAAGTTCGCCTCTGTTGAGATGTACATCATTCATATTTATGTTGATTTTTGGGTTGTAGATTTTTTTCTAAAACTTCGTTTAATCTCATCTTTTTCCTGTCAATGCAGAGATATGAGTTTTTCTTTCTCGGTTGACTGTTTTTCGACGCTGTAAAGATCACAAGGACGATTTCTTAAGATGTTTTGTAGTAAATCTGACATGTGTATCTACATAATGTAAAGGATGAGTACACGCTTCAAAAGACTCTTGTGATTATGCTCCGTTAGAATGTTCAAAAATACGTCTTTGTTGTTATTACATAAAAAAATCTTTCTGCTTTGAAGAGATTTATGGAATATTTATAATAAAAATTAAAAAAAAACTAAATAACTAACCATCACGCCGCTTCCCCGCAGGGGTAGGCAGAGAGAATAGAACGCCACACTACTCTGTTCTTGCAAACATTCTACGCCTCTTCCACGTTCATGCATCTCCTCATACATATGTGTGGTTCCTCGAGCGCCCGACGCGGCTGCTGAGAGAACCACGCTCCATCATTTATTTAATTTTCTCCGAACATTTACATCTCAAGTCTATAATTTTTTGCTCATCTATAAATATTTTGATTGGTATTAACTTGAAATGGTTAAAAGTTATAATTTTATAAAGGTTAGCTGTTAACTGATAAAAGTGCATCAATAATTTCATTGCGTCGTTCAATATAGCAATGCTGGTCTAAACGGTGTAGTGTATTTCTAAGAATCTGTGCCGAATGAACACATGTGGCAAGTTGGCGTTTAAAAGTGCTTTGTGTTCGTCCCTTAAGGGTACGTTACGACCATAGTGTATTCATCCGAAACCCCTAACTTCTCGGGGATAAATGACTGCAATAAAAATGTGCAAGACAATAACAATCCTGGAACGTGTGCTTAAACGGTTAAATTTTATGAAATCGAACTACAAACTTCCTCAACTACGCCAGCTCCCATTCGTATGAAAGCGAAAGCAGAAAACCCCAGAGACAAAACCATCATGTCGGATCACGGAAGGGCGGCAAAAGAGGATAAAAGTGATGTCCCGTTTGAACTGTGCTAGTCTGGAAGTTGAAAGTTGGCCATCCACAATGACGAGGAGCTCAACAAGCTGCCCTCCAGCGTGACGACCATCGCTCAGGAAGGCGTCCTGCCCAACACCTTGGCTATTCTCCAGCCCATGGGATCAAGAGGAAGGCGTTTTAATTTGTCGGCTCATCTTTTCCCCGCTCCAGACTTGACGGCCTGAGACCGATTGACGTTTTAATCCATTTATTTTTTTGTATCATTATCATCATCAGCTTATTAATATTATTATTATCCGTGTCTTTATAAGCGCCCTTGAGGTAGTATTTTACGAAAATGGCGCTATACAAATTATCCAAATTATTATTATTATTATACCCGCCGATTGTTTCGACCCTAACCTGACCACTTTCATGTTTTGGCATACTTGATCGTGCCAATTTTTTCTCGGTCTTCCTCTGCTCTTTATTCCAATTAAATTCGCCTCATAAAAAAATAAAATAAACTAAAAAATAGTAACAATCCAATCATGCAATTTCATAACGCAAGTTTGAAATTTACTTAATCTATTTTAAAAAAACGACACAAAAATTAAATTATGTTTTCCCATTAATATTTGCGATGGACAACCAACTAAATGAATTTCATTATATTTCCAATGTGTCCTTATCTGTAACCGACAAAACGGAAAATCCATTTATCATTGTCGCAAAAACTAAAATAGGCAAACATTTTCAACAACCATCATCGATCTTGTTTTGGGACGATTGATTAATCCATTAAATATTGAATACAATAATTGATCATTAAAAATAGATATGAATGTAAAAAGATATGTGTGAGAACTATCACTTTTATTATATTTTATTTATAAATATATTGATGTGAAGAAAAAGTATTTATTTTTAAATCGAGTTTTACTTAGTACATACCACTGTTTAATAGATTTATATTATCCACTGACACTTCGTGATGGAATTGCATTTTTAACATATTATTAGATTAAAACCAATATTTTTAGCTCTTCCACTTTATTTTTATTTGACCAGCGACCGGGTTTCGTCGTTACCGACATCATCAGACTGGTGGGAGGCTATACAAATTGTTATGTTATATATAAAACAAGGCAGTTATATATAACATAACAATTTGTATAGCCCCCACCAGTCTGATGATGTCGGTTACGACGAAACCCGGTCGCTGGTCAAATAAAAATAAAGTGGAAAAGCTAAAAATATTGGTTTTAATCTAATAATATATACCACTATTTCTTAAAATCTATTGTGACACGTGTTTATGAAATAAGCATTTAGTCATGTAGTTTTAAAATTCTGTATATTGTAAAGCACCCTTCAAATGATTTCTCACGAAAACGGTGCTACATAAATTTTCCCATAAAGAAATAATTAATGAATCAAAGAATGACATTCGCACTTGAATAAATTTGGAATGTCAATAAATTCACGTTTATCAATTTCATTACTCAACATCACGTGTCGGGAAGACAGATTTGGGTATAACGCAAACAATTTATAAAGATCACATTTAAACAAAATGTATATTTGAGGATATATGTGGAGGTCCTCACCAAAAAGTTACACTACCAATATTGCACAAAAGTTCTGAAAATGCAAATTTGTTCTGTTTACTGTATTAAATCTAAATATCGAAATGTTAATTAAAGTTGCGACAAAACGTGACCAATCCTGTGTTAAACCAATATAAAATCACTCTCCTTATCATCCATTGTTTACTTTGTGTAATACCACTTTTATAAACATTTATTTATGACTACCGGTTTCGAAAAACCATTCCATCGTCAGGTCATAAAAATAAAATTATTACGATTTTTATTTCCATACCACAAAGTTATCAATGCTTTTAATTTACAAAATACAATATGAAATCATTAAATCGCACCAAAACATAACAATTTTACAAGCTAGAATTCCTGATTACTCAAAATCATTTATAAGAGAAATGTAACGTTTTGGTAAGGACACATATGTAACGAATTAAAAAGCGATAATTTTATCATTTATTTGTGTTATCAAAAACATTGATAACCACAAAGTTATCGATGCTTTAAATATACAAAATACAATATAAAATAATTAAATCGCACCAAAACATAACAATTTTACAAGCTAGAATTCCTGATTACTCAAAATCATTTATAATGGAAATGTAACGTTTTTGTAAGGACACATATGTATCTGCTAACGAATTAAAAGCGATAATTTTACTATGTGAAATTTAAAAACAGTTGACACTTTGCGTGTTGCGATACTCCGGCGCGATTTTTGACAGCGGAGCTGCTACGAGCGCAGTCGCAGGTCTACGCGGCGGCGACATGGTCCGCAGTCCGCCGCTGCACGGTCGCTACTGTCCGCGATCCAGCGCTCTACGCTGGCGTAGCGGGGATCGATCAGCTGAGTGCCCCCGGCTTCATCCCGCTCTCCACGCGACCTACCCTCACCCCACGCCGCTTGCGAGATGCGGGTGACGGATGATTGGCAATCGATGCCACCGTTACAGTCGCACTTAATCGGGTCGCACTTTACGAGGAAGAGTTGCTGTGTATCACTGCACGCGCTGGTCGGGATGTTGACGTTTTTATTTTATAGCGCGACACAATGCAAATTCATTAGCAGGTGTTTAAAGTACCATACCATATACCACTAAACAAAAATAAAAACAATACACAAAAAAATAAATATGATAATTGTAAACTTCCTCTCTAAATACAAGTATCTACTTTATTAGAGAGGTGGAAACGTTATATTTGAAATGTTTTGTATGTTTACCAACTATTTTGTATTATTTAAATATGTATGTTGTAAAAAAAATCAATAATGAATACTAAATTAAAAATAATAAAAAAATAAAAAAATTGAGTGTGTCCAAATACTTGTTCACAAATTTGGATTATCTTCAATTATAGGAGTTATTTATAGTTTTTTTTTTTGACATCTAAACATAGTATGGTTGTCAATAGTGAGTAGAATTGGTAAATGTTACAAGTGTGTAAAGAGATAAAAATAAACCAGCTTATGACGGTCGAAAGCCCCATAAATGCTCAGACTTCCATATTCTTCTTCATCTATGTTGAGACGTCAAAAAAAATATGACTGTTAAAAAAGAACGCTAAAAAGCAATGAATACAGCAAAATGAAGTAAACGCGATAATTGAATTTTTCAAACATTTAAAAATAAATATAAATGACGTTTCTTCACTGTTTTATTTCTATTTTGCAAAAATGTAAGTAATGTTAGGATATAACCATTCACCGAGATTTTTGTCTACAGGTTTCGAGACGTACCCGTCTCATCGTCAGGGCAAACAATAAAACAGCATGCAAACACTACACGTCACTACCGTTGTACGTCACTATTCATGTACGCCTCGAAACAGGTAGACAAAAATCTCGGTGAGTAGTCATATACTAACATTTTAGTAAAAAGAAAAAGAAAAATGACAAACGACAAAGTTAATTATTTAAATATTAAAAATATTGATAATATTTCTACACTCATTTATTTTTTAAAAATGTTATCAAGATTAGTACCTGAATCTAAAGCATTTAACAAATTATTTATTTTGATTAAAATAACCCAACATCGATTCAATGCGGTGCTCTTTGCATCATCGGCTACAGAAAAGGGTACAAAATAATATGTAGACGATACTAAACAAATCGCTCACTCCTTTCAAGAACGTCATAAATAAAAAAAAAACTTGATTTTTCAAGAGAACGTTTTTAAAGTTTATAAATATAATACAATGTATTAAAAATAAATATCAAGCCACTTAATGAACTTTTTACTGCACAACAGATCTTTTTAAGTAAAACCTGAAGGTATTTTCTCCATTTGAAAAACATTTAGTTTATTTTAAAAAATACTTAAACAACACTTTTTCTTCAAAATGCAAAAACAACACTTTCTGCCCTGTAGCGGGTAAATATTAAGTTAAAAATATGCCTCTTTTGCTGGGATATAGTACATTTTCTGGGCATTATGAAAAAATGCACAACTGAAAATTGACGATTTTTTATTTATGACGTTCTTGAAAGGAGTGAGCGAAATGTGCAATAATAGGCGAACCGAAAAGCAGGTAATTAAAAAGCTCGATCATTCATAATTTAACGCGTCAATTTTGTATCATATAAGAAGATGAAATGTACATTAATACAATATGTATTAATACTATCTGACAAAAAGTTTATTTGCATCTCGGAGTCCATTAGATGATTTGAAATTCTTCAACGCGAAGTCATGCAATAAGGGAAAATTATTTAGAGTGTGATTTGAACGTTGACGATGAAGCGGAACGAGCGCAGAGTAAACACAATGCAAATAGAAACATTTACACGTAAAATGTTATCTAGTCGAGCGGGAGAAGTAGAGGCTGAAGGGTGCCCGAATCGAGTAAGTCTGCTCACTGCGCGCTGAAACGATGAGCGGGTACAATGGCGCCTGTAAGTGAATGCTTTTCGCGCCGAGTACCTAGAAGAGATACTTCTTGAACATAAATATGCAGCAGCCGAGGCGAGCTGGATAAATCGTGTCGAGAAGGGAGGATGGTTTAGCTATAGAATTTTACACCGATGAATATGAAAATAAAGACAATAGTCATATTTTGGGTTGAATTGCGTAATAATACAAAGATCAAATGGGAATATATCGCACACTCCTTTCAACAACGTCATATTTCAAAAAACTTGATTCAGAGATTTAGGAGATCGTTTTTAAAGTTGAAGAATATAATGAAATGTATTAAAAATAAATATCAAGCCACTTATTGAACTTTTTACTGTGCAACAGATCATTTAAGGTAAAACCTGAAGGTTTTTGATCCATTTGAAATTTTTTTAGTATATTAAACAATACATTTTCTTCAAAATGCAAAAACAGCACTTTCTGCCCTGTGGCGGGTAAATGTTAAGTTAATATATGCCGCTTTTGCTGGGATATAGTATATTTTCTGAGCATTCCGAAAACATGCATAAGTAACTGAAAATTGACGATTTTTGATATATGACGTTGTTGAAAGGAGTGAGCGATATATAAAACAACGTGTAGATCAAACTTAAAGGTAACACACTCCTTTCCATTAATCGTTCACTATTCTTATTATAATTCTTTATTTATTATTATTTCGAAATTCAACAGAACAGTTACATAAATTCATTAACATTAACGCGTAACACAAAACAGGTATTTGTACATATTCCAGTTACAAAATTTCACATTTGTAATTAAGTTAATATAACTGGAAGAGGGACGGGAGAGATGGGAGGGGGAAAAGGGGAAAAGGGAAAGTTCAAAGACAAATTATATGGCAATAGGGACACACCACGATATTTATGTCGACTTATTATGTGAGCGATCTCAGTGCTGACAAGGTCGAGTAGAACAATTCTCATATTCATCGTTGACCAATTTTGATGAACGATAAAAATAGGAACTTTGAATACCACTTAAAAATGGTATTTTACAAATAAGAGTTTTGTATTACCATACCACAAAGTGAACAATGCTGTTATAAACTTAAAGATCTTGCTAATTGCGAGATTCGAATAAATTGGCAATAGCTGAATTGTATTGGCAATAGCTAAACTTTATCATGTAGGGTAGTGAAGTGTCTCTTATATGTCCTACTCTTGGATAATTGGGGGGTTTGTACGCCTGGCCATCTATAGAATACGCGGTAATCATCGCCAAGACTACGTTACAATGGGTTTACTTTTTTCTCCGATTATGTCAGCATTCAGCACTCAACACCATACAGAACACAAAGAAAACCAAGGCCTTCTCTAGCTTTTTTGTGTTGTTTGTTATGCCGCGATCATTTCATATTTTTACTAGATAACTCAAAGCACCCTTAGCAATACCAATACGCCACCGTATTCCACCTTTGCGGAAGCCCTTATAACTGACGAGAGAACCAAGATATACAAACTCATATTTTTATAAAAAATGATTCACAGAATAAGTTTACGTTACTTTATTCGCTCGATCAACAACGATAAGTAATGTTTATGTTTATTGAGAGTTGTAAATATAAACATGCAGCTTCTATCCAAATAATGAGTTCTTTCATCTCGGCTTCCGATTGTGAAATAAAGGTTGTTTCATTAGCAGACCTGAAATTTGATATTGGACTTCTTATAAAACACATACATTCTTCTCGAATAATGTATTAAAGTATTAAGTAAATTTTGAATATTTGTAAGCAGAGAGAAAGGAATACATTTTACATAATCAACCTTAACGAGTTTTTTTCATTACACGATAATTTTTTTTTTTATAACAGTTAGTTGTCGATTCCAATTTTCGCTTTATTCGGTTGCCCATCTTAAACGAACATCCATCCAACGTTTTCATCAAACGAGATTTCTGCCTGTCATATGCCAATGTGGGATAGCAAACTGGGAAAAGCAATATCGGAAAATCCACAAAAAACAGTCCGTTTCCGACGAAATGGAGGCAAAGGATAATATTATATGTCTGCTGTATATATGTTACATAGCAGATGCGGTGGGTGGATAATGTCAGCAGCTGAGCTATCATACAGACTCCAGACATTTTATGATAGATAACCCTAATGATTTGGGAAACACGTTGCTTAAATACTTATTCGATATCTTATATCGATACACGAACAAAATACTAGTAATATAATATAATTATTTAAACTTTAGAAAATTGAACACTGGATACCTACTCATTACTAAAGTCAAGTTTAATATTCCAAAAGCCACAAACCAACGATTCTGTCATACATTTTAAACATATTAAGGACCAAAATAGCGTTAATTTGAATTGTTATTACAAGCGACTGGAACAAAGCGGATGCCGCTAAAACCCAACAGTTCCTATAACCAAAACAACGTGATATCACGGTCTTTATATCTCAATATAAAGACCGTGATATTATTTCATACGATTCATTAAAAACATTGTCCCATTGAAGAGATCAATTGGGGCGCTGATGGCTTCACAGGACAATGAAGATTACCGCTGAGGATGAATTGGACAGTGAGAGATCATCCCCAAGATCAAAATTAGAAATACCGTTACTGAAACATATATTTGAAGTCATACAAACGGAGACCTTTTTTACGACACGGCACTGAAAATTGCTAACAAGGCTCAATTAAGCCATGATTATTGGAAAGGTGGGTCATTTTAAAATAACTAATAGTACAAATTCCCAATGTTAGATGGCCCTATATAATTTAATAGTTGGTCTCGAATGACGCCATAGAGGCGGCTTGTATGGTTTACCATGTTTGTCGAGCAGCACCGCTATTGGCAACAAAAAAATTAAATCTAAATTTTCAATATTTTTTTTTTAGATTTTAATATAATTGAACCAAAATCATATAAAGACAATAATTTAGTAGTAAATTACAATTTTATAGAGTCAACGGTTTGCATTTACCAAAACACTTAAACCAAAATACCTTAAAAATGACTTACCACAAAGTAAATGCTTTAAATATTAATAATATTGAGAATATGATAATTACCGTCTCGTTTGGCATTACGTTTTATAGCAAATTATTATTTAGAGCTATGAATTATTCAGCAGCGGACAGTGGAAGCGTCCGTCGCTATTTGCTATTACCGGATCAACGAATATGACGTCCGCGTCTAAAATTTCGCAGGCTTTATTAATATTTCAGACAAAATGTCATCGGAGGTATAACACGTTCGGGCAATCGCAGTGCTCAATATTACTGGCGGTAGATAAAGCGGCGCAGAGCGAGAGTAATATCGTCAAACATTGTTCACGATAGAGCTATGAATTAAATCAGAAGTTATATTTGTGTTCGCTTCTTGGGGCAACTTCTGGAAGAATTTGTAATACAAATAAGAAGTTCAAAGAAAGTCCTTTGGTGATTACTAAATTGTAATACATTATGTATGAACCGGTCTATGTTAGTTATTTGTGAACACGAAATATGTTTTTGACCACTTTAACTATGTAGTATGCTTTTGGTTGTTTAGAAGATATTACTTTGTAGCCATAAATCCACCAATGTATATATATTCTAAACAAGAAGATTATTTATTCGGTACTTTGTGGTATAATCTATCCATTTTTAATTAAGAATTACCTAGTAAATACCACTATTTCTTAAAATCTATTGTGACACGTGTTTCAACGCATTCCGCGTCATTTTCAAACACCGTATGATGTTCACGGTGTTTGAAAATGATGCGGAATGCATGGAAACACGTGTCGCAATCGATTTAAAGAAATAGTGGTATTTACTAAGTAAAACTTAAATTACAATATAAAATAAATTTGAAAAATATCTCATATATTTATGTGTTGTATAAACACAACCTACTCTGTAATTACAAACGGCTGTATACCTGCGGTTCAAGTTTTGAATAGTATCAATAGTGAGTTTTTAGTTGATCGGAAGATTTTGCTTCTTAGCAATAAGTCCGCCAATATATGTACATACATTCTGTATAGGAAGTTTAATAAATAAATAAATAAGTTTCATAAAAAAATATAATGAGTACGCGAAAAATTACACAGATATGAATTCACAGATTAAATAAAGCTTCTGTCATATATTTATCAGTTATAGGTAGGTCATACCTTCGAATCACGTTATATTTCTGTAGCTTCCACGATTTTTTTGTCTTTCTCTAGATGTCTTTCTAGAAAGATCCAAGCTAGTCCAACAGTCTGATTACGACATTTTTGTGAGAAGAATTTATATTAAAAGAACACTACACAAACTGAAGCGTATGCGAATTACATCAATTCAAATGAATAATCTTTTTGATCGACAGAGCACATCGACTTTGAAAATATACTAGATGTGATAATTGGAATGCGGCCGACTGGTGACGTCAGCGGGTGTTATGACGATTGATCAAGTCTTATAGTCGCCATTGTACCCGAGGAGGTGGGTGTAGCCGGCCGGCCTAGATAACAAAGGGTGGGCAGAGAAGGGTAGCAGGAGACGGGGAACATGCCTGCCGGCTCGGCTTTGAGATAGCTTTAATTACGGGCCACAATGCCACGCGCCCCGCGTGCCGTGAGGGTACGATCGGGATACGTTCACTTCGCGAGATACGAGAATACGCCCCCTATCAGTTATTGGAACTGAGACTTAGACGTCGCGGAATGAGGCTACGTACAAATTCGTTACAGTGTATTAAATTCACAAAATCAACACTGACAATCTAGGCGAACCGACATTATCATACTACCACATTAACGAGAAATTGGAAAATACAATACGCCCCCTACCCATACATACAAATAGCGTTGGATTATATTCTTAATATTATTAATATTTGAAGCATTTACACTGTGGTTAGTCATTTTTCCTTTTATATTTTTTACAAAAATGTTAGTAAAATTAATATATATCGTGATGGGTAGTATTGTTTGCATGCTGTTGTAGTGATTGTTCTAACGACGAGACGGGTACGTCTCGAAACCGGTAGACATAAAAATTTCGGTGAGTGATTATATATTAATATAACTAACATTTTTGTAAAAAAATATATAAAAGGGTTGATTAAGGTTAGGTTATATGGTATGGTAAGCACAGCATCTACTTTTTTGCATTAGCCGTCAATAATTATTGTGCCGGAAATTCTTCAAGAGAGAATTTCCGTCTGTCTCCGATAATTTCGTCCGACCACGTCATGATTCCCAAAGCTCGAACAAATCTACTGCCAAGTTGAAAAAGATTTTCCTACACAAGTTCAGACAGTGATATATTCCACCTGACCCTTGAGTCATTCGTGAAAATGTGGTCAGCAGATTCACGTACGAACAGATCACGACTGAATATAACCCTATCTATTTATGAAATTTTGTTAATGGAGTTAATTTTGTTGTCAAGCTACTTGAAAAATAAAGGCCTGAAATTATAAATAAAACACGTTTTTTACTACATGAGCATTAAATTTTTAACGTTTTAAGAAGCTACAGAAGCTTTCCTCTACGAATTTGAATATAGACAAGTAGATGGAACCAACTGTAGCTTCCGAAACTAGTCGTTAAAAATATAATACTCAAGTGGTAAAAAACAAGTGTTTTATCTATTATTTTATCACGTTTTACCACAAAGTTAATGCAGAAACAATAAAAAGTAAAGACCCTTTTTAAAGATACGTGCTAATATTCCAACATGAATTGTACCTGTTGTATTAAAAAAAATATATTTTGCACATTTTTATCGGGTATAGGTAAACAGTTGAAACCCCTAAAATTGAATGACTTTTTCCGGCTACGACTTGGGAAAACCGTTTATTACGAGAAAATATAATTTTATAGTAAATTTTTGCCGAAACGAAATAAAAGCTCATTACATAAATTTAAAGCGTTGACATAAATTATAAAAATAAAGAAAATGCCCAGTCTATTACTGTACCTTTTACCAGCAGGAAACGGAAAAAATGTAGAAATTTAGAAAATTTATTCCCAATTGTAAACGCTTCGGAGTAAATCCGGCCAACTTTAAGTGGGTTCAGGTTGTCACACTGGGAAATAAAGCCGAACTCGGCGCGAAATATATCGGCGGGCAAATGGTACAAGAGAATTTACTTGCAAACTTCTTCAGCGGAGAATAAATAATGATAAATGCTTTATGTGTACGGTATTAGGAGGCTATAAATGTAACAGATTGTATTGCGTGTCTTTCGGATAAATCTTTATGAATGCGGTCCAACCAATTTGAGCCAATTTACTGAACTTAATCTAAAAAATCAGATCAGATAAAATGACAAGTTAATTTTGAGAATCTTATATTTAATGGTATTTCAAAAAACATAAGTAAAAAATGATTTATAGGTACTCACGCACGGCAGAAATACGATCATCTATAAAGCTCCAAAGCCGGCATAAAGTTTCGCAGTTTAATGCAAAATTTAAGTAGGTACTCACCTGAAAATAGAAAAAAAAACAAGAAAAAATTAGTAAAGTTTGTAATACAAAGCGATGTAATGATGAATGAAAGGGCATCGGTATACAGTAAACTTAATACCGGGCCACGTATTCATCAAACAAAAGCCGCAGGTAAATACGGTGGTGAACCTTGGATGGAATATGCCCCTATAAATTGCGACCCGTTGACGGCGGCGATTACAAAGTTTTCCATTGCATAACAAGCGGTGTTCCCTCAAAGTCCAACTTTGGAGGGAAATAATATATGCGCTCTCAAGATTCGTCCGGCGTGGAATATTTATGTTATGAAATGCTCAAACTCAGAATACCTAACATAATAATTCACATAATTCACATGTTAGCCAATGCTTTTGAAAGTATAGATTTATTTAATAAATTGGTATCCACCTTGAAGTCTGTACTTTCTCAGCATTTCCTCTCCATGGTATAATGGATAAATTTAAACGTTGTATTACGCTCGCTGATAGTGTGTGGAAGAAACGTGTATTTACCAGTGCTTACTATCTGTTATTTTATATTTAAGACTTTTTGTTTCTCTATTAGTGTATTCATTAGTGTATTTTAATATTAGATACTGTTATACGTTCAATAAATAAATAAATAATAAATAGTAGTATAACCTGGATCAGTTATACACTGAATACCTAGGATGTTATTTTACCAATTACCTCGGTGAATAGCTTTTTTGATGAAAAAATTATATTCCTTAAAAATCGCTCTACTTGAATATCGTGTTTATTATCAAACATTAAATTTTGAATGATTTTTTGATTATTTAATTGCATGATTTATTTACGAATAAAACAAATCTTATAAAGGAATTACATAAAACAGAGCAAGGTTCACAGAAAAATTTAAAAAAAGGACATGACTACGACAAAACTATTAAAATATGGAAAAAGGATCTAGACTACTCGATCAGCGATTGTTTGAATCTTAGAAGATTTAAAGCGAAGAACTTCAGATCCTGTCTGAGAATTGATAAACCATATTTTCATGAATATTATGAACACTGTCACACTGTCTAAATTCAATTACAGAGCTCTAAATATAAGAAAATAGTGGTAGTAAAAAAAATACATAGAAATAATTAGCCATAAAATCCATCGATGTAATAAAGCTTCATAAAAAAGCTTGGTATTATAATTAATACTGACCATTCCAAAGATACCTTCCTAGGCGAAAGCACTGGAAGGACAGATGTTTAAACAAAAATTAAAACGATAATTTACATGAGTATTTTTATTGAATTCACATTTTTAAGATATATATTTGTGAATAAGACACAAAAATGTATCAAGTTTTTCATACTATTTCCGTAGGCTGTGCAGCGCCTCCCACTATTTTCACACTGGATGATAGGAATAACCAATAAATACTTTGGGATTTTTTTTACAAATACCCAATATAAAACAAGTATTGCTGGAGGCTTACATAGGTTGATATAGTGCAGACACTGGGTTACTGGGGTATTTGAGTGAACGAGAGCAGGAAAAATTGCCTTGGGGGATGCGACCCGCTATCCCTAGGGGGCGGTTTGGTTTCCCGGAAATTTTTACACCCATTCAAACGGTTATTGGTTCTGTGTTACCGCGCGGGGCCTTGTTATAACCGAGAGGAGAAAATAGAATGATGCAAATACAAAATTGATTGCGAACTGTCCGATGAAAAATATACGCTCTCACCGAAAAATTCTTCAATTGCGTTGGTAATCATTTTCAATGTTTATACATATTATGTATATGCTTTACAATGGGAATTTTTATATAAATTGTTAGGTATATCAAATATTTAAAAAAAATACAGGACTTTCAATACTCATCATAATTATCAACACAACAAATTTAAAAATGTTTATATAGTAAACTAATAATGAATTTAAAAAACAAGCAAAAATCAGAATCAGTTTTTCTTATTTGCTTAACTAAACTAACTAACTAACCATTAAGCTGGTACCCCGCAAAGGTAGACAGAGAAAGTAATGCACCAATTTGTCTTTTCAATATTTGTCTCTTCCACATTCACGCATCTCCTCATACATACCCGTCGATTATTCCTGGACTGACCACTTTCAAGTACTTGAAATACTTGATCATACCAATGCTTGATACTTATTTTCGTAGATAATATTATAATGATAGATAATTAATCACTTGAAGCAAATGCTTCAGAAATGAAAAAAAAATAGAATTTCAACATTATTAAAAAAATAAATACTGTTATTACTATGAATTAGGATATGCAGTACATCTATTGTCATATCTATGACGAATTTAGTATTTGGGAGGCTGTTTAAATGTAGATATGTGGATGTAATAAACATACATTTATGCATACAAAAAATAATGATTTTTGTGTTCCTTTCAACAAATGTTAAGATAAAAATGCTAGTTATGTTTCTCTTTACTGTGATTGCTGTATTAGAGGTAACATCGAAATTGTGCTAAACTTCTAACTCAGACATAGGAACTAGAGAGTGACGAAGGTTAGTTAAGAAACAATTTGAATGCCTTTCATGGCGTATGTGAGCTTCGGTGCTTTGTAGAAAATGGAAAAACCTGTGCAGGGGTCGAAAGAACGCGGCTCGCGAGCCGCATGAGGCTTTTTTTATTGACATTCAATCTCAGACTCCACATTTTGTTTAAACCCTTATCCGCACCCAATGGTGCATAGGGTAATGCATCGTAGCGACGCAGTGTTATCATAATCGTTGATTGCACGATTGGCCCTGCGCTTCTTGTACCAGTCCAGGGTGATGTTAAATAAATATAAGAGTGAAAATCATCCATATTTATTTTGCCCCCCCCCTCCCTGGGAATCTAACCCGGGGCCTCCAGCACGGTAGCAAAACGCGCTGACCACTACACTACGGAGGTGGACCACATATTTACAAAGAAAAACAATCTTGTATGAATCAAAAAAATATAATGCACAAAGCAAAGTTTCTGACTTGTCTGACTACTCTCATCAAACAATTGATGATTTTTCTTTCAAAATCTTCAGAAAAATTAATTCATCGATAAACATGGGAGAAAAACTTAAATTTTCGACCCTAATTTTGTGCGTTGAGTTGGGAATACCTGGCCTTACCTAGTACGAAACATTTCCGAAATTCAATTTACCGTCAGTTTATGCCCTGAAATACGAGTAGAGTGACGCGAAAAGTGAATAGCGTCATATAATATACATATCAATGATGTTGGATATTGGGTAGTACATACATTAAAGGTTTTTCCATAAAACTACAAAGAAAAATATTAGCACACGTATGTAGAGAGAACTATGATAGATCGTTTCATCAATGTAGCAGAATGTCATAACATTTTTCAGCCGTAAACCTTTAGAGAAACGATACTTTAAAATGTCAAAGGAAACACGATCTTTAGAAATATAAAATAAAAGAAAATGAAAAAGTAGAATTTAATGTACTATATTTAAAATATGACATGATCCTTACTGACATCAATGAGACAAAAAACATAAAAAACTTAAGTTAATTTAAACCCCCTTATAACCGAGACACCTAGTTTAGTAGCGAAATTAAATTAAATAAAAACATGTACAATCTAATTTAAATTAATTTAATCCGAAACATTGTTGTGTACAACTAAAGATTAAATTTTAATACTTGAGATTATATCGGCTTAAAATATTTCGAGATCGTATTATTATTCCACATTACGGGGATGAAAATAATACAATATACAGAGCAGGGTGACAATTTTGGATATGAACACTGAAACTTTAAGGGTTTCAAATGAAAGTTTCTGTATGAAAATACATATTTCATAAGTAGAAACGACACATAAGAGATACCGCGTACCCAAAAGGGCTCGGGTGGACGGAGATTTTAGAAATGTCTCATCTTGTTTTAGTTATTTCATTTGTGGGAGATAAATGTGGTGGAAAAGATAAGGCATTATTTAGTGAAATTGTAACTAATTGGCTAATCTTAAGTAAATAACAAGCTTTTTGTAAAATAATCCAATGTTAGGTTTGAAATAAGTATCATCATTGTAGCTATTAACGAATTGGTGAGTTTGGTTCCAGGCATTAAGTCCTGGATTTCTGAATAAACATTCACTTCAAATATCAACGAAATTAATAGTGTTTCCGTTTATTAAATCACCTTTGCATTTATCTTTCAAAAAAGTATTTATGTAGGAGTAAAAATCAATTTTGACATATTTTTTATAGAAGAAAAACAGAAAAAAGCTGAAAGTATTTGGCTTTTGCAATATCCATATACCTACTTCATATTTATTTTACCTCTGATTTATTTATATTCACGTTTATTTTATTTTATTTCACATTTTTTTACTTTATACATATTTATACTATACATATTGGTACATATTTATTTTATTTATGTTCATATATTTTTTTTTTACCTCAGATTTATATTTAGTAAGCCAACATAACAACTAGAGGTAAAATAACTGTAGATTCACTGTACTTAACGACACTGATTTTTAGAGTCTAGTAAATTGTATTTTATTATTAAAAACACATAAAAATATAATAGTCACAAATTTTATTTTTATGTGTTGTTAATAATAAAATACAATTAAGTAGACTCTAAAAATCAGTATTTGATTTTAATATTTACTATATAAATTAAAATGGAGTTCTACAAATTAAACTCCAAATCTATAAAAACTTAACGACACGTGATAAGTTTTATAAAAATGATAGATTAATTTGAAAGTCTTCTAAAAAACTGAATCCAATTCACTTAAGGTTTTTTCGAAGTTAATTTCTCAAGAGTTCAATCAAGAATTTTATTGAATAAGATTATCATTTTGTCGTTCATATCGTATTAGGGAATAGTGTGAAAATACAATGTTCGGCAGCTATTGAAAAAAAAAGACGGAGTAGTTTTGGTGATTAATTTTATGGTGATTTATAGGCAAAATGGCAGGCTAGGTTTTGCCGATTGAAAAAAAAGATTTATAGAGCAGGACCGTTGTATTATGGAGAATCGTGAAAACGCTTACGCCGATAGTGTTCGGGGACAATTTATTATCCGGTATACGGATAGTAGATTAATATAACTTCTTAGATTACTTGTATACGCTATTCGAGCTGTCATTGATTTGTTAATATGAACTACATTAGCAGGAAATAGCAAATTATTCATAAATATTTGTGAATATTCAGTTTTCTTTTACACACTTGTATTGTTTAAATACTTGGTATATTACTATGAACATATTTAACCAATTAACGCTGCTATTCATTGACGGGCATCGCATTAAGGTAAACATTTACACAATATAATAGAAGTGTATAATATCATCACAATAGAATCCTATCGAAAAATGACAGTAAAAATATAAGTTAATTACTTTTTTTATGTAATAATTTTAAATCAAACACAGATTTTTTGAATCTACTAAGTTGTATTTTATTAACAAAAACACAAAAAAAATCATATTGTGACGATTGTTTCGCCTTGTTAGGGCATTATAAAACGAATGTCATTATCAAAAGACATTTGTTTGATAGTGCCCTAATAAGGCGAAACAATTGTCACAATATTAATTTGTTTTTCTTAATAAAATACAGCTTAGTAGACTCAAAAAGTTTGATTTAAAATTAATACATAAATTAAAATGGAGTTCTACAAATTAAACGCCGAATCAATAAATAAATTACTTTTTTACTAAATCAATACCTGATTGTTTATTCATAAAATCGATTCTATTCAAAACAGACGTTCAGGATTAAGTTAATCCATAGCAGTCAAAGTCACGTACCTTAATTGGTGAAACGACAGCTTTAGCAGACAACCAAAGAACGTGGAAAATAATATTTAGAAACTGATGCAAAAACTAGAACAATCACTCGAGGGGGATAATATTATGTTCGTATGTTAAATACGTTTAGATCAAAAATGTCCTAGTTTGTGAGTTATCGAAAGTGAAGCATTGAAAAAAAAAAGTTAAAATATGCATCCGTAAGGGAGATTCTACGCGTTATACATGATTTCTTTGGTTTTGCTTTATTGGTTGTGTTGTATGTTGATTTATGTTATACATGATTTCTTTGGTTTTGCTTTATTGGTTGTGTTGTATGTTGATTTACGTTATACATGATTTCTTTGGTTTTGCTTTATTGGTTGTGTTGTATGTTGATTTATGTTATACATGATTTCTTTGGTTTTGCTTTAGCGGGTCCGGCTGTACCACCTGGGTACTTAACAGTAGGCGGGAGGTAATGCTAGAGTATTATAATATTGTCATAATAGTACGGCAAGAATATAGGTGTATAGAGAATAGTGGCCGACGAGGTCACGTGGCTCGAATTACAACAGCGGTAGCCCTTGAGAGGTGTGATTTACGCCACAGCGAGCGCGAGCGCTGAATTCCTTCCCAGAAACCGTATATGGAAGTAGCTCGAGCATTCGTCACCGGGCCTCAATAGCGAGTGCCCACATAGTTAGGAGTGAGTGAGCCAGTCGCAGAACAGGTGGGGCGTTCAGTAATGTTATGTAAACAGTAAACGCTGAACCAAACACTGCCAGCGGTAACAAAGGCTGCGGAGGGGTAATCGCACATAGGGGGGGTGGGGGTGTTTTCATTTTCGAAATTACCCTGCAATTATTTAAGAGGGATTTTTAAAGACACTGACGCTGATGTACGCGAAGCATGAAACATGATAAACGTTGCCGATGGAAGAATTAGATTCCAACCGAGAATGAGGAACCATTCAGTTTGTACTTACCAATCCCCTTTACAATGCAATTTTGTTTCATATTTTCTAGAAATTTTCAAAGTTCATAAAACAAAAGCAAAAAAATGCTTTGCAAGAGAAGGTCTGTCAGAAAGCCTAGATGCTTCTGTATCAGATTTGGGAATGCAGAGGTGGGACAGTTTTCAATATTACCTATCCTTTTTTTAAAATCATTTCCATAATTCGAAAATTCATATTATATAAATTATATTATATTCAACGTTAATATTTTTTAATCCCATAAATATATCTAAATGTTTTTGGGAAAATCAATAAAATCGAAACAGATAACACTTTGTTGGAAAACTCTTCATATATTAACCTATTTATACAATGTGTTAACGAAACGAACGCTTTTAATTTAATGTGAAATAAAAATATTAAATATTTTACTCTTCGAATAATTTTGTTACATTTTAGTAATGCAAATTTTAGATTACACACTTCTACTCGTTAATCTATAAAAAAAATGCTAACCTCACTTATCTTGATTTAAAATATGAAATGTTTTGAATATTGAAAGCATTAACTTTGTGGATCATATTGATATATTATTTTGAAAAATAAGAAGACTTTGTTTATTGATCCACTCACATTTTTATTGAACAACTAGTTTCGGCAACAACCTGTTGCCCTCTTCAGGGTTTAAGTCATAAAATGTGAGTGGATCAAAAAACAAAGTCTTTTTATTTCTCATAATAATATAAAATATGAAAATTTAAGTAGCCAATTTATTATCTCTTTTCTAATAAAGAGTAACATTTTACTATACGTTTCCAAGAAAAATAAAATATGACGTATATACTCGTAAAACATCGCAGAAAATTTACATTCGGACGGACCGTAACGTCGCGTCGGAGGTAACTGGACAGATTGTTTTACATTTTGAATTAGTTCAGTGGTCGGCAAATTTATAAACCAACGAGCCAAATATGCACATTACAATTGAACAAAAAAATTGAGAACCAAATCTGTTTGCAATTCTAAAAAACCACAATTATAATTTTAGACCTTCATCAAATTACGGAAACACTAAATAAAACTTGATTTCACACATCATAAGGATTTTATACATCGATAAAAAATCGCTTGAAAGTAAGGCGTCCATAAAAACACAACTTATTGCGAAAAATGTCCTCGCATCTCTTTTGGGAGTTTTATCAAGTCAGGTTTGTATGTATTATTTTGAGAAATATGAGGTTTGTACGTCATTATTTTCAGCACGTTCACAGGTTGTTATAAATAAGACGAGTTCATAGTCAGCTTTTAATAAGGTTCATGCTTCAAAAAGATTGTTCGCATGAATACGTAAAGTCGAAGATCCTTCCCGTGGATATTTGTGCCGGAGTCGCATTTAAAAGGTCAAAGAGTCGCGTACGGCTCCGGAGCCACACTTAGCTGACCTATGAGTTAGTTGATAGTAGTTGCATGTACGAGTACATATGAATATTACATTGGCAAATACCCGCTGCAAACACACTGTATATTGTCGTTCCGATTCGCTATACTACGTATTTGTGGGAACATAATCCTTATGCTTGAACAAATGGCAAGAATTCCGCATCCACAAGAGAACGTTTCGGTCCAATTACAAAAGAAAACGTACTCCTGCTCCCTGCAGGGGTTCTTAAGAGATCTCGCGCAGTAATCGTAAGTTTACGTGAAAAATGTAGGGTTAGTGCAGTATATCCTGAATTATTAATATTAAATCCGCCGCGCAGCAAATATCGGGAGAAGGCGAAGTGAACCTCTTACACAATGCAGCAAAGGGAATGTGGGTGCATGTAAAACCATAAAATCATACATACCAGCATCTCTAACGATATACGGAATGTACTGGGTTGGAACTTATTTCATATCTATGTAATCATAACTTATAAAAATCTCCCCTAACTGATAAATATTAATTCGTTAATGCATTGCTTCCAGGTAAACTGCTAAAATATTTCTATCATCATTAAAAAATACGTCTATTTAATGTTATTTTTACTGATGCATTACAAAAACCAGATAGCTAGTTTTCCCAGATTTGTGAACAAGTATTTAGACACACTCTTGTGTATATTATATAGATGTATTTAAATCATTAAATTAATATTAGATTTAAGCTTTGTGCTGAGATTTCTTAGTGGAACTGCATTTTATATAATAAAATAACAAGTATGTAGTTTTTTCCACATAAAATTTATTTGACCAGTTGCCGTCAATCATCAAACTCGATGTAATCGACATCATGGCTAGTCTGATGTCGGTTACGACTAAACCCGGTCACCGGTCTAATACATGTATTTTATTTTATGGAAAAGACTAAATAGTTGGTAATTTTATTACATTGAATTAGTATATCGATTATGAAATTAATATTGAAAAATACATACAAATTGAACGTGTACACATTTACATTGGTGAGTGCAATTCTGCAAGGCTATTTGAGAATAATTAAGGCGGTTCAGTGAGCAGTCGGAGTTATCAGTGCGTACAATTATTATTCTATAATAGTAATTAAAACCAGACTCGGGTACCGAAGGTGAGACCGCCGATGCGATCTCATTGCACCGGCGCACAATTCACTAAATTAGAAATAAATCATTAAAAATATAAAATAAAACACTAATTTCGACGTCTGACAATGGGAGTAAACTAAAACATGGAAGGAGAAAGCCTATTCATTTTGCTAATAAATGCTCGACTACTTACATATCTGCTGATTCACCGCTCACTTGATGTGTATTTAGTGAAAGTAAAATGCATAAACAATTCACAATGATACAATAATGTTTGAGTGATTCCGGCTGTTGAACGTTTTCACAAAAATACACTATATTATTAATCGAGAAATTGTGACAGTAGCGAATTTGATGTAAAGAAGGAACCTTTCTCCGTGTAAAATCGACGACATGGTCGAGTTTTTCAAAATAAAAATAAGGGGGCATTCTCAAATACACAATTCAGTAAGCGATCAGCTGCACGTAAACCCAGACGTGTCTCCGCGCATATTATTTTTTAGAATATGTATATTTATTAAAAACATGATTTGATCATTATTTACCTATAAATAACTCTTTTCTTTTCAAAACTATATATATTTATTTCGAAGAACTTATTTTTTCAATACAAAAACAGTGTTTTAAGAGAAAGATAAAACAATTACGTTAAATGTTAACAGGGTTAAAAAAAAATATTGCGGGCTATCGAATATCCCGCCTTAAAGATTCTATGAAAAAAAACTTTTAATAAAATATGAGACACTCCATAAAATTTCAAGACTCGATCTTGATTTGATCAATTATAGAATGGCGTAACAAGAACTGAACGATTATGATTATTGACGATTTTATTTATATTTTCAATGAGGAAGGTCAATTTTCAATGATCAAAACTCTCTATGTCGTGGATTTTATTACAATCTTTTATGCGATTAATTCTTTTAACCGATTTTACGACATAAGGTGTTCTCACGTCATTAGAAATAGTGCAAAAAATTAAGAAACCTCCACCTACGACCAAAATCGTCCCACGAACAACGTATTACATGCGAGGAATATGTGAACAGGAAAAAACATGAAATCGGACAACCGGTAACCGAAACGAAACAATAAAAAAATATAATAAATTTAATAATTTTAAGTTTTTCACAGCTATATAAAGCATATTCGTAAATAATTATCCTTAAATTTTCTCCTTAAGAATTGATGTAAAAAATAAAATAAAAAACAGATAAAAAATAAATAATGTTAAGGTAAAGGTACCTTTAAAAGACTCACATTTAGATTATCAAACGTATACGATTTTTTGAAAAAAGGGGCAGATAAGAGATATTAGTGGCATGTTCTAGACTTCTAGAGAGACAAGACATTTCTAGCCGGTTGCTTACATCGACGAGCAAGATAATAACGTCCTTTTTACATTTCTATTTGAACACATCAACCGGACTGTCTTATGCCATCATTGTATAGTCTGAGCATTCTGATACAGGCGATTCTTGGTATATTGCAACACAACATATGTAACTTGCGAATTAACATTTTCCCGACATTTTATCGTATTTAATTAAACGACCAAGTGGTTTGTTAACCGCCAATATAACTAAAGCACAGGAGTTTAAATATTTATTTATCTTTGTATTGAACTTCCTATTTCCTTTTCTTCCGCATTTTGCTTCGGTTCGATTATAGTAATTAAACCATTTAATTGATATTTATTATGGTGTCAGAATAGGAAAATCACGTAACTATCAAAGAATGCCATAAACACGCTGTGTGAGTATGTATTTGTTGAGTCATGTACCGCATATACGTGCAATGAGTTAATTATTAGAATGGTTTGTACAACGATGTGTAAAAAGTGAATAGGTACTAATTCCAATATTTCACCGCCAACGTAAGATTTTGCCGAGCGTCGAGGAGCGGCATTTATTGCCTCATACTATGTCTCAATACGCACCGTGTAAATTATCAAATTATTGTAAAATCCGTCAATAAAATGGCAAAGATATCATCTACCGCGGTCGACCTCCGCCCTGGTGCGGCCTTTTTAGGAACAACAAGACGTGATGTCATCACGAGCCAGATATAGACATGATCTTACCAAACGTTGTCGCAGCCAGGGCATTTCAACCTGACAAAACGACGATCAACTAATACAAAAAAGAGTATTCCTTGTTTGTAAATTTTAACCGAAATCAGTATTCTTAAGTTATCGGATACTATAAGCGATTAAGATAGATTTTAACAACTAGAAATTCACTTGAAGGGTAAAAAAATGCCTTATTTTCCGTATTTTTTTTAAATATATTTTTTTATCCACTTTATTTAAACTCTATTTTGTTTTATATGCACAACGCTGTTAATTTTGTTTTGTAATTTGATGAAAAAAGTATAAAACAATGTGGGTTGTATTTTTTCCATGTAGGTAATTATGGACTAATTTGACATGCGAAAAATAGAATTTTTTATCAATAGATTATTGTACAGATAAATCAATCGTATTATGATGAATAGCTAGACTATATAAATATATCAATAGATATTAGTGCTTTGCAGTGCACTATCGAGTCCAATATTGTACGTATACCTTACAATATATACATATTTTTTTTTTAATAACTTAATTTGAACATATGATTACTCTATTGTACATACAATAAAACAGTTGAATGATAACACGTGCTATAAAAATATAAAACAATGGTGTGATAAACATTATTGATTACCTAAAGGCATTTAATCGGAATGCGATAAGCCACATTATGAAACAAGGAGCGATTGTAAATATTTATTTTATTATAAGAACAATATTAGGAAAATAAAAAATAAATGGAATTCATCGCTATAGTCCGAGACATGCTGAGTTAAGAATGTTTAAAATCCGTTTTGAATACAAAGGTATCGTTCATTAGGTGATTATTTTTTCATAAATCTGTTTGGTTTTTCCAGCTGAATGCGGATAGTGAATTTAATAGAAAAATTAAAATCAAAATTAAATTCAAAATACGTATTCGAAACGCTTTAAAAAAGAAAATAGCATAAATAAAATATGGAACACATACAGAAAAACCAATAACTTAAAAAAATATATATTAATGAGTACCCCTGGTTTTAACTGGTTGGCCTACATGAAGGACGCATAGAAAAATACAGGTTTATAAGACTTTTTAAAATGATGACAAATATGGCGTCTTCGATTTGCACAACCATCGTAACCTTCGAATACAATTGGAAATTCATTATTTGCACACAAAAAAGATGCATTTAAAATAAAACATGGAAAAGAAAAATATATCAACGAATATAATTTAATACGAATGTCTTCCGTGAAGCAATTTGAATATGAATTATACCGATACCACCCACTTCAATGGTTTCGAGAAGGAACAATGCCTTGAGAATTCTTAAACACTGCCTGTAACAGGTGTTTACGTGTAACGTACAAAGCGTGTTTGAAGGACAATCTAATTCATATGAACGGATTTCCACGGCATACCTATTTGACCTTTACAGCCTTCTTAGATAATGACTAGATTCCTGAGCTGAGTAATTAATAAACCGCATTTCCTACAACCCATTCATAGCGTTTTGAATAAAAAATAAACGTTTTTCTCCTAAAATACAACAGAGTATGCAAAAAAGGAAGCTTGTCTAGTCAGGCACTGATTGATATATCGCTCACTCCTTTCAAGAACATCATAAATCAAAAAACTTGATTTTTCAGGAGAACGTTCTAAAAGTTTAAAAATATAATACAATGTATTAAAAATAAATATCAAGCCACTTACTGAACTTTTTACTGTGCAACAGATCTTTTTAGGTAAAACCAGAAACATTCACAACTGACGATTTTTGATTTATGACGTTCTTTAAAGGAGAGAGTGATGTATGCGTGTGATACATCTATGTACATATGTACATAATTATCAATAATTCAGATATATCTGTAAACCGATTTTCATCTCGTTATATCGAGTGATGACGTAGATGCATGAATTGTATCGTATGTTCGTTTCGCTTGTGTGGCAGAATAAGAAATAAGCAGTCGTGACGAACAAGGTTATCAAAGGACGTTGAACAAGGTCGCGTGCCTCCGATACTGTTTACTTTACAAAGAGGTGAGTATGCAAAACTAAATAGGTGCAAATATCAAAACGTAAAAAAAAAACGAAAAATCAGTCTGAGCCCACATCATCGCGGATGTCTCTTGTTGAGGTTAAAAATTCAAATTCCAAGGATACAGGTATATCGAGATCGAGAATTATTTCCAAAAGTATACGTATATTAAGTCCGAATTTGACGAAAATGATTTAATATTAATCAATTTAATATAGTTGTTTTATTTTTTTTATAGTATACATAACACTTGTATAATAACTTTTATTTCACTCTAGTTTCGAAAACTACAGATGTTTTCATCTACAGGTGAAAAGTAAAACGTGCGTAATGAAATGAAACTCATTAAGTGGTATTATAAGAGTGTTTACTTATAAAAAATTTAAACAACTAAATTAAATCGATTTTTAATTTAAATTATACTTGTGTTTACGTTTTTATCGTGAAACGTGTTTCGATGCATTTCGCATCATTTTAAAACACCATACGGTATTCAAAATGGATGGATATTACCACAAAGTGACTGCCGAATCAATTAATTTTATTTAATATCCATAAAAAAACACACCCGTACTATATAAAACTTATCCTAAAAAAATATAATAGTTTGTCTAGTAAGAAATGTGTGAGAAATTACGTGCTTACGTTGTTTTTCGAAATTTTTATGGCGGAGTTCTTGATGGCCGGAATCTGATTATTGTTTTTTATTCCTTTGCCTATGCGATTCTTAAACATTCCTTTAAATATTAAATTATGAAAAATAGTTCACACTGAGCAGATGCTCATCCCGCGTATTCTACTTTCATCTGGTTTAAATCTCATATTCTGTAGTAAATTTGCATGGTGGCAACACCCGAGTCGGAAAAATTAAACAAAACCAAAATGGCGACATTTATAAATCATCTCGAATTTCTAAAACAATTTCGTAAAAATAATGTAGCTTTGTCATTTACAGAGATACTCTATGAAATCTTGTTAATGCTCTGTAAATTGATTAAGGCGAGATAATAGATTTTCTTCTGTCTTACATTATTGCATCCCGAGAGATAAAATAAAGAGTTTACGCATTTATGGAACATTAGGTGTAACTGATATCAATAGTATAGTAGAGGAAAGGCAATTGAGATGGTATGAGCACATTGTACGTAGAGAACCTGAATCTATTGTAAACTAGGCCATGGGTCTTCCTCGAAAGACATCTAGAGGAAGACCAAAAACTCATGGATGTTACAGAAAGATAACATGATTCGAAGGTATGACTTAGGTGACGTTGTATATGGTAGAAAGACCTACAACCTGAGGATGAGGAGAGTTGAACCTAACAGTATACTAAGACGATAAGTTGGGATGGAGCAAGGAAGAAAAAGAATTGCGTCCCGCTATAAAAAATAAAATCAGGCGTAAAAGAAGGCGGCATTCATATCGCCATGTAAAAAGAAAATTGAGACATTCAACACTGCCATCAGAGGGTCCACTGACCAACTAATCCATGGATGAAAAATAACATGATTCCAAGGCATGACTTAGGTGACCTTGTATATGATAGAAGGATATACAACCTGAGGACGAGGTGAGCTGACCCTAACAGTTTACAAAAGCGATAAGTTGGGACGGAGCAAGGAATCAGATATAAAATAAAATCAGGAGTAAAAGAAAGCGGCATTCATTTCGCCCTGTAGAAATAAAATTGAGATATTCAACATTGCCATCAGGGGACCACATGAAAACTAATTTCTACACTCCAATTTCCATTGTGGCGCAACAGCCAGCGGGGAAAAAAGTAAAAATGTGTTATTACGACACTCGAAACGTTCTCGTTAGCGGATCAGTGTCGATAGCGCAAAACAAAATGAAAACAGAAAGTGAGCTAAATTACGATTATCATGCGTAAGTGCAGTAGATTCTCTTGTGAATGAGTCGTGACGGCTGGCCGCGCCGAGCGCCCGGTGGGAAAATAACAAATAACCCAGCCGAGAAGAAAGGGCCATTAAGATCGCTCACTGCGATTAATCAAAAGCGAATTGCTCACCAGTCTTGTAATGAGTTAATATAATAACGCACGCGTGCGTTAGAACGCATTGTGGAATGTTTATTGGAAGCAAAGTCTGCGTCTAAACAATAAATATCCGCAATTATTATCTCGATGAAGAATCGCTCCTATTCACCCATTAACGGTGAAATTTTAATCGTATTTATTACCGTATAACCTTCTAGATAGGTACTCTCTTTAACTCTTTACAAGGGAAACATTTTTAAAAACTTCAAAAGCGAATTGCTTACTAGTCTTGTAATGAGTTAATATAATAATGCACGCGTGCGATAGAACGCATTGTGGAATGTTTATTGGACGCAAAGTCTGCGTCTAAACAATAAATATCCGCAATGATTATCTCGATGAAGAATCGCTCCTATTCACCCATTAACGATGAAATTTTAATCGTATTTATTACCGTATAACCTTCTAGATAGGTACTCTCTTTAACTCTTTACAAGGGAAACATTTTAAAAACTTCATAAGCGAATTGCTAGTTCTGTAATGAATTAATATAATAATACACGCGTGCGATAGAACGCATCGTGGAATGTTTATTGGACGCAAAGTCTGCGTCTAAACAATAAATATCCGCAATGATTATCTCGATGAAGAATCGCTCCTATTCACCCATTAACGATGAAATTTTAATCGTATTTATTACCGTATAACCTTCTAGATAGGTACTCTCTTTAACTCTTTACAAGGGAAACATTTTAAAAACTTCATAAGCGAATTGCTAGTTCTGTAATGAATTAATATAATAATACACGCGTGCGATAGAACGCATCGTGGAATGTTTATTGGACGCAAAGTCTGCGTCTAAACAATAAATATCCGCAATTATTATCTCGATGAAGAATCGCTCCTATTCACCCATTAACGGTGAAATTTTAATCGTATTTATTGCCGTATAACCTTCTAGATAGGCACTCTCTTTAACTCTTTATAAGGGAAACATTTTAAAAACTTCATAAGCGAATTGCTAGTTCTGTAATGAATTAATATAATAATACACGCGTGCGATATAACGCATCGTGGAATTTTTATTGGACGCAAAGTCTACGTCTAAACAATAAATATTCGCAACTATTATCTCGAGGAAGAATCGTTTCTATTTACCCACTAACGGTGAAATTTTAATCCCATTTATTACCGTATAACCTTCTAGATAGGTACTCTCTTTAACTCTTTACAAGGGAAACATTTTTAATAACTTCAATCAATAATTACATCAGTATAATTACCGCGTGTTGTTCTATAAACACATCGCTGCAAAATTCCGAATACCATAAGGCAATTAATTAGAAGTGTGTCCAATGGCTAACTGTTACTTTTCCGGTTACCCAATTGGGATGCTATTCGTTACATTTTCTATGTATATACTTCTTTCCAGCTTAAGTAAGTCAAATATATTAGAAGCAAGGACTACTTTTTACGAAAAACGAGTCTTTATGAAGAAGTGTTAATTTTATTTGGTTTTTGTTTCGATGGCCCATGTCTGCCATAAATATATTGGCAGTGAGGCAGAAATTCGTTTATTATTTATTGAAAAGAAAATTATAGATCTAATTTATATCCTTACAATATATTGCCTAAACTCAAATTAACCAGCTGCTTAAAATATATAAAATAGGACCCAGTCAAGGATCCAAAATGAATGAACTGAAATAACAAATTATGGAAGAAGTTATTTGTGTTAGTGATTAGTTATGTTTTCTCTTTTTTTCCTTTGAACATGCTTATCCTATCCTTATGTTTTTTTATAGTAAGTTTTTAACTAACTAACCATCACCGCAGGGCTAGGTAGAGAGAATAGAACGCCACAACACTCTATCTTTGCAAACATTCTTCGCCTCTTTCACGTTCATTCATCTCCTCATGCATACCCGCCGATTATTTTCACTCCTAACTTGACCGCTTTCAAGGATTTGAGTATATCTATTTAATGTATCTTTTTTGCTTTATATTTTACATTCTGCCATGTGTTTTCTAAATTGTTACCTTTTAAATTATTTTTTGTCTTCTTAACATTAATTCCATGTACCAAAATGAGTAATGAAAATTATTCGTCGGGAATATTATATATGTGACTTATGTATGTAATATGTTTAAATCAATAAGTAAAAAAATCGGGGTAGTAAAACGTTTTACCGGATGTGAAGGAGTGTGGCGATAAGCCATGCGTAAGTGAACGGGATACACTGAAATGAAAGCGAGGAATTTTCCGGAAGCGAACGCAATGGGGAGAAAGTGTGAAGATAAAATAATGTTAGAATTAACGGACCTCGGTGTGGCAGTTAATTGTGTTACGCGAGTGTAAATTAATTGCAACAAGAACCCTGCAGGAAGAATGACACGCGGGTTACGTTTCCGCATCACTTGCGTGAGATACGGTGGGAACAGTAACACTAGACGGTTATACTGATTGCATTGAAGAAATTCGCAAATTGCATTTCATTCGGTAAATTTCATCTCGATTATTTTTTTAAAATTAAACACTTGAATATACTTTAATGAGTTTTATTTATACATATGAATAGTTTCGAAAACTTACAGATGTTTTCATCTTCTGGTAAAAACTAAAACTAATGGACAAAGTATATTTAGGGGTATGTATAGGTAAATTAATATAGGGAAAGGGGGTTAAGGAACAAGATTTTTTGTAAAAGGAAACGTTGATAATAATGGTGACGTATTTTGAAACATTTTTATTAATTAACGTTTTATCTGAATTAAAATTTGTATGTATTTCTAAATTTTCTAAATTTTTCATGACTTGACCTTTATTTGTAACAGAGTTAATGCCATTCCACAAAGTTAATGCCGAATCAATAAATAGTATAAATTTCATCTCAACTCACAAAATTAAATAATGCAACAAAAATAATTTGTTATCCAGAAATTAATATATTGTCAGCCCCCAAGGTGTAATAGTTAGCGTGTTTAGCAATTTGGAACATGCTGGAGGTCGAAGGATCGATTCCCAGGAGGGTTAAAAAATATAAGCAATTTTTATTTATTTAAAATTACCCTGGACTGGTCCCTTGAGCGCGGGAGTGATCACCTTGCCTTCATGTAAGTAACGATCAAGATAACATAGCGTCAATGTGTTTCAGTGCCCTATGCACCATTGGGTGAGGATAAGAGTAAGATTGCATACAGAAATTAATATATTGTGCTTGATGGCCGTGAAAAAATATTTAATGATATTTTGAAGAAAATAATGACATCCGTAAAATTAACGTATATTTTTTTGGCATTCGATTGTCATTCGAACGGAAAATTACAAAGCCATACGAATTTTCAAGGTCGTTTATAAGAAGTATTTATTTAAGTAAATATTTTTTTAAATATCACTACTTATGTACATATTTGTAGCGACATGGTCAAAAGACCCTAGATCAAATTCAAAAGAAATATATTAAAATATAAAAAATGTGTACACACAAAATTAAACGGCTTAATAGTCCGTAAAAAATCATATGTGATTAGTACAATTAACGTCGATTATACACGGTCACTTTCTGAACAAATTCAACACAATGATTGGATGACTTTGAAGATTTTGAATGAGCTTAATTAGTGAAAAATTTCAACCTAGAATTTTATGGTATACAAAGAAGCTAATAAAATACATATAATCAGATCGGAAACGCTTATAATAATTTGAAATAATTGAGGTGAAAATAATTATAAATGATTTTTCAATCTTATACGTTATTTATTTAAAATCACCCTAGAGACCTGAAGGGCAGGACTTATCACCTTGTTCTCATAAAATCAACGATAAATATAACATTACTCCGATAAGGGTTAGAAATAAAGAGTTAGAAAACAAAAGTACGTTTCTTATTTTATGTATTAATTTTTGAATAAAACACAGATTTTTTGAGTCTACTAAGTTGTATTTTATTAAAAAACACTTAAAAATTAATATGCAATTTTTTCGCCTAGTTATGGCATTTTCAAACGGATTTTTGAACACAAACATGTCAACCGAATGTTTGAACATAAATATTTTATTTATTGTTTCGGCATTAACTTTGTGGTAAGACATGTTACAATGATTAAAGAAAACACTTCGTTTTTTACCACTTGAGTTTTATTATAGACTACATGTTTCAGAAGTTAAACTTCCATCATTCAGGTCTGTATAAAGTTATTATACAGACCTGAATGATGGAAGTTTAACTTATGAAACATGTAGTCTATTTGAACATAAACATGTTTGGTAGTAGATTTATATTATCCACTGAAACTTCGTGATGGAATTGCATTTTTAATTTATTATTAGATTAAAACCAATATTTTTAGCTTTTCCACTTTTTTATTTGACCAGCGACCGGGTTTCGTCGTTACCGACATCATCAGACTGGTGATGTCCAGTCTGATGATGTCGGTAACGACGAAACCCGGTCGCTGGTCAAATAAAAAAGTGGAAAAGCTAAAAATATTGGTTTTAATCTAATAGTAAAAAAAAAAAAAAAATAAATAAAAAAAATGTTTGGTAGTGATTGAAAACAAGCATTCGTTCAAAAATGCCATAACTAGGCGAAACAATTGTCACAATATTAATTTTTATATGTTTTTTTAAAAATAAAAACAACTTAGCAAACTCAAAAAACTGTGTTTAATTTCAAATTAATACATAAATTAAAATGGAGTTCTACAAATTAAAAGTAAAATCAATTAATAGTATGACTCTTAGTTTATTTATAAATCTTTCCACTATTTTCGAAGTATTCGTTCAACTAAATGCAGACTTGTTAGCTGTATACAACAAAATAAAATAAAATTTTATAAAGACACCATCTATGGACAATTACGATAAGAAGACTCAGCACAAGAGTAAGAACAGCGAGAATATCATGGATTGTTTGAAAGGAGATACACGCTTATGCGGAAACAGCTGCTCATCGATTTCCGACTCACCGTTGTCCTCGAAGCGGACCTTCCTCCTCCTGGGTTCCGGAGGGGAGTCCAACATGCCGAGGTTCTCCCTGGACAGCGAGGACATGAGGATGCCTCTCAGCTCCTGCAGCGTGCTGGTCGGGATCCTGTTCTGCTGGTCAAAGTCCACACCCATGGTAGCGGGCCACCGAGACAAGAACACATCAAACTCGACAGAGAACCAGAGAATCCGGTATATGGCACTGTTAACACATCACACGACGCGGCAAAATATCACTTGACAACCCTTGTTATTATTTATACCAGGGCTGTGCAAAACGCATCCGTATTCACTTCACAGAAAGAGGCGGCTGTAAACTCAGATTGAGAATATTTATATATTTTTATTAATTGATTCGGCAGTCACTTTGTGGTAAAATCTATCCATTTTTAATTTAAGTTTTACTTAGTTAATACCACTATTTCTTAAAATATACTGTGACACGTGTTCGATGCATTTCGCATCATTTTCAAACACCGTTTCAAACACCATTTTCGGTGTTTGAAAATGACGCGGAATGCATCGAAACACGTGTCACAGTAGATTTTAATAAATAGTGGCATTTACTAAGTAAAACTTAAATTTAAAATATTCATATAGGTTAAGTATATGTATAAGTGTTAGGCGTGTAAGTATTACACATACCTAGTACACAAGTAAACTCGCATCCTATGTAAATTCACGTGTAAAATTGTAGAACTAAAATCTTACACCTGAGTAACTTCACTGCTAACTTAGAATCAATGAAATGTATAAACTCATGCCTCTAGCGAGATAGCGAGTGTTTTTGCCTAGATTTCACTCATGAATTACAATAAATTATATTAACTTTAAACATAAAGAGTAAATCCACTCACGGTAGGCATAGGCTATAAAACTTAAAAAGTTGAAGCCTTAGTAGGGTCACGATAAGCGGTATTGCATAAGCCGTAGCTAGATTTCAGAGTTACTTGGACGTTAGGTAATTTAATAAAAAAAGTGACTTGTAATGAAGCGACCTTGTAATAAAAATACTGTAAAACAGAAGATGACCCCGTACTCGTACGTAGTAAAGATTCGGAAGAAACAAATACCGCAAGACACACGATCGGACTAAATACGAAATGCTATATCACTGAATGAATAAGACTTCTGGTAATGATATACACACGACACACGCCCGACATAAACAAACATGTGTGTATAATCACACTTATTAGGACGTCATTGATAACAGCTTACTAAATCATGAATACATTATGAAGAAAAAACGTTACTAAGTCCATCACAGACAGCTAACTCAGTACCAATGATAGTTCAATGAAATCTATTATATAATGCCATCTGCTAGTAAATAATGAAAACTAATTATTATTACGTATTGTCAATCATAGTTTGAACACATAATATATTACAGTGTTTCGCAAACTTTTTCCATTCAAGGTACACCTACCAAATTGAGAAATTGCAGAGGTGCATATTTACCATATTATGGTAACATATTTAACATATTATGTTAAATGCGAAATGTGAGCCTACTTAACTGAACACAGGCATTCAAACTTAGGAGCAATCGTGTTATTTTCACAAAACTAGACTTTTTTCCGCGGCACACCACCTAATCACCACGCTACAACAGTGTGCCCCGGCACACACTTTGCGGAACAATGATATATTACGTGACAAAAAAAGTATTGAACTCTTGATTGTTAGCAGGTGTATAATACCAGCTATTTAAAAAGTTTTAAAACACTAAATCTTGCAGACATCCCCAGACTCACATGATATCATATTTTACAATAACTCGCTTTCCATCATAAAAAAGTGTTGGCGTGTGACGTATTTAGGAAACACGATCGAGTCAAGATGGCGAAAAGGTGTGGCACATAAAAGCCAGCGCTGGATGTAATTTGTTAAAATAACATAATTTTTACGATAAGATAAAAATACCAACACACCGCATGGTTTCGTCTAGGAATGTCTGGTATCTGGTTGTACCAAGACACTCACTCACATCCGTTCTAGCGTCAAACTAGGCCCATAAACAGATTACTACACCGATGTGTCAGTCATACCACACAAGTATCCAGTTTGAATGTAAATACAATCTACACACAGTCCATGGTTAGCTACGCTAGTTCTTACTACGTGGTCGGAATAGCAATGAACCACTATAAAATAAATCACCTAGTTGTTAAATTAACCTACAGAGATGAACCGCAATGGAAAAATGTGGATATTTAAAGGTCACGTTAGCTGGCATTGAATATCCGCTTGAGGCACTTCAAATTCATTCACAAAATCTGTAAACTAGAAAAGAAGTGCTATTATTATTTGTATGAAAGAGATAGTACTCGAAAGTACTCGTAGACGAAAAACTATTGAATTTAACGTACTCTACATATAAAAGTTATCTTTTTTAGATCTCACTTTAAGGATATTTTTTGAATAATTTAATTGTACTAAAATACAAAATATATCCCCTGAGAGTCATATATTAAGATAAATTAGATGTCTCAACAGGGATATGTAATATATCTCAATTCTCTTTTATTTCATTACCATTTTAAATTGCAAAACACGCTTATTGAAAAACAGCTTTTTACCAAGTTGGATACACATTACATCATAACGGATATGCATTACTTTAGAAATTTGGTACCAATGCAGTTAAAACAAGTGTACAAGTGTTCACTCCCGCCAGTTCTCCGCTCACAGAACGAAATACTTGGACTTGGAATAAAACTGGGACCAAAACACCTCGGGAACACGAGGTACATTGACTTTCGATTGCAAGGCAACCAGTAGCCGAGTCTTTCGATGAAGCGCGTAATGACATCACGCATGGTGACGTCACGATTTGAACGAATTCCTGGCATTTGAAAGATAGATACTTTGATCCTTTATATCTTCATTACTTCTTCACAGATTTCATAATAATTGGCATAAGAAAGGTGCCATTGAGGCATTTTTGAATTTATTCTGATGCATTAAAACTTTTGTTTGATAAACATGCTAAGTAAATATGCAGTGATGTACTTTTATCTCGTTTTAAAAATCTAGAAGCGTTATTCGTCATTCATTTAAGTGAAAAATACACTCATAATTCTATCAAGTAGATAAACAGATACATTGTGTTTTTATAATACCAGTGTATCAGGTGATAAGTGATGGAAAAAGAGTCGGAATTAAAACGTAATAGTCTGGCTTTTTCTAAACGAGTTTGTGATGGCAATAGAAGTGCTAATGTGAATGGTCCGACTTTAAGGTCACCCGTTGGACGAGAAGACAAATATTTATACAAAAACTTAACAATTACATTTAAAATTTACATCACAAATTGAGCGATTCCGGATGAGCAAAAGACGTAACGCTACAAAAAGCAAAAATATAAGGATTTTTGTTTTATTTCAACCAACGGATTTAAAATGTAAGTATTATTTTATATTTACTGCGTGATAAAAAGTATGAATTGAAAATATAATATTCTGAGAAAAGAAGTCAGAAGAAAGTATTTTATCGCTGATAACCTCATATCCTAAGTGCTTACTGCGGAAAACCGCAAGGTTTTACAGTAAAATTTGCAAATACAAGTATTTTAAAATAAAAGTTAGTAATTTAGATGCATTTCTTTCGAATAAGCAAGTGTGATAGTTCTAATATTTGCATATTTCTTAATATTTGTATATTTTTGTCCGCCACCATAGTGTATTGGCCAGCACTCTCGGCTACCGTTCTGGAGGTCCCGGGTTCGATTCCCAGGGGAGGGTCAAAAAAATATAAGTGATTTTTCACTCCAACATTTATTCAATATTACCCTGGACTGGTGCCTGAAGCGGAGGGCTGATCACCTTCTATTCATGTGTAAATGATCAAGAAAACACTGCATTTGTATGATGCAGTGCTCTATGCACCATTGGGGTGCAAATAAGGGTTTAAAGAAAAAATATTAAAAGCATTATTAACTTTATGGTATGGTAATGTACCACTCTCCTTCTCATTCATCGTTCCGTTCGTTTTGTATAATAAAACTTAAAAGTTAATGTAATAACGTAAAATAGTATTTTAGTACTGAACGATGAATGATAAGGTGTTTTATTTTACAAAATTGATACATAATTGTTATGATAAATAAATGCACAAATGTGAGAATCACTATTGCGGTGTGACGTTTCGTCTGACGTTATAAACTCATAGACACTACGTGAAACAATTTAAATCACATACGATCAAATAAAACCATGAATAAAAACAGAATTCTAAAAAAAGGCAATACCGTAGAAAATAAATAATTCATAAAATGTGTTGAAAAAAAAAGTTTCACAATTCAGTAACTGCTCGTGCCATTGCGTGAAAAGTGATGAATAACAATGTTTGCATTAGTTACATAGTATAACTTAATTATTCACTTATTACTTGTTGATATATATTTGGTATATTTCATATATCTTTTTTAATCACTAGGTATTTCGATTTGTATCACTGGCGCGAGAATCCTCGGAAGGATAAAGACGATTGTGATCGGTTTAGATCGCTCGCGGTCGGGTAAGATCGGCGACTCACTCTCGCGGTGGTCTGCACGCGCGCAGATTACCGTGGCACTGAGTGCTGGTATCAGGTAGTGTGTAGAGACTGCCTCCTACTGGCCGCCGCGATCACGTGGCTTGTGACGTCTAATCCAGGTATGATCAAGAACAAACTGTTGCTCCAGCGAGAAGCGCGATTAGGTTCATACGAAATCAAAAATTTAATGAACCTTAAATTAATTTACAAAAGGGGTTAGAAATGAAGGTTAAGAATCAGTGGGCAGAAGAGATAGCAGTAAAAATAAAGCTCTGCTGTCATGTTGTAGGGTATTTAAATAATAATAATAAATTTGGATATCTAATATAGCGCCATTTTCGTAAAATACTACCTCAAGGGTAGAAAATACTACATTTTCGTAAAATACTACCTCAAACTCCAAAGGAATATCGGATTTAATATACTCGACATAAAAATGATATTTAAAAAATTCTCTTTGTATTTTAAAAGCGCTTCCCACGAGTAGAACAAACTATGAACAAAGTTCCTATATTTTTCTTTCATCAAGATTGGTTAACGATGAATATGGGATTTTTTTTCTACTCGATCTTGTCAGCACTGAGATGGCTTACATAGTAAGTCGATATTCATATCGTGGTGTCTTCATATTTTCACCAAATTTGTCTTCGACTTCAGCTTTGATCTTTCCCTTTTCCCCTTTTCCTCCCTCCCGTCCCTCTTCCAGGTATATTAAATTACAAATGTGAAATTTTCTAACTGGAATGGTACAAATACCTGTTTTGTGTTACACGTTAATGTAAATTGAATTTATGTAACTGTTTTTTTAATTTCCAAAATAAACTAAAATTAAATGAAAATAAAATAAAAGTATTAAAAATCAATCATTTCTCTCAACATTTTCATTTGCGAAATGCACACATTTCACATGCGCTTATCGTAAAAGAGCTTGTTACATAGTAATATGACATACTCGTATCTCATAATCACAATCACATGCGCATGACCTTATGTTGCTCTGTTTGCAATGTTGTTGACTTTGTTGATAGTCCAACAGTACCGATTGTCTTGTCATTTGAAAAAACATTGATTTATTTCTTAATAAAAAATAACGATGAAATTCCCAGATGTTTCAATTTTCATAATATTTTTGTAATCCTGCGAAAGAAATATACAATAGAAAAGGAATTATTAACACAAGTCTACCGCCTGATATAGAAACTAAATACTACCTTAATAATACACCACGCAAGTATAAATATTTATGTGTATATGTGTTTTTCCGGATTTATTTGTTGTAAATTAATATCACCGAAAATATAGACTTTCAAATACAGCCGAACGAAACCTCGTCTCCCACCCCTCGGGATCATATGCCTATTAAAAAATAATACTAAATTTCAGTATTTACAACACTTTAAAAAAAAGATAATGACTACATGAAAACTAAAGTAACACAAAAACTATTACTATTATATTTAAGTTGTATACTAACATTGCTGGAACTGCATTTTATAGAATAGAATAAAATAAGAACAAATAAGTATTTTTCACATGAATTTTATAAGACCAGCGACCGGGTTTCGTTGTAACCGACTGATCACCAGTCTGATGACGTCGGTTACGACGAACCCCGGTCGCTGGTCAAATAAAATTAATGTGTAAAAAACTGTTCATTTGTTATTTTATTCTATTATTATTTCACTGTATTATTTTTGGACATCTCATCAAAGATGAAGAAGAATATGGAAATATGGGTATTTACGGGACTGACGACCGTCATAGGCTGGTTTAAGTGATCACTTTACACGCGTGTAACATTCACCAATTCTATCCATTATTGACAACCACGCTACTCAATGTATATGAATTAATTTTGAAACATTGTTCTTGAATCACTAGAACTTCACTAAAGACATCTATTGGTGAGATGAAAAGAAGCTTCTTTTATTGAGCAGAAACTCTTTTGTTAGTATGTGAGGACCGGATCCTGGATTATAATTACACACATGAGAAACCCCAGAAAATATCATTTTCATTTTTATCATTTTGGCTTATAATTTGACCATATAATTTATTTACAACATTTTGAGTGTGTCAACATTTTGAACATTTCAGAAATCAGGCAAGCCAATCTATGGGGACGAGTTGGCTTGACCACAGCTGATCGCTGATCACCGATCAGCAGCCCACGTCAGAGTGCTTTGGACACGGAGACGAGGCAAGGCCGAGTGGGCTGCAGGCGTGGGGAATCACTATGCTTCGCCCACACGGCACCAAGAGAAGTTACCACACATCGGTCACCGCTGGCAATCCACTCGCAGTGACGAGCAATTTCAAAATACAAACAGCTGACAAAGGTGCAAGTGTCGTTTTGTGCTCGCGTATTGTGTTATTCCCACCATATTGTCAAGAATTCATGAATAGATGGATGAGTGGTATTTTCATTAACGGGAATGAATGCATTGCGTATTTGTTCTACATTCAATGGCTCATTTTTTTACATAATCTAAAACCTTTTTTGACAAAATTGAGACCAATTATTGTCCGCCCCCGTAGTGTCAGCATGCTTCGGTACCAAGCTGAATCTCTCGAATTCAATTTCCAGAGGAGGTTAAAATAAATAAAAGTGATACAAAGTGATGAAAATAGAAGACCAAAGAATCTCTAATGCAAATATTTATTACCCTGGACTTTAGTATGTATTCAATATTTTCCTTCGCGTATTTATCGATCGAGATCGACCCTGTTTCTAAACGATGCAGTTCTCTACGCACTATTGGGCGCGCAAAATGATAAGAATATAATACAATAAAATATCTTTTAATCACTTCACAGAAAAATATTAAATATTATTATTGCGTTCTCTTCAAGTCTTGGTCGAAGAGGATTATTAAATTAACCCAAAAAAGCAACATATTAAGAACTCGTCATCGAATATAAATACTTAGTTTCAAGATTTTCTTTGTTTTTATAAATAATCCCAAGCGCTTTCATTTAAGAAGAATCTTCAGAATACATATTGTTTTTATTATATTTTAAATAAATTGTTATATGCAAGTGACAATTTGTATATACAACAGTTACCATTCAGAAAATGCTTTTTTAAACAAAATCGTCCGGGGGTCCGTTATTAAAATAAATATGAAACTTTAATGCCAAGGATTTTATTTCATACATTGTATCTAAAAATATTACAATGGAGTTTTTTTAAGAAATATTTATTAAAAGAATATTAATGAATTATTAACAGTAGATTTATGTGAACCGTACGTCAAAATACATTGCATAAAATGCAGAAGGACCCTATTTTGGAAGGAAATATTAAAATATTAAAAATTGAAACGATATTGAAATTGTAAATCTAACGCGGATTCGGAATTTCAAAGGCCTTAACAAGCTCCGATCGAAAAAATAATTTAAAAAAAAGTCAAATAATACCGCTTAAATTAATACAATAAAATATATGTAAATACACGAGACAAAAAAACATGTTCACATTAAACAAACTACACGTAGATATTTACAATGTAATAGATTGATATCAAGGTCGAAAAAATTACAAATAAAAAATAATACATGTCCCAAACGAGCCGTGCAGAAATTCTCATTATCTGTCGTTGTTCCTGCCTGTGTGAAGGCGTCGGTGAGAGGGCGTACAACTTGTATGGGAAATAAGAATGGTTCCTCGAACCAACGAAAATACCAAAGCGATTGTCGAGAGGAACAAAGACATCTAAAGAAATAGGTCCGTTCGCTAACGAGGTAAAAAAGTAATCACTAACGAAGGTCTACTTACGCAATACGCAGAGATGTAACGAGATCATTATTTATGGAGTTTACTCACCTGGAAAAAGAGAAAAATAATCATTAAAAAATGAAAAACAAATGTCCAAATAACGAAAATGAAAAAAAACAGACGATCGTGTTGGGAATTGTAGATTACTTGACAGGATCATCTCTTGAAACCTTAAATATATATGTCCAAAAAAAATAAAAATAATAACGTAAAAATTGTAAGAATAGTTTTTCAAAATTGAATCAACGGTTCTAGTTGTTATATGTTCATATTGTAAACCAGGAGATCGCCATGGATCTTTCTCGAAAGACATCTAGAGGAAGACCAAAACATTCATGGGTGCTGCAGAACATATCATGATTTATGTTCCCGGGACAAATCCCCGGGTTCAAATCCTGACGCATTTGAAGAAAAAAAAATTGTTTACAGAAATGATAGTTAAATTTGCAAGGTGTTATATTAAATTTGTAATTAAGACGTTTTCAGATTTTGTCAGGAAGATAAGGATATTGGAAGGATAAACATTAAATTGTTTCAGAAAGGATATTTTTAAAAAGAATTGTAATTATAATCCAATAATGTTTTTTTCATAATTTTGAATTGAATTAAAAATAAGTAAAATTTAGTTTAACCGATGAGATGTTCAATATAGACATAATCAATGATTTTTTTTAAATGCCTGGGATGGCGACATAACTGTCACAAAGATAAGAAAATGCGTAAAATACAAATCTGTCTATAAAGGTTGAAATTTTGGAAGAATTCAATCTGAAATCTGATGATGAACAAACGAGCGGAAGCGTATAAAGTACTTTAGAAAATATATTTACACAAATAAATATCATAACAAAGAATTTCCAACACGAAATATCAATTAAAGACACTAATCTAATATAAATTTTATTCATTAAAATATACAGAAGTAAATATCTGTGGTACATATTCTGTCCCATTCATGTCTTGAACAGGCGTTGAGTTAAATTTGAATAAGCTTTTATAATTTAAGGATTCCAGGAATATCGCGGCCGCACTATTCGTTAACAGTTGAAAAACTTCGAACATGAAAATGCTCTCAATACTGTGGAAACGAAATAATGGACGTTGAATGATTTATAAAGGGGCATTTTTCGCTTGAACATTACACCAACTAGAAGAGAACTAAGTAAACAATGAACACTATAAATAATGCGGTATAAAATATGTACAAGGAAAAGGTTTATGTGCGTTTATTTTATTGTATCGGAAGTTTTACACCAAAGCTGAAAATACAATTTAAATATGACGATTTATCTACGTAGTTAAGGCAATTTTCACCCAATTCTTGGCGACTCTTATCATTTTGGATCCAGTTATCGTGGTTATCGAGACGGTGCATCGTCGGTGGAAGAAAAACGACCCCAAAGAATATACCCAATAAAATGGAGCAAAGCCTTCAAGAGTGCCACGGGTCTTTTATATCTAGAAGTACAGAATCATTTTTGGTGTAGAGGAATCACTATCCTCATTCATAAGAAGTAATGGAACAAAAAGACATCTGCTGCAGATTTTTATTTTTATTTTTTATTTAAAAGTGATATTCAGACCCTCAGTTCAAACCCCATCAAAAATAAAATTTTCATACATCAATCAAATGTTTATATGGCGAAGTGATTTTCTCCTATTGTATCACGCATCTTGTAGGAGTTATAGAGGGTGGTAAATATTAAGGAGACTAAAAAAAACATAAAAAAGGGCTTGACATCTCAACAAAGAATATAAGTCTGGAATATTCATCTTCGTCTATGTTGATAAGTTAAAATGTAAAAATAACTCCTAAGTGGAAAAATCCAGATTTGTGAACAAGCATTTGGACACACTCAAAATGTTGTAAATAAATAAAATGCATTTGGAAAAAAAAACTAAATGCATTGTATAATATTAACATTAAGAGTTTTTTGTATCGTGTCTGAAATCAAATTCATTGATACACAGTGTTACTTAAAAGAAAAGGAAATTAGTCTGTGGGTTCCTCTAATATAAGGCTTTTGATCAAATAATATGGATTCCTATCAATCACATCTAAAAATAATAAAATATGGCCAAAAAAGCAGTAAAGGATAAATGATTTCTTCTCGAGTAAGAAGAAGACCTTTCACCGCAAATAATATGCGGGTAAATATTACAAAACATCGTAATTCCTATTGCATAAACATCATCGATGTAATATTTTATTTCCGCTGTGATAGGCCTGTATGTAATAATATTAGTATATCCATATTATGGTAATGTTGACTCGATCAAGTCTACGCGCCATTTTTGAGAGTCGGCCGACAGTCGCCTTGTAATTTAAAGTTTTATACACACAAGCAGCACGCCCACAATTTACAAATCGACGGCAATTTCATACCTCAGTGACAGCCTACGTTTCGTACCTGTGTCACAGCGCAGTACATAAAAATATTACTAGATATACCCACTGCTTACTTTATACAAACGTTGCTAAAGCGTCAAATAACGTGTACAGTCAGCTCGGTTATGGAAACTGGGTACATTGGAATCTCTATTTCATGGATACATTCCACGCAATACCGGTCTTAAAAATATTATAGTAAAATAATATTGAAATGGGTTTCCTTGGTTAAAAATTAACTAAGAATCTCCAAAAATAAATCATTCTTGATTCATTTATCGATAAAACATAGTAATAAAGATCATTCGCTATCAGACAATAGAGGAATCTGTTTACATACATTTGGTACGTGGTAATGTACAAACACTTTGCAAACAAAGGATACGAATATTTTTAAAGATCAAATATTTATTTATCGATATAATCACGCAAAAACACATTGAAAGTATAAAGTAAACAATGTGTTAGGACCAGAGTTTATTTTCTCACTACTGGTTCCGGGAAACACAATCTTCTCATTGAAAGGTTATTTTAAATCTCACTATTTCGTAAAATGAGGAATTTAAAATAACGTATTTTTTATAATGTTAAATTTCAGAGCAAAGTTTATTTAGGTTCATTCACTTTAAGGCTGTAAGCTTAATATATTTAACTATCTACGTAAGCAATATTTATGTCTTATAAAATTGCCTTTTTGGATAAAACTGACAATTTGAATGGCCAAAAACACTGAAGAGGCTACTAATCTCTAACTTATTAAAGCGAAAAAATAGCAGCAATCTTTTTAAAGCGTTTAAATTACGTATATTATATTTTTTACCGGAAAGAAAAACAACTCAACACTTACAACATCAAATTTTTCCAATGCTGATGTAAATGTACCGATGGTAATTTCACCAAATTTAAATAAATTAATATTAAATAAGTTTCTTCATAGAATTCAGCCCGCAAAAGCAACGAATTCAAAATGAATTGATAAATTATTTATTTGTCGAGGAAAGTAAAGTAAAAAAAAATTGTGACAGATAATTACCACTAGAACTATTGAAATATATTTTCAGCAAAAAAAAACATTGAAATCTTCTGCGAAAATTATATAAAGGGAAAAGTTGGCATGAATTTTAACATAGAAAAAAGTGAATTAATCAGAAACAGGATTAGTGTAATTAAGGTACTGACTCTACAGCTCGCATTCGCAAGTCATTCTCTCGCCATCCATTCGCTCCACGTCTCCCTTAAAGAAATCTTCTTAATCTTTTGAATTACCCCTAGTTCAGCCTTACATTCCTTTCTAGCATAAGTAAACCGAAATAGCTAAACGTTTAAAAATAGGAAGCACGGGAAATTATTTAGGCTTTCTTGTGGAGATGAATTGGCATATCGAAAGAGTCGCAGGAAACATCGTCGTCCCCGGATGTCCGCCTCTACGTGGCCGCACTGCCAAACGCGGCGGCTGCTCTCCTGACAATGAGCAATTTCAAATTGCTAAGGACACAATCACGACACAAAGGACAAAATGGCATTACGCCCATAGCTATCCATCTCGGACGAAACTCAGCATAATGATGTATGGCGCTGTAAGCAGGGCTGTGGAGTCGGAAAAATACACGACTCTGACTCCGATTCCTATATTTACCAACAACACGACTCCGACTCCATGAGTCCGACTAAAAAAAAAAACAATTTTTCAGGTAGTTTCCTACCTTTGCATATGGTCATTTTTTGTTATTACAAAAGAAATGTAACTCATCCCTGCTATTACAAAAAATAATAGAGAAATTGAGAGAGTTTTGTTTATGTGACGCAATGATATCAACCAATGATATCGACCAATGCAGAACGATGAATGGAAAAAGATGCGCGCAAATTGCATGCAAACAAAAAGAGAAACGAATGCTCCATTTCTTTCGACGTGAGAAAGAAGAAGACTAACAAATTTTCGTAGACTTTAAGCATTAAATGCATTTCGGTGTTTCACCACATCGGCGCGACTTGCGCCTGCAAGTTTAATATTCGTGCACAATACACATTCATTATAATAATTTAAAAAAAATCATTTTAAATTTTAAGTAAAAAGTCGCTCGTTTTTTACGACTCCTAGAGCGCTTGTACACTACACGGAATTTTACCGTCTCGCAAATTCCGTGTAGTGCACAAGCGCTCCTACTTTGACTCCGACTCCGGTCCAACACCGCGAATCCGCGACTCCGACTCCACAGCCCTGGATGTAAGTCATACATCACTGAATAAACAATTCTAGAAAGACAGGCGGAAATTCGATAGTTAGATTAGCATACGAAATTTGTCCTCGCGTCGCGCGCCGTACAAAGTACCATTTCTTGCGTGTATGTGCACCGAAACTCCCAACGAAAATAATGGATGTCTAATATGACAATTACGTATGTACATACGTATGAATAAACAATGGATGAACATCGAAAATATATATTTTAAATGCACAAAAGCTCCCACCATAATTAAGTTAATTATGTATTATTATCATAAGATATTTTCATTTCTTTACGTTTCAATCTATTTATTCCATCCAAATAAAATATCATAAAAGCCCAATAAAAACTAAGAAGTACGTAACACGAAAAAACAGTCATTATATTAATAAATAAAATGAAATGATAAATTCAATTTAATACTATATAAATAAAAAGTTCACGTTGATTACAAAATAGTGTGTAATTTTTATTTTTGTACGTATGTATTTCGAAAAATTATTTACTTTATATAGTACACAGATAACACGCATCAAATTGTGACAGTCTAGGATCTAGGACATCGATTACATACAAAAGTAAACATTTTAATTATGTAGAGTATATTTGTCCGATACCATTCTGGAGGTCCCGGGTTCGATTCCCAGGGGGGGGGGTCAAATAAATGTAAATGATTATTTTACTCTAATATTTATTCAATATTACCCTGGACTTTTACCTTAAGCAGAGGGCTGATCATCTTTCCTTCATGAGTTAACGATCAAGATAACACTGCGTTTATATGATACAGTGCCCTATGCACCGTTGGGGTGCGGATAAGGGGTTTGAAGTTGAAGTATATAAGTTTATAACTCTAATTTTACTTATAAACGATAAAATGAAATATTTTTTACTCCTTGATAATACTAATCGACAATCCGCATTCAAATGACAAAGTCGTTAGTAATAAAATTCCAGAAGTCAAGTTAAAATTTTCTACACTACATAGTCAGCTCCTAAACGTTTTGTACTACAACTACAGCTCAGGGCATTAATCTAAGGTCTTAAGAATCCAACTTTGATGCTACCACGAAACTTCGATAAACGACACTACGATAAACAGTGATAAACTATTTTAAATTACACAAAAATATACTTAAACATATTCAAGTGTTATTCATATTCCTATTTAATATATATTTTTATGTTTACCCCAACGAATAATAAATCATACTAATATAATATTCGATACAGTAACTGATGAGGTAACCCGTTTTAAATGGGATTGCAATGATCAAAAGGCTCGCTTTGGGATCCAAACTGCTGTCTTAATATTAATAATCCACTATACAATTTGGCTTTTAAAGCAACGAGTTTATCTGGAGTAGAGAAAATCGTATTTTATAATATTGCTGGCGGAAAAGCCTATCCACTAAAATTAAATATTATTGGCAAAATTTGGAGCAAAATACCCAAAACCTATTACGTTCCAACCTATTCGGTTAATTATTCATATTAATTTATCAGTAACGAGGCTATAAAAGTGTTGAAGGTAGAAAATGTTTATTAAAAAAGCTGGTAGCACTAAAATTTTACAAGGTTTTATTATTCGTAAAGCAGAGACAAAATATGCATTAAAATACAAAAGTTTTATACGCGATGAGCGCCCAGGGGTAGTATTTTAATTAATTGGTTCGGCAGTCACTTTGTGGTAAAATCTGTCCATTTTTAATTTGAGTTTTACTTGGCGAATCCACTATTTCTCAAAATGTATTGTTACACGTGTTTTGATACATTCCGCATCATTTTCAAACACCGTAACCATTTCAAACATCATACGGTGTTTGGAATGATGCGGAATGCAACGAAAAACGTGTCACAATATATTTTCAGAAAAAAGTGGTACTGTTAACCCCCCCATAACGTAGAGATGGGTAATGCATTAAAGGAGGTAACGTTATAGGGATTAATGTTTTTAAATTACATATAAATTTTAATTGACTCATTTCACTAATTTCGCAAATAAATGTAAAAATACAATTTTAACCCTTCCACTCCGACCATTTTTTTTCATTGATCTGATCAGCTACTCTGATAAAAAAATGCGACGTTTTTCTACCATTAAAATAAATATTTTTGTTCCCTAATTTTGGGACACTGTCTGGCAATTCGTGTGACCATGTTAATTAAGATTAACTGTATTTGTCTGAAATATTTTTTGGTAGAATATACTTAGTTTTCAGATAAATTTGTGATTAAAGTTATACCTGCGCCGGGCCAGATGTTGTGGCCCACGGAGCTACCTACTAGAATCATATGGGCCAGAATGTCTGGCCTACAGAGTGGTAAGAGTTAAACATTATCTTCTTAAAACATTACCTCCGACAACGGGGTACCTATCTCAACGTTATCGGTGGGTTTCCTGTATTTACCGAATAAAACTGAAATTAAAAATGGAAGTAGATTTGAATGCACAAGCGTTCTGATTAAAAAGCGAGTTTTTCTTCACGTTTTCATCTGAAAGAAATTTCCCTTCCGGGTACATAATACAATTGTACGAGCAAACATCGCTCGCACACACCGACACAAAACACAATATTGACACTGCCTACTTGGATTCCTATGGCTTGGCACAGAAATATCTCAAGGTTCGCGAGCCTACGGCAGCGCAGTCGGCAAAATGTACAGCTAGCGAAGTCTAAGGCTGGCAAAACATAGACGGCTTGTATTTATTTAGTCGTGAAGATACAATAATACGCATGTCAGACTGCATAAATAAGATATATCGAGTTATAGCGGATGTATTGTTATGATTGAACGCATAAATTCATGTGTTCAACTAAGAAAAACAAGTTTCTGCGACACCAAAAGGAATGTCAGTTAAATACGTATCGACGTTATAAACGTATAGCTTTAACGTAAATACAAAAGATGTCACTATAAACCTTAAATATCCTAATATAATAAGCAAAAAAACAGTTTCCTACTACCGCGGTAAATAAATGGTAATAGGGTATCATCACTCGGGAGGAATATACAATTTAACATACTCGACCTATAAAGGATCGTGTAAGACTCGTTTAGTGTTTACAACAGCCGAAATTATCCATATTTTCATTCATCATTTTCTTTTGCAAAATTCGCCTTCGTAAAAACGTTGTTTTCGTAAGTTGGTAACGAATGACGTCACCGAAACGAATCCATACTACTACTATTACAGCTCTATATAGCAGATACATAAAGGGATATGCCCCATTACACAACAGATGACGTAAAATTTGATGACGTATAGCGGTATCCGTTTTTCGTTTTATTAAAATATCTATTGTTTAATTAAAGTTTAAACCTTCATATCTGCCTTAATTCTCTACAGATTTTAGTAAGAATGTTACCGAAAGTCTTGTGATTTTTCCAATAATAGCCAATAATAACACATCATGTGAAAGATCCATTGTGATATTAGTCTCCCGCAAACCGCGATTGGCGAACAATAAAATCGCCTCCTGCATAAGATGTGTTTAATTTATTAAGGCGGAGACTGACCGGAGCATTTCGTCGTAACAAAACATCGTAACATCGCTCGCGGCGAGCATGTTACGTTATGACGTTACGGCATTTGCTGACTGACCGCGATTAGTGCTCGCTAGTGGCCTTGTGCTCAGTGTTGCCATATGTCACACCAAAAAATCTGAAAATCTGTATGAATCTTTGCAACATTACGTTCACACAACAACACATTGCATTCGTACTGTAGTTAAAATGTCGGACGACGAAGACGTGATTCTTGGTTCTGTGATTTTAATCAATTACTGCTTACTCCAAATGAAAAAAAAAAAAGAAATATAGTGCCAATCCCCACAAATTCCTCGCGATTTGGGGAATTGTACTAACCTAAAATTGCATCCGACTTCGGATGGAGCATTCGGAACGAGCGGCGAGCAGCTCGGCTCGGTGTACTGACTACCTGAATGCTCGCATCGTAACATGTTACGTTACGACGAAATGCTCCGGTCAGTCTCCGCCTTTAATGATGGATATCTATCTATAATAATCATTTCGCCCTTATTTCCGTCTATCGACGATTCAAATACAGTATAAAGCAGTGCCTCGTCGATTTCGTGTAATCTTTTTCACGGTGTCTGACCTTTAGTGGAGAATAATGACGCCACTGACACAGCTACCTATTGGCGTTTAGAGATGAGATAACCAATAGTGAGATAATAATTACACGGAGACTGCTAATAGACGCAACCTCACGGTTTGGTTAGCGATCGGAAGGCAGCGGTTAGCACACTGGAGGAAAACGTGCACAGAAGAAACGGTACAAATTGTAGATAGGGTAATTTGTACAGTCATTGGCAGGGTAAACAGTATATTATCATTGAGTAGCTTTAAAAGTATCGAGCCCTCGCAGATGCGGACATATAGGGCAGTCCTAAAAGAACACAGCTATGTATTGTATATTTCATTATTAAAATAAGATAGAAAAAGTAATCGTCATTGGGACCTTTGGGGTAAGTAAATTGACATACTACATTGAAACATTGATTCGGTAAAATAATATATACTCGTATTTTTAATTTACGTTTTATTTAAAAAATACAAAAATTTCTTAAACTCTATTGTGCGACGTGCTTCGATGCATTCCGCATCATTTTCAAACACCGTAAAACTGAAATTAAAAATTAATAGATTTTTACCACAAAGTGTCTGCCGAATCAATAAATGAAAAATAATATGTGCCTGATACAGATAAACAAAAATTATAATAATTCGATTCGGTTATACATGTAAAGTCGGAGAAATACAAAGCAATTTTTCTTTTAATTTTTCTAAAATTTAAAAAAAAATCGTACGTTGACGCTGGCAGAGATATGTCAGATATTGGACCAGCGTCAAGGACCTTATTATAAATGGCTATAGATAGACAGGGAGATGTAGGAGCTAGCCGTCAACCTCCAGTAGAGGAGAGACCCCAAAAGACGGAAAAAAATTAATTCAACTAGCAGAATCATTCAGACATATTAACTGCGCCACTACACAGTATTGAATTGGTATAAAAATGTGATAGATACATAGAATTTCAGTTCGTGTTTGATTCCGGATCATTTCTAAATGTATAATCAGTTGTGCCAATAATTGGGCAGTGCTAACAATACCATAGTTAACCCTACGTGCGCAGTAATTCTCAATGAGAATAAACCACAAGCGCACTATATACAATATCTCACACAAGCGCTCACCTTGAACATCGTGAGGAATGAGTCACGCGAGAATGTCTAGAAGAATATCCTTTGTGAAAACATCCTTTTCACGAAAGAGTTATTCAGTCATAAAACATCGTTAGGCCACGATCACACTTACGACATACGGGCCACAATAGCACTAACGCTTTGCGGCAACTGCAAAATAAATGGATTATCAAAGCATTATACGATTATGCAGTATTCTACTGGAGTGCTTTACACTCGGCAAATGCTGCAAGGTGGCTTAAGTATTAAAAAATATGTATCAATGATTTCCGAACAATGAACGGATGCCCGCCTAAAAAAAACTTGCACACATGCAAATAAGAATCGTTAAAAATGTCCTTTTTTGTAAATTCTGGCTGAAAATTAATTAAAATGAACTTCAATCATTGTTTCGTATGTAACTCAGCGATTCGATAGTTTTTGATTCTTATTTAATTTTTATTTAATATAGTTACATTTAAAAAAAATATACATTTGTACTTAATAAAATCTTATAATTTTAGTTGCACTGCGCCTTTCCAAAAAAGAGACTGAGCTGTTGTGCTTGGAGAGGGACTTTTTTCTCCTTTTTTGGTTGTTGAAAGTATCATGTTATCCTTTTTTTAATATTACTGGGGAACATATATTTAGTTTAAAAAAATTAAAAGATAACTAGGAATGTCGAGTATAGTATGAAGAGTACTTTAAATAACCTAAATGAAGCTCTCGATGTACCTAAAAATAGTTACCGGTTCACTGTTATAACTGATTGAAATTAATCACAAAAGAATAAACAGATAATCGAAAATGATCATACAATAAAATTATTAATTGGTTTTCATTAATTGATTCGACAGTCACTTTGGTGATTACCATCCATCCATTTCAATTGAAATTTTACTTGGTAAATACCACTATTACAATATTAGTGCTATTTACCAAGCAAAATTTAAATTATTAGTTGGTATTATATTATAGCATTTACTTTCCGAAACTAGGTGAAAATAACCGCTAACTATAATAATAGAACATACTAAAGAATGATGGGTATAATTAGAGTAAAGCAATGCAACGAGTATGCACACTCAGTGTGCAATCGGTGTGGATGCAGAAATGTGCTTATGTATTATCGTTTGTGAAACGGCTAACGGTAATATTTGGCCAATTAAAAATTCAACATACAGAAATAATGACTGTTCCGACGTTATTGTTTCATACACCGACAGTAAAGTGAATACCTCATCGAATAACACAAAAATGAATTAAAATAAAAACACATAAAGCCAAACAGGAAATATTCAAGGGCTTTTAATAAAAATATTTGGTATATATCTAGTGGGTAAATAGTATGAAACGTTTCATTTATTTATTAACGATAAAAAATTACTAATTATTATTTAATTAATAAGAAATTCAAAAATCTTCATAAACCTTTTTAGGACCTTTTTTATGATGGATAATATATTTTAAAATATTTAAACTTTAACTTTTGAAAAATCCATGTTATCGCGGTAGTTTCACAGACATAAAAAATACAATATACTATACCTACATTTTACATGGTAAATACTGTATCACTATTTACTAAAAATGGTTATTATCAAGTTATACCCATAAAGTGACTGCCCAATCAATTTTTAAATGGAAATTAAGCTAAAAAAAGTAAAACACCAAAGACGTTTTTGTTTCAACGAGTAATATACAATTGAACACATTTTCATCACATCAGATCAAATAAAAATATTCTTAAAACAGAGATAGCGCAACGGAAATTCAAAGAAAAAACTGGAAAAAAAAAACAGAAAATTTGGAAACAAAGCAAGCTTCCTTTTCTTCATAAAACAACTGGGACACAAGTTGGCAGTGAGCGGTAGCAGCCGAGTTCGGTGCTGGAATTAATCATAATAATTCGGGAGAGTACTTCAATAATAAATCATGTCAGCTGCAGAAATTCTATCACGAATATATTTATATCACGGAAAAGCGCCGACCCGAGTGTGAATTACAAATACCAACTTGTGAATTGTGTTAAGTAAAAACATATTTGACAAAAAAACTCGCAGGAGGTATTGAAAATCAATTTAAAAATTTATTATTATAGATTCAACCAGACACAGGATATTTCATCCTAAGGATGATATATTCATATTATAGGTTGAAACATTTATCATTTTTTTGTAAACATGTGAAAACCAGTGCAGGTTCAGTTTAGTTCAAAAAAATTATGAAATATGGATGCTTGATAATGGGCAGAATGGAGAAAGATACCCAAGTGTATAAAGTGATCACTCAAGGCAGTCAAATGCAAGGACTTAAGCCCTGAGATGCTCAGACTTCCATCTTCTTCCATATATTGTATATACAATATATGGAAGAAGATGGAAGTCTGAGCATCTCCGGGCTTACGTCCTTGCATTTGATATAATGATTTGATATAAATATATATTTACATTTAAAAAAAGATGTTTCATTTCAAGTTGATCTCCATTCGTAAATATTTTAAGCATCAATATCCGTTAAGTCATGACATAATTTCCTCTAAATCCAGGTAACATTTTACAGGATTGTGTTTTTTCTCTTAAAACACCGTTTTTGGATTGAATAAATTTTATAAATAAATCATTTTCTAATTTTCTAAATAATTGTGTAATTCTGAAAAAAAAGAGTTATTGAAAGGAAAGGAGTAATTTTTTTCTTTATATATTCCAAAAAAAATATATATGTACATTCCATAAAAAAATCGGTCGTGAAAATAAGTGTGACCTCTCCGGTGGTGGGCCAGTGATTGAATTCCGTATTTGCGTTGTATCCCCTTAACATGTATTGTAATGATAACAAATGCGCCGCGAGACTGCATGCAAGTACCTGAGCTGCAAAAAATGCGCGATCTCGTAAGATACCAATCCACTACCGCGTAATAAAGAAACAGCGTTAAGAGGAGTCACCTTGGAGCCGTATAAAATCTAGTTAACGTTTTAGAATTTCTCATATTTTCCAATTCCAGTTCGCGCACTGCGCACTGCGGAACTGGGCTAATCCTATGTCCCGTCGCGGCGGCAAACGGAGCGCCAAGTGCCATTACGCGCACTAATCCAATCATGTTCTCGGAAGCTGCGCGCTGGATCATTACAATTACGGAATCCGAACGGCCATTCATTTATTAGGTACGAATTAAATATAACCACCGTACTAGAAAACGTTTAACGAAATGTGCAACGTCACATATTAATAAATAATAATAATAAATAAAATAAAAACAAAAAACAGTTTTTTTAAATTGAAATATTTAAAAACATTCATATTTTAACATATCGTTCACACTTCTTCAACAACGTCATACATAAAAAATTGACAATTTTCAGTTGTACATGTTTTCGGAATGCCCATGTGTGAAAGAAGAAAAATGTACTATATCCCAGCAAAAGCTGGGCAAAAGATGAGGAAAATGTATAAGGAAAATGTAAATGTAATGAGGAAAATGTATGAAAAGCGGCATATTATTACCTTAATATTTACCCGCTACAGGGCAGAAAGTGTTGTTTTTGCATATTTAAGAAAATGTATTGCTTAAATAATTTTTTAACTATACTAAATATTTTTCAAATAGAGAAAAAACCTCCAGGTTTTAACTAAAAAGATCTGTTGCACAGTAAAACTTCAATAAGTGGCTTGATATTTATTTTTAATACATTTTATTATATTCATAAACTTTAAAAACGATCTCTTGAAAAACCAAGTTTTTGACTTTGTTAAAAGGAGTGAGCGATATGTTAATTATTGATAAAAAAATATAGTCAGGTATCAAAAAAAAATTCCCAACAATATTTTACTTCTATTTCAAACCACTATCAGCACCCAATGGTGCATAGGGTATTGAATCGCATCGGCGCAATGTCTTCTTCATCATTAATAACGTGAAAGCAAGGTTTTTTGTCAAGACTCTTACCACTTTAAAAAAAAAAATTACCATTTTTAACAATCTCAGCGATCTGTTCTACTGCTACCCCCCTCCCTGCGTACCCAATGGTGCATAGGGCACTGCGTCGCATGGACGCATTCATTGTCTTTTCGATCATAAATTACGTGAACGCAAGGTGATCAGTCAATAATCGCAAGGTATCGATGTTAAATAAATATTCAGGTGAAAAATCACTTTCAAAATTCAGCTTTAAAATTATTTATGACATTTGTAAATGATATCGAAATAATAATCGAAATTCACACTAAGCTTAAATATAAAAATATATATTTACTCATAATAAATTGTCGACTTCAATATTAAATTTGAAAAAAAGCATTATGAATTTATAATAAAACTAGAACAAAATGCTCGTCCGGTAAAAATTAAATCGTGGGAGTGCGACATCTGTCGGTCAGAAGTATAATCATTAGTAAATATTCGAACCACTTCCGGAAATTTCCCGTGCGCCCGCCATCTACCGTCGAGTAGGCATAGGAGATTTTCTGTCGTCACCACCTAGCGGTATTTTCTTTAACCACTAACGAAAAACGTCTCCGTAAAATATTTGTTCAAGAGGTTCTAGCGCGACGTCCATAGCGACAAAAGTGGGTACTTACATACAAAATCAAAATTATTTTATATCTAGATAATCTTTGTTTTTTTAAGTGGTCATAAACTTATGCAATGTAGGCGTAAAGCAACGCGCAGAAAGAGAAAAAAATATACAAAGATCAATCAAAAATTATGTTTTTAAACAAAAAAATTTTTTGAGTTTTTTTCAAAATATATCAACTGCTAGATTATGATTTTCTTATTTATTGATATAAGTTCTGACCAAGCTATCGCACAGAAAGGTTTAATTTCCCGTACTTAACCAAACTCATTTATTTTGTAAGGTCTTCATATAGAAAGCACTTTTAATTACAAATTTATTCAATTTAAAAGGCAATTATTGATTGATCTTTTGACCAGCTTTAAATAAACACGAAACATATTTACAAAAATTTGAAACAAAAATAAATAAATAAAAACAAGAAAGCCGCAAAGCCTCTATGATAAAATTAATGGTAAGAAAATAAGAAATAGTGGGTATTATTTGACATTAAACATCACAATAATAACATTTTGAGTGAGTCCAAATACTTGTTCACAAAAGGGTTTCTGCTCAATAAAAAGCTTCTTTTCATCTCACCAAAAGATGTCTCTAGTGAAGTTCTAGTGATTTAAGAACAATGTTTCAAAATTGGTTCATATATATAGAACTTCCAAGAATTTTAGTAGTGTGGTTGTCAATAATGGGTAGAATTGGTGAATGTTACACGTGTGTAAAGTGATCACTTAAACCAACCTATGACGGTCGTCAGCCCCGTAAATTCCCAGACTTCCATATTCTTCTTCATCTTTGATGAGATGTTAAAAAATAATCACAATAATAAATAAAAGTAAAAAATCTTTGCCATAATAATTTGACATTTTTATTGAAACGATAGGACTTGCGAAAAATATATTGCCAACGTTTGTTTCAATTTCGATGTCATATTCTAAAACCACCTGGTATTTCCATCAGAAATGTCACCTGTAAATTTATTTGTTTAGTTTTGCGCGCATTTGGAATAAATATTTATAATGTACTTACTTTGTATTCATGGGATGAAAAGAACAGCTCCCCACGAGAAATAAATCTACTTTAGATTTCGATGCGTTTTTATTAAATTTTATCATAGACTAGTTCCGGCTAAATTGACTGACGATATTGGAACTTTCACGCAATTAGTCTAAGCAGTTGTGGAGTGAAGACCAAATTAAAAAAAGTCTATTATTATAGAATACGAACTGAGACCAACCAAAAGTCGATATTACCGGAGTATTGATTACCCATGTAAGTTTGGTTTGCGCTGTTACAACGCATAGTGTGGACTAAAACATTACTACTGGATTATTAATATAAGAGTTTCTGCTTAGTAAAAAGCTTCTTTACATCTCACCAATAGATGTCTCTAGTGAAGTTTTAGTGATTCATGAACAAGGTTTCTAAATTGGTTCATATATATAGAACTTCCAAGAATTTGAGTAGTGTGGTCGTCAATAATGGGTAGAATTGGTGAATGTTACACGTGTGTAAAGTGATCACTTAAACCAGCCTATGACGGTCGTAAGCCCCGTAAATGCCCAGACTTCCATATTCTTCTTCATCTTTGATGAGATGTCAAAAAATAATATTACTACTGGACATTATTTTCTAAAGACTTAAGAATGTACTCTTAAACAAACAATTCAGTACGCACCCGACTGTGCGAGAAGCCACATGTGTTGTCGCACTTTTTTTAAAGAATTTATTATTGGAATTATTTTTTTTTAATATATATTTTTTAAACTCCTTACCTCTCAATAACTCTTCTATTCAAAGCGGTGAATTTATTTATAAGAATAATTTATATTTCCAGTATAAAAACGGCGTTTTAAGCAACAACAAAAAACAATTACGTTAAATGCTACCGGGTTTGAAGAAAATTAAGTTGCGAGCTATTTTGTAGGTATTATTAGTAAAAATAACATTTTAATTTTCTTCTTGATCCGAGACTTAAGGACGTTTCGTGCTTACATTTTACGCTTATGAAGAATGCCACTCCAGGGATAAAATATAGCCAACTGTCGATATTTATTATACAGATCTCTGTACCAAAAAAATTTAACTCTTACGAAAATGTATATTAAAAAGAAAAATATATTTACTGAAATTCGGTAACGGTATTAAGGCATATTTACCGGTAAACTGGTAATGCATGATCTAATGTAAACAAGTGATTTTGTAGACAGTAGTATAGTGCGGAGCGTCTATACGAGAGTTGTCGTTCTTACATACAAATACGAAGATCGTGTTTTACTAAGAGCCCAGATACGACTCAAAGTTTGGAACAGTTGGAGTACTGCCAGCCTTCTGAATAAACATTATTGGTTGATAAACCTTCTCTATGTTTGGAGGAGATCGAAAATAGATTCACAAAAAGCAAACTGAATTGGTACGATGTAGGGCGGATATTTTCCAAATACATACATATGGGGCAAATAAACTCAACTGTGTTTGGAGTAAGGTCCTTACAATATATTGCCTATACCCAAATTGACCAGCTGCCTGACACATAGAAAATTGAATCCAGTTAGAGATCCAAAATGATTGAACTGAAAAAATACTTTATGGAAAGATATTTGTGTTAGTGATTGGTTATATTTTCTCTTTTTTCCTTTATGTCTGCCTCCTTAGTGTAATGGTCAGCACGTTTGGCTACCGTTCTGTAGGTCCCGAGTTCGATTCCCAGGGGGGTTCAAATAAATATAAGTGATTTTCCACTGTAATATTTATTCAATATTACCCTGGACTGGTACCTGAAGCGGAGGGCTGATCACCTTTCCTTCATGTGTAAAAACGATCAAGATAACACTGCGTTATATGACGCAGTGCCCTATGCACTATTTGGGTGCGGATAAGGGTTTTTTTTATTATTTTTTCCTTTAAACATGCTTCTTATCTTATGTTTTTTTTATATGCCTATTTACTGTACCTTTTACTGCTTTGTATTTAACATTTTGCCCCGTGTTTTCTTGTTTGTTTCTTTCTTATCTGCTTTTCAGTCTTGTTAACATTAATCACAGGTCCCAATTAGAATTAGAGAAAAAGAAATTACTTATCGGGAATATTATATATTGGAAATGGAACTTTTTAGTCCTCACCAAAAAGTTACATTTCCAATATTGCACAAAAAATCATTTGAATTCAAATCTGTTCTGTTAACTGTATTCTATCGAAATCTTGGTTAAAGTTGCGACAAAACGTGACAAATCCTGTGTTAAACCAATATGAAAGAAACCATTAAATCGCACCAAAACGTAACAATTTTACAAACGATTTTAGAATTCCTGATGACTTAAAATCATTTACAATGGAAATGTAACGTTTTGGTGAGGACCTCCACATATCGCTCACTCCTTTCAAAAACGTCATAAATCAAAAAACTTAATTTTCAGGAGAACGTTTTAAAGTTGAAAAATATAATACAATGTATTAAAAATAAATATGAAGCCACTAACTGAACTTTTTACTATGCAACAGATCTTTTTAGGTAAAACCTGAAGGTTTTTTCTCCATTTGAAAAATATTTATTATATTTTTAAAAAATAATTAAACAATACCTTTTCATCAAAATGCAAAAACAACATTTTCTGCCCTGTAGCGAGTAAATATTAAGTTTAAAATATGCCTCTTTTGCTGGGATATAAAACATTTTCTGGGCATTCCGAAAACACGCACAACTGAAAATTGTCGATTTTTTTTATGACGTTCTTGAAAGGAGTGAGCGATATGTGACTTATGTACATATTATGTTTCAATAAAAAAAGTTATATCATATAATGCCAATGGAAGCTTACTGGGAATATTTATGGCTAAATACTGGGTTTCATACACATGATGAAAAAAAATAACATGGTGAATGAAATATGGACGGTTTAGGGACTAATTAAAACGAGGCCGAAATTAATGGATGGTCGGGCAGAGTGGAATATTATGTAATGATATAAAATATCACTGAAAACAGACTCGTATACATACTCAATAATGTACGACATTCAAACATTTTGAGTGTGTCCAAATACTTCTGGATTAAATCAAATTCTGCACAAAATCTGGATTATCTCCAATTCCAGGAGTCATTTTCATATTATTTTTTGACATCTCATCGAAGATGAAGAAGAATATGGAAGTCTGGGCATTTACGGGGCTGACGACCGTCATAGGCTGGTTTAAGTAATCACTTTACACACGAACGTTCACCAATTCTAGCCATTAACAACCACACTACTCAAATTTAAAAGTCTTTTATTTTAAAAATTAAACACTTGTATAATACTTATTGAGTTTTATTTCATTACACACTAGTTTAAAAAAACTTAACATGTTTTCATCAACAGGTGATACACAAATTTGTTTAAAATAATACAAATGTCATTCCACAAATTAAATGCCGAATCAACAAATAATACTACATAGTTTTACCATCCGGTGATGTCGGTAACGATAAAACCTGGTCACTGATCAAATAAAATAACTGAGGGAAAAAACTTCATTCTTTTTATTTTAATTATAAAATGCAAGTAACGTCAGTACAAAACTTAAATCTAGTTTAAAAAAATAATTAACTTCTTTGATGGTTCTGTCGTTTAGAAATAGTGATAAAGAAAAATTATTAGATTCAACAAATATGTACGTCCAATCAAATAATGTGTCATAAAACGTTAAACCTTAATTGTTATCTGATAGGAAAGTTATGTTTAATAACAAATGTGAATAACACGTACTAGTGTTATTGCGGAATCAATTGATAAAATAATACGCGATATGCGAGCATGAAATTATTATCACTATATTGGATCAATACTGTAAACATTGACAGGAATTTCAATAACACAGCTCTGTTATTTATTTGCACCTTTTCTCTGTTCATAACATATATTTTTATTTATTTATTTTTTGTACTTTGAAAGGCGTATTCGCTAGAGATGATCTCTCAAAACATAGGTATACTACAATAGTTCTGCGAAATATTTTTCGATTATCACTTTACCACTTAACCAAGCCTATCACGGCCGTTAGCCCTGCAAATGCCTAGACTTCCATATTCCTCTTCATCTTTGTTGTGATGTCAAAAATAACGTAAAAAAAAGTGAATGTTTAAAATAAAATACATCCGTCAATTGATAGATTATCTTTTACCATTAGTCGAATGAATTTAATCACTAGTTTGACTCGGAATTTTATAATGGTAGAGTATATTACTAAACGTACTCAGGACTATTGTTCAATAGGGCTTATCTGGCCCGCTATCGCGGCCCGGCAGTAGGTAGATTGGTAGGTGGGTCACACAAATCGTCTATCGGTATGGTGTATTGATTCACGAGGGTGAAAGTAAATGAAAGTGGCATGACCTGCAGCGATTTGCTAAGTGTGCCACGGGCCACAGGATACCTTGCCCTGAGCACACAGTCCCATACGGTCCCATACAATATCCCCGATATATGGCGTTATTTACGGGGTGAAAATACACACGACACGCTATTACTGAATTACAGCGAATAAGAATAGACACTAATGCCCCAGGAGGGGATTTCCACAGTATAATATAATGTGATATACAAATTAATATTGAGGGTCATAAACATAGGTAAAACAGATATGAATGTTGCTTTATAAAAGTAACTTTAATTATGGTTTAGTTTTTCATTTTCGGTACTCAGTTTGTGGTTATATCGATCCATTTTTAATTTAAAGTTTTAAGTTTTACTAAGTAAATACCGCTATTTAATAAAATAGTGGTATTCACGAAGTAAAACATTAATTAAAAATTGAAATTTAAGATGACTATACTCAAACTATGGGAAGTGAGAAAACAAATAAAATATGTGTTAGCCTTAAATGTTAAAGTTTGCGACGTAAAAAGAATTTTAAAAGATATGAAATTATTTCAATAAAAAAATATCAATAATTTTAAAAGTTGTTTTGCTAACGTTTTCCCTAATGTAAATTACACATATTGTAATATTTTCCATAATGTAAATTACACATATTGTAATGTTTTCTTAATGTAAATTACACATATTGCAATGTTTTCTGTTATGTAAATTACAAATATTGTAATGTTTTTCCCGACGTAAAGTGACTCGTCTGCGGTTTATCTGTGGCAACGCGAGTGTTGCAACGTTAGAAGCCGTAACTCTTCCGTTCAACCTTGACCCTCGTAACGTGTAACGATAGGTCGTCCGAACAGCTAGCGGGGCTAGCAGCGAGGCGGAAGCTCTAAGCTCTCGGCGTATGCTAAAAGCTTGCCTAATTTATTCGATGCAACACATCGCTTGTGTTGTTTTATTAACAAACGGCTAGGGATGTAATACTTGACCTCGATACAAAATATTATCGATTTTCAATACAAACTACAGGCGATAGTAAATTTATGAAAATAACGTTAAACGGTTCAGGGCAGATATAGCTATTCTCAAGGAAATTTAACAGTTTATTCACGGTGGACCGGTATTTCATATTTCTTAAAAAAATTATTAATTAAAATATTTAACGATTTCCGAATTGATTTACAATTTCGGGCGGTAGAAGAAGAAATGATAAACATTTTTATCCGTCTTCATCGTGTAATGGTTAGAACATTTGTCTATAAATGTAAGCATTATTTTTAATATTATAATTATTTGACATTACCCTGGACTGGTACCTGAATTGCAGAACCACTCACCTTGCCTTCATATAATAGACGATCAAATTAACATCAAATTGATGCAGTGTCCTATGTACCGTTGGGTGTAGATAAGGGTTAGTTCGTATCTCGTCAAGATATTAGAATTTTAGTACCAACAAAATGCGGTCACTTTTATATATTCATAATGTAACTTTGATAATGTAACTTTTGTTCGCCTCCGTAGTGTAATGGTCAGCACGCTCGGCTACCGTTCTGGAGGTCCCGGGTTCGATTCCCAGGGGGGTCAAATAAATATAAGTGATTTTTTTCACTGTAATATTTATTCAATATTACCCTGGACTGGTCCTGAAGCGGGGGGCTGATCACCTTTCCTTCATGTGTAGACGATCAAGATAACACTGCGTTTATATAAAGCAGTGCCCTATGCACCATTGGGGTGCGGATAAGGGTTTTATATTATATAACTTTGATATCAATCACAAACTGGTTATGTTTATTTTTTAAAATTTAATGTTCAATTGGTAAAAATCACTATTTCTTAAAATGTACTTGACGCGTATTTCGATGAATTCCGCACCATGTTCAAACACCTGTTAGGATATATTCCCATCATTTTCATTTGAAAATAATGCAGAATGCATCGAAACATGTGTCAAAATAGATTTAAAGAAAAAGTGGCATTTGCCAAGTAAAACTTAAATTAAAACCGGATAGATATTACCAGAAAGTGGTTGCGGACTTTAAAGTGGTTGCGGGTTGCTTAGTAAAAAATCAAATTATAAATAATAATTTTCAGAGCGATTTGAATTTAGGTTATGTTAAATTCCTTTTCTATAAGTTTCAAGAAAGGATGAATCCTGAGTCGATAACGCCACTCTTAAAACATTATTAACATCGAATAGAAAGGAGTCGGTGGGATGACTCGCCGAGATGCCATGTGGCACGCTGAAGAAAGTCGTTCAACCCACTGCATAAGTATTCGTGGTAATACTGGTATGTAATGCGTACCCTACATGCATACACACATAGTCCTTATATCACTTACCATACATCCATGTATAAATTAGTTAGATAATTCACTGTCTCAGCTAACAATACAACTGTCTTGATTCAGGAAAAAATAATGTTCGTTCGGTCGACGGAAGAAATCCCGAGTACTAATTCGTAATTTAAAGAAATTAATCGATTTTAAAGTAGAATGCGAATCTGAGTACTTTTTAGAATGATATCTATATGAATATACTTGTACATACTAACAAATGTTTGTTTGTTCAAAATCTTAAATCTCGCATTGAAATTTCGACACAACATTTGCATACGTGTAATTGCAATATGCGCGTGTCTTTATCCATCTATACGAGTATACCATATACAAAAATATAACAGATAACAAGCAAAAATGCATTTTTTACAGTTTTTGTGACTGCAACAGCAGCGCCATCTGCTGAACGTAACACCAATACACGCAATACTTTACATTCCTCACGCCATACAGCGTCCTTCTTGACAGGTACTGTCACTAAGCATTTTTAAAGATTTTGATTGCATTTTTGTTTTTTAGATTATTAATATTTTCATTGCTTAACAAGCGTTTTGAAATCGTACACATATATTAGAAATGAGTGCTTTATATATATTTTTTTTATTTAACCAGACTGAGTCACAGCAGCAGATACAATTGTCGTTACAGGGAACTTATAGGACCTGTGTTGTTTTATGGATATCTTCGTCACATAACCCTAAATAAAATAAGAATGGAAAGTTATATTTAAGTCTAAGGGGCAGATTTCGAAAAGATCTTTAAGCTGCATACAGATCACGCACATTTGTCAAATTTACCTAGGCGTTTCAATAGCACTTAGAGCTAACAACACTGAACGCTTGATCGCGTGTCGCCTTCACGACATTCCACGACGAGAGTGACAAAAGCTGAGGTTACCCTAACAGAAATAACTAAATACTGACACGCCATTGTATGCAGGCGGGTGCCTAATTGTTTACTTGATACTCCCAACAGATAAGGCGAGAAATAGCCATACTTAAAAAACTAAACTAAACATCACGCCGCTTCTCTACAAGGGTAGGCATAGAAGATAGAACACCACAACACTCTGTCTTTACAAACATTCTTCGGCTCTTCTACATTAATGCATCTCCTCATACATACCAGCCGATTATTCCGACTCCTGACCTGACCGCTTTCAAGTATTCGACATTCTTGATCATGACAAGTTATCCTGCGTTTTCCTCTGCTCCGATTTCCAACTACATACTTCTCTTCTTCTTCATGAGTCCTCACTGTCCCCACTGTTGGATATAGGCCTCATCCATTTCCTTCGGTCAGTTGCTGCTTGCAGCCAGTAGAAACTACATATGAACCATGAATTTGTTCTACCGTTGTTTCCTCACTCATTCGTTCCACATATTCAAACCATCTGAACATAGCTTACCTAATTTTATCAGTAATGCTTATCTCAGCCTTGCATTCTTTTCTTATTTCACCATTCGAACATATATCATACATCGTTTTGCCGCACATTCATCTGAATAAATCGCATTTAACTACAATACATTCATGTTTTGAATATTGAAAGCATTAACTTTGTGGATCATATTAATATATTATTTCGAGAAATAAAAATACTTTGTGTTCTGATCCACTCACATTTTTATTTAACCAACTAGTTTCGGCAACAACCTGTTGCCCTCTTCAGGGTTACATTTATTACTATTCAATTATACTATATTAATATTATATTAAGTAATAAATGTAACCCTGAAGAGGGCAACAGGTTGTTGCCGAAATTAGTTGGTTAAATAAAAATGTGAGTGGATCAGAACACAAAGTATTTTTATTTCTCGAAATAATATAACAATACATTCAGTCTACTTTCATTGTTCTTTTCCCGACTCTTTGCTTTACTTCCAAACATAAGGGTTGGAACGATTAAAAAAAACTTATATAGATTAATTTAAAAATAAAAATATATCCTATTCTCGCAGGGACCCACTAAGCCACATTGTGTGTCTTGTCGGTGGAGTTTTTTTTACATGCGTTTCTGTATTGTTTTTATCTATTTTAACCTAATATACACAAAAAAATAGTTTTTTACAATTTTCATAGAATTAACTCTTGATCATTTACCGATTCCTTTAGTTTGCCTTTGTTTCATATCCATATTAAGGACTAGAGTGTGTACTGCCAGTCTAGCTTTCACTGTTAGGCTTTCAATTTCTATAACTTAATAGCGATACTTGCAAGGGTCATTTCGGAAGCAAGCACGTACATATATTATTATTGCTTAATACACTTTTACTTACCGTTGCGTGGATACATATTTCAAATCAGAGAAAAGCGCTAGTAGGTACTCACCTGAAACAAAGAGAAAGATATATTGTTAGAAATCATGAAGACTTTTGAGCGATTTGCACTTAGAGATGATGTAAGTTGATTGTGTCAGATAGGAAGTACGGTCGCATTCCGCAATAGAGGCACTCTTAATGAAAGTAATTATTTACGACTAGATCGACAGTGAGAAAACGTACGCGATGACTTCCTGCGCGTATGTGCATGTACAAAATATACTAAACCCACGTAACAGCATGATAATCTCTTAATTAAATGCTATAAGCGGAATGAAAACCATTAATTATTCGACGCAGATAATATAGATGATAAAGCAGAATGTAACTAAGGCATTAAAATACTTAAATAGTAAGATTGTAGTTTCTGCGTGAAAGTGAACTAAACGGAAAACTAAGAGAAATTAACTTTCTGCATATCCTGTGGATAGACGGTGAATAGCAAGTTCATATCAAAGTAAAAATATAACAAGATATATACATATCATAGTTATATCTAAGACGGGGCGTTATTTTTTTTTAATACGAAGGGAATATGAAAGTTTGAGCGTTCCAAACCTTAATACCTCCCACTCCCTGACTTAAGTGATCACTTTATACACCGTGCAGCGTTCACCATTCTGCTCATTATAGAACATCCTCATCTTGATATATCGTCGATGGGATGAAAATCTAGTGTTTGATACATATATTTTAATTTAAGTTTTACTTGGTAAATATTACTATTTCTTCAAATCTATTGTGATGTGGTTTGATGCATTCCGCATCATTTTTAAGCATCCAAACAGGTGTCACACAAGATATTAAGAAATAGAGGTATTTACCAGGTAAAATTTTAATAAAAAATATATACTTAGATAGACCACACAGTGACTACCGAATCAATAAATGAAACATATATATATATATATATTTATATATATATATATATATATATATATATATATATATATATATATATATATATATATATATATATATATATAAATAAATAAATATATATATATATATATATATATATATATATATATATATATATATATATATATATATATATATATATATATGTAATAAAATACCTAGGTACCTACCTATACATTTTATTAAGTACTTACAAATAGTACCTACATAAAACAGTTCTACCACCAGATGTCGCATGCGTCGCACAGAATAAAAACAAAAGACATTCGATAGAAAAAATATAATATTCTGAACTGTCAGAATCAGATAGATAGATAGAAAAATATTATAAAGATAAATTAAGAATAAACTTTAATTACAAAGCAACACATTGTTTATTTTATTATTATACACCCACTTTACATATTGTTTACACCCAATTTACGAAGGAAAATATTACCACGTTATATATATATATATATATATATATATATACAGTATCTACTCAATGAATTAGGGCCACCCAATATTTTTTTGAATACTCTGAAATCTTTTGGATTATTACCCATTATTTTACATAAATACTTTAAGTTTTCTATTGACATCTAATATCATGTATATTACCTTCAATAATATGTAAAATATACCTGGATTATTTATGCCTTTACAAAATTTCAAACCCTTTTTCTGAGAAAGGTCCCTAATTAGCACAGGTAGACAGATAGTTGAAAGTTCAAAAAATAGTCCTATCTCATTTATTAGTGAAGTTTCTTGAGTTCTGGTTGTTGTTTTGTTCAGAGAGGTTATATAGTTATCGTGTCTTGTGAAAAAAACTTCATTTTTAATTTTAGTTCATAAAGTATAATTTTTTTTTTGTAAACACAAGTGTTTTTTTTGGAAAGGACAAAATGGGAAAAAGTAAAGTCATTTCTGAGGAAAAAAAGTCTAGTGTTATAGTGCTACTGAAATTAGGAATACTATCTAATAGAGAAATTTCAAAAAAAGAAAACGTTTCTCGTCAAACAGTGGACAGATTTTCAAAATCAATAAAAAATTAGTCACCCGCCACCAGCAATCGGCGAAAGAACTGTCGTAGGATTAGAAAAACAACACCGAGGGCTGATCGAAAAATCGTTCAAAGTGCCTTAGAAACCCGTAGTGCATCAGCAAAAACATTAAAAATAAAATTGGAAGAAGAGGGTATAAATATATCGGTATCAACACTGAGGCGACGTCTTTACGAAGTAAATCTGAAATGCAGGCGCCCTGTAAAAGTACCAAAATTGACACCACGAATGAAAGCGGATCGATTAAAATGGGCCAGGCTACATCGAAATTAATCGGTGGATGATTGGAAAAAGGTATTTATTTTAATTGAATTTTCAACATATCATTTTAGTAAATAAACCTATATATTTAAATTAAACTTAAATTTTCATTATTTTTCAGGTCATCTTTAGTGATAAGTGCCGGTTAGAAGCCGTGACAGAGAGCCGTCGATTCGTCAGGAGAACACAAATGGAACGTTACAATGAGGTCTGTGTGGTAAAAGTTATCAAACACCCCCCTGCAACAATGATATGGTCATGTATTATTAACAATTTACCTGGACCGTTGTTTTTCGTGGAAGGAACAATGAACCAAAATTCCTATAAGCAGGTCCTCGAACGAATTTTATTGCCCTTCTACCATACACTCGACCCAACAGAAGGTCCATACACCTTCATGCAGGATGGGGCACCTTGCCACCGGGCTAAATCAATAATAAAATTTTTGTCCAACAAAAATCTGCCTTGCTCCCCTGGCCTGGAAATTCTCCGGACCTTAATCCTATAGAAAACGTATGGAGCATGTTAAAAATAAGGTTTACTCATTTCCAAATCCGACAGTAGACTGTCTAAAAAAAATATTCAAAAAATTTGGTCAGAAGACGAAGAAATAAAAAACATGATACAACAGTGCATTTTAAGTATGCCAAAAAGAATTGAGGCAGTTATTTCTGCCAAAGGTGGAAATACTAAATACTTACTATATTTATATGAAAATATATGCATAATTTAAGCGTAATAAAGTGTAGATGTGTAAATAAAATTCAATGTTGTTTTATTCAAGGTTTTCTCTGAGTTATTTCTGTTTGAATTGAGAAATTGAACAAAATTCTGCGTGGCCCTAATTCATTGAGTAGATACTGTGTATATATATATATATATATACATATATATATATATATATATATATATATATATATATATATATATATATATATATATATATAAATATATATAAATATATATATATATATTTATATATGTATACCTCGCAAGGCTCAAAGAAAATGTATAAAAAATGACTCGTCCACGTAGCAACGATAGCTACAACAATTTTAACACATAATCAATGTATTTAAAATACTCATAAGCATTTTTTGTCCTTGGTATGAAGCAATGCTAGACATTAAAAGCTATATACGAAAGCATTACGCGTTTAAGTATACAGGTGTCTTGTTTTGAATACCATTAAATTAAATAAGCAGCTAGGGAGATCGTTGAAAACAAATATTATAATAAAAAAGAAACAGTGCAAAAATTCATAGGATATGACTTCTTACAATCGTACGAGTATTTACATTTTTTATGGGAGTATCGCACATACATTTGGTTAGCTCACAGAGTGGCATTTTTTGCTGATGGACATTCCTACACTGCGATAAGTAAACCATACTAGAGTATGTGGATATTAAAAGGGTCAAAACGTAGTATTTTCCTACGATAGATTTTTATTTTTACCATTAACTTTTTACTCTAGAATTACGAATAACATATTTATAATTTACGTTTTGTACTGGTATTTCTTGTTGGAACTGCATTTTACATAATAAAATAATAACAACATAATTTTTTCCACATTTCTTTTATGTGACCAGTGACATATCGCTCACTCCTTTCAAGAACGTCATAAATCAAAAATCGACAATTTTCAGTAGTGCATGTTTTCGGATTGCCCAGAAAATTTACTATATCCCAGCAAAAGATTCATATTTTTAACCTTATATTTACCCGCTACAGGGCTGAAAATGTTGTTTTTGCATTTTGAATAAAAGGTATTGTTTAATTATTTTTTGAAACATACTAAATATTTTTCAAATTGATAAAAAACTTTCAGGTTTTACCTAAAAAGATCTGTTGCACAGTAAAAAGTTCAATAAGTAGCTTGATATTTATTTTTCATAAATTGTGTTATATTTTTAAACTTTAAAAACGTTCTCCTGAAAAATTAAGTTTTTTGATTTATGACGTTCTTGAAAGGAGTGAGCGATATAATAAAATAACAACTGCCACATTTAGTTTTTTCCGCATTTATTTTATTTGACCACTGACCGGATTTCGTCGTTACTGATCTCATCAGACTGTTCCGATGATGTCAGTAACGACGAAACCCGGTCACTGGTCAAATAAAAGAAATGCGGAGAAGACTATATGGTTGTTATTTTATTATAAAAAATGCAGTTCCACCAAGAAATGTTACAAGTATAAAACTTAAATATAACAAATATATAGTGTAATATATATACAGGTATACAATACATTAATATGAAAAATGATACTAATATGTGGAATAACAGCGGTACCGCAAGCGAATTGTCTTGTTACAAATGCATTTACGATTTACGACAATATCGCAATCCTTTGCACGAAGAGGGCTTCCCTGCAGGCGTCGCAGTCTGTTTTAGTGAGCACCAAACACCGCGAATGTCGGTCAGCTATGCGCTCCTGGGAAAATGCATTCCGGCCAAAGATAAAAGCATTCGCGCGCCCAAAACGTTACGGAGCGAGTGGCTATTCTAGTGGCTGGTGAATCGTTCAATTCGCTAACGAGGTAGGTGCTCTGGTCGAGGATGGAACGCATTGCATAACAGGATTGTAAATAATGCACTTATAATCACGATGATTTATGCGACCGCATGAAAGAGCAAATAGAACAAGACGTTGTTAACAAGTTGTAATGCATGTTGTAAACATTTTGCAGTAAAACGAAATAATTGCAGAGTACACGGTGTGGACGTGTTGAAACTAGATTGCATAAAGGGGAGACCGGGTTCTGAAGTAACACGGGTCCAAAATAACAAGGCACCTCTCTCGCATTTTAGCTTCTACCCAGCTTTTTTTCCATACATAAGGATATTCACAATAAACACAAATCGCTCACTCCTTTCAAGAACGTCATAAATCAAAAAACTTGATTTCTCAGGAGAACGTTTCTAAAGTTTAAAAATATAGTACAATGTATTAAAAATAAATATCAAGCTACTTATTGAACTTTTTACTGTGCGACAGATCTTTTTAGGTAAAACCTGAAGGTTTTTTCTCCATTTGAAAAATATTAAGTATATTTAAAAAATAAATAAACAAAACCTTTTCTTCAAAATGCAAAAACAACACTTTCTGCCCTGTAGCGGGTAAATATTAAGTTAAAAATATGGCGCTTTTGCTGGAATATAGAACATTTTCTGGGCATTGCGAAAACATGCACAATTGAAAAATTGACGATTTTTGGTTTATGACGTTCTTGAAAGGAGTGAGCGAAATGTTCATAATTTTTATTGAATCCTGGCTTCCTTAGACTCTTATATTAAATAAAGGTTTTTTTCCTCTTTATTTTAAATTCCTTCGCATTACATGACATGAATTCAAATACAAAAAAATAGGAATAAAATATAAATATGAATACAAAAAAAATTCCACAAAGGCATGGCCTGTGTGTGGGTATACAATATAATTTAGGTCATAGTAAAGGGTATAAAGGTATAGGTATCAAAGTAGAACAAGAATAATAGTGGTAATATAAAATACAAAAAATACTTGACTATCAGAAAACAAAAATTATTATTATTATTACATTGATTATGGACTCTTATATTCAATATAGGAACAGATGCATATATTTTTTCAAATATATTTTTGACACTGTAATCGTGAACAGTGTTGCCATATATACAGATTTATCTGTTTTGATACAGATTTTAGGCTGCCGTTACAGATGACAGATTTTACTCTTAGTTAGTACTTTTAGTTTATACAGATTTTTGGAATTGGACATAGTATATGATAAAACAGAATAATGAAAATATGTAAAGATTCGAGCACGATTAACATTTGATAATAAGTACTGAAACGTTAAAAGGATTATTACTATCAAAACAACTACAATGATCCATGTTACAAATTAAAAATAGAAAATGATTTGATTTCTAAAATTAATAAAAATGTGTATAAAAATAATTTTTATATATTGGGTTATTGATGCTATACAGATTTTATACAGATTTCTAGACTGTTTGATTCAGATTTTTTGGTTTGGCATATGGCAACACTGATCGTGAATGACATGAAATAATCGAATTAAAATAAAGATTGCCAACAAACAGTAAAGTGGTGATTTTTACTACCGTATAAACAAGTTTTTTGGGCTTAAAGTGGTGTCGAAGGCAAAATTAATGGTGATAAAAAAGTACACGAAAAAATTTAATACATATATAGAGTGAGTACCCACTAAAGGTATAGTTGTGCACGACCAGGTATAACAGTGATTGAAATTTAAGGGGCATTACTGTTTTTACAAACAAATAAAATCAGCAATAATAAACCGCACGTAGCATGTTTTTCTGACTACATCGAACCACGTCACCCACCGATACATTTCGTAAGGAAATATCAATTTTATTTTTGTTTTTAAAAAAAGGTGACACGTTTAATGGCAGCAATGCGGTAAGACCAGATATCTAGTAGGCAGGGAATTACATAAAAATAACTGTTCACGCAGTTACGAGACCGCTAGCGTTTGAATATCATTATTTGTAATTACGAATTCGTCCGATAATAATGTTATTTCGCAGTGATGGGGCGAACGGTTTCGCGCGGGCGAGGCGAATCTCCGTATGTGGTCTAATGGTGGAAAAGCCAGGACCTGTAGGCGGGATTCATATTAAACACACAATTAATAACGTGATACAGTTATAATGCTGGGCATCGACAAACAAGGAATCGCTAGATTAGTGCATAAAAAGATTTGTATGTATTTCAAACGGTTATAACCGTGCGTAATGCCCGGCGCATAGCATCAAAGCGGGTATAACCGCGCGTCTTCCACGAAACGCGCCAGATAAAATGTTTCACGAATCAATCATTACAAAATTAAGCTCATTTTACGGGTGACATTACTTTTTTACAAAATTAAGTTACTTTACCACTGTAATGAATATAACATATTAATTAGGAAAAAAAATATTGTAAAATAAATAATTAAGACGATCTGCAGTATTTATATTTAAATGTAAAAAGATATTTTTTAAACCTGTCCCACCGTATTCCCAGATATGATACAGACGCATCTAGGCTTCCTGACAGACCTCTTGCAAATATTTTTTTAATAAACTAAATTATAGAAAATGCGAAACATAATTGTATCGTGATTTTACTGTGAATTCACAAGTAAAAGCTTTCAATATTCCTGTATAAAGATATAAAATTATATTAAAGATAAAAAAAATTAAAATATGTATATTTCAAATAGCGAAAATAAAAACACTGAAACGAAGTTACATTATCAACTACTTCTACTACCATCGCGCCGTTTCTCTGCAGGAGTAGGCAAAGAGGACGGAACGCCACACTCTTCTGTCCCGACATACACTCCTAGCTTCCTTCACATCCATACATCATACATGCCCTCCGAATACGTAGACTTTTGACACCACCAGATTTTTACGTCATCAAGAGTTTTAAACGTTGTGATTCGTAATGAAACTTAAGGGGACTGTGGGACGAAAAGGAAACTTATCAATGTATTGCAAAAATCAAAATGAAGCTCATATAATCATATTATGGATATAATTCAATAAAAATGTAACGAGATAACGGTAAGGAAACATGAATGAAAATACTACGATGCCTACCATAGCACTATTTCTTAAAAAAAGGAATAATTTTAAGCACAAGCTATGCAAAACATCATTAATCTTTTCCACAGTTTGGGTTTAAAATAGACATCTCAGATGCGGAATACCTTCTTAACATGGAATATCAGATACTTTATGCATAAAACTTTGTAAAGCCCTAGTTTTTGACAGGCGAGAAAATTGGAAGGGAAATTATATTGAATTTCCAGCGAAAACTGGTTCACTAGGAAAATAAATGAAGTGCTAAAGAACTTAGAATGTAGAGCAATCAATTCTCAGAGAGATTTAAGTATAGGATAAGAATACGCTAAAATTGATTTCTACAGTCTTGCGTTCAAAACATCGTAATAAAGCTATTTTTAATTTATACTAATTCGTTCCATATACATTATATAATACAATACTGAATAATTTCAAAATTCGAGTAATTATTTTCCCACAGGTATGAGGTACCTACTCGCCATTATAATATCGTTTTATAAAGAATATTTTACATTTGCGTCACTTAGTTCTTACACACGTGGGATGTGGTACATTATACGGTTGTCACATGCTAACTAATAGCATGATATAATAATTACGTACATAATTGGCAACGCATTCATAGTGAAGAGCCCACTTACTTTAAATATAATAGCTAGATTATAAAGAAAAGAATAGAGCTTAGTTAAAGGTATTAAAAATTGCGTTTATATTTTTTTAGAGCCCTCAAATTCGACGTTTTTTTGTGAGTATAAAAAATAAAAACGGCTAACATTATTATAATCATTCGTTAGTAAAGAACTTATTAAATGACTTTGTATTAAATACAATGTGATGTATCTTACGTACCGATTTATCAATGTATTTAATTAAAATAAATGACATCGTTTGAATCTAACAGTAGAGAGTAAGAGAATAAGAGATCTAAAATTTTGAGTAGCAAGGTTATCAATCATGGGTAGAATGGTGAATTTTATACATAAATAAAGTGATCACTTCACCAACCATAGGTCATAGGCCCTGTAAACACACAGACATCCATATTTGTTCCTTCCTAAGGGGTCGTTATGATTTATTGCATTGTTATAATTCGATGGCTGTTCATAAAATATTAAAATAAAGATTTATTAGTATTTTTTTCTCCCTTAAACATCACTTATCAATATGTTTATTCATCTGTTTTGCAATGTCAAAATGTATTAGCTTCTATTTGCATCACAACAATAAAAATTGAGATTGAACATTTTTAGTTTAACTACGCGTTGATAATGCGAAATGGGAAAGTTTACACAAAATATCATCACGAAGGCTGCCATTTTGATTTGTGTAGAATTGAACATCTGTCGCTAACAACAGAGGCGGAAAAGTCGCGACCTCCTCCACTATCGCATAGTTCCATGTCGAGGATGGCATTTAGGCTATGCACAATAGATGCAACACAAGCCGGTATGGAAATCAATTACAATACTCCCCCCTCTCAATAAAAACGTGATTCGACAAGAAAATCACGGAGAGAAACTAGCATTGTGATCAAAGTTTGTTGACAACAATATAAGGTTAAGGCTGTCCGAGTTGAGAATAAGATACTAAGTAGGTATATCTCTGGGAGGTGTATCATTAGTTAAGCGATCGCGAAAATAACGCGAACTGTTAAAATGTTTTTCTAAGATAGCGCAGCACGATTCACCAACTGACCTGGTTTAACAATTTAAAGACGACTAAAATACGAAAAAATAACTAGAATACGTGAACAAATCGAAACGTTAAAAATTCTGCTTTGGATGAATTTTTTTAAACAAATATTTCATAAAAATGCAAAATTGCTAAGGACAAACACTTTTTTTTTGCAAATACAGACCTACGTAATAAATTCCAATTTCAAAACCACTAAATTCATTTTCTATAATATCATACAATGGTTATGAGGAAAAGTTGCCATTTGATTTTGGATCGTTACGTTACTTGTATTATTCGGGCATTTCCATTTGCCTAAAAATTTCAAGACTTCTGGAGTCATGAAATTTCAAGACTAAAATGAAATAATTTTCCTAACATTAAAACATTGAAAAATGTAACGAAGATATCGGTATAGCATTAAATAGAATGAAAAAAAACGCAGTAATTGATAGATAGATATGGGAATCAGAAAAAATCGTGGATTTAAATAGAAACCCAGGAAAAATAAATTTGCCAATGAGTAAAGAGGAACATAGAAAATGGAAGAAAAAACCTCTTTTTTCTTGTTATTGGGTTTGAAAACTAGAGGGCTCGTCAGAGCAAAAAATAAGTTAAACCTTACATTTCACTCACGAATATTTCATTTTATAGTATAATATAATATTACATTCCAAAATAAATTAATAGACTTGGAATATGTAATTGATCAATATAAAGTCTGACTTTTGATATGAACCATTACATATTTCGTTCATAAATTTAATTCTAACTATATGTATATCGGCAATGTAAGCAAGCAATAACGTATCGTTTATAAAGATTTATTCGATAAACAAACTTCATCCGATTAGATGGCAGATAATAACACCTATTACTAAGCGGAAGGATGGCAAAATGAAAATTTAAAATTTCTCAAATGCAATTTGCATATTTTGTTAGGCGAATTTACATTTTAGGTACGCTAAATTGTACGCAATTAATTTCAAAAGTGAAAGGTTAGTTACTGAACGTATCTAGTCATTTGGAAATCAATCAAGACGAAGAAGACTATTATAACGGATGATATCAGAATCGGAATACAAATTACTGATATTCAGACTCTACTCAAAAGAGAATGTGATCACAAATGCAAAAACATTTGGGTAAGTGAAATTACATGTTGGAACATCATTGTAAACCATATTAGGGAGATATTTTAATTATTTAAATGGATTGAAGTATCAATCTGCAATTTCAGTAAATATAATGAAAAATATAAAAAAAATATGTAGAATTCTGACACTAAATATCGATCACTCCTTTCAACAACATCAAAAAACTTGATTTTTCAGGAGATCGATTTTAAAGTTTAAAAATGTAATAAAATGAATTAAAAATAAATATCAAGCCACTTATTTAACTTTTTGCTGTGCAACAAAACTTTTTAGGTAAAACCTTAATGTTTTTTCTCCATTTGAAAATATTTAGTATTTGTAAAAAAAATAATTACACTATACCTTTTCTTCAAAATGCAAAAACAACACTTTCTGCATTGTAGCGGATAAATATTAAGTTAAAAATATGCCACTTTTGCTGGGATATAGTACATTATCTGGGCATTCCGAAAACGTGCACAACTGAAAATTGACGATTTTTAATATTTGTCGTTGTTGAAAGGAGTGAGCGATATGTAAATACACATTTGCTAAATAACGTCTGAAGAAGTGTGTGTAATATTTATTACTATCTATCTACTTTTTTTATGGGTATCTTTGCAAATGCCATAATAATAATGGGTCTAATTTGACTATCTTCATTTCCTAACCCTTATCCGCACCCAATGGTGCACTGGATCATATAAACACAGTGTTATCTTGATCGTTAACACATGAAGGAAAGCCCTCCGCTTCAGGTCCAGGATAATATTGAATGAATATTAGAGTGAATAAATCACTTATATTTTTTTACACCCCCCAGGAAATCAAACCCGGGACCTCCAGATCGGAAGCCAAGCGTGCTGACCATTACTTTTAAACAGATAAAATTTTCGCCAACTTAATAGTTAAATGTAATGAATTAAAATTAATTTCATATTTCTTTAATGCTAAAGTTCATATAGTCCAATGTAGGAACATTCAAAGGTTAATACTGAATAGAATAATTCAGTTGCTTTACCATATTATCTGCATCGAAGTATATTTCTCCAGCGGTGTGTCATTATGTTAAAAGGTCGGATGGCTCGGTAGGTAGGAGTAGCGGGTAATAATAAAGCAGGCTTAAGTCAAAAATATCGTATGTCAAAAAGAACGGCCCGTGAAAATGTCACAATGGTACGTATAGTCGTCATGGACGATGCACAGTTAGGTACTAGGCCCAGAGTACGAATTGGGACATGCGATTTCATGGGCATTCAATTATTCCAATACAAGTATACAGGCAACACGTTGTACAGCGTGAGGAAAAAGAATTTTACGTGCTGAATCGGACCTAAAAGGGACATTACGAAAAACTGTAATATATAATAGAAACAAAGTCTGGTAGGCAAGTTGTGGAAGTAATTCCCTGAAGTGGAAAATCCGATAATGTACCAATAAAAAATACCTTTTTTGACATTTCAACCTAGATGAAGAAAAATATGGCCAGTATAAAATAATGCATTAAAATACAAAGTATGTATAGTAAGTTGTATTTTCTAATGACTCGTGTGTTTGTGAAAGGACCTAAGATATTATTTATTGATTTGGCGTTTAATTTGTAGAACTCTATTTTAATTTATGTATTAATTTTAAATCAAGCACAGATTTTTCGAGTCTACAAAGTTGTATTTTATAAAAAAAACACATTTAAAAAAAATAATATTGTGACAATTGTTTAGCCTTGTTAGGGCATTATAAAACGAATGTCCCACCAGACATTCGTTTGATAATGCCCTAAAAAAGCGAAAAAAATTGTCACAATATAATTTTTCATGTGTTTTTGTTAATAAAATACAAATTAGTAGACTTGAAAAATCTGTGTTTGCTTTAAAATTAATACATAAACCTAAGATATTGTTCATTTTTGACATCTCAACACAGACGAGGAAGAATATGGTATTTACAAGGCTTACGACCTACTATAGGCTGGTTAAGTGATCACTTTATACACGTGTAAAATTTACCTTCCTACCCATTTCACCACACTTCTCAAATTTTAAAGTTATACATATGTATGACTTTAAAATTTGAGACATATGTATGACTTTAAAATACATATGTATGACTTTAAAATATGACAACCACACTTCTCAAATTTTAAAGTCATACATATGTATGATCAATCTCATGACGTTCCACGATTGAGTTCATAACAGCCATAAATGATTGAATTAAGAAAGCTTTTATTTAGCATTTACCGTTTTGGCAATGAGTATTTGGACACACCCGTAATGTGAATAAAAAATCAGTTGAAAATAATATTAAATAATTAGTACAAAATTTAATTATTATACAGACGTCTGTATAATAATTAAATTTTGTAATTTTGTTAAATTTTAAACTGTAAAATAACTGCCGAAACCGAATAAAATATTTTTCATCCTCTTGGATGACAAAAAAAACTCTTAAAATATATTGGTAAAAAATACATAATCATTGAACAGAAAATAAGTTATCCAAGCCAATATATTTTTTTAGTAATTCTCATTGCAAAAATATTTCTAAATAATTTAATCACTAATTTAAGCAAGAATAGAAAAACATGTGTTGACTCCAATACTTAAATAAAATCCATCTGTAGAAAGGTTTAAATGTCCTAAAAATATTTCTAAATAATTTAATCACTAATTTAAGAAAGAATAGAAAAACATGTGTTGACTCCAATACTTAAATAAAATCCATCTGTAGAAAGGTTTAAATGTCCTAAAAATGCAATTTCCTGAATTATGGAAACCGAAAATAATTTGAACCAGGATTAAAATAAAAACAAAAGGTTTAGATAATTTTTGAAGCGAAATAGAACAAATCAAATGAAATGTTAAAATTGATTTTTTTTTAATGTGTTTTAAATTTACATTATGTACAGTTGACCCCCCCTATAACGTTGAGATATGAACCACGTTATCGGAAGGAACGTTATAGGGAGTTAATGTTTTGAAATGGTATTTTAAATTTCAACTCATTTCAGTCATTTCTGCTGATTGAAATGTATAAATACATTTTTTAAATTTATACCATACTTATAACGTTTTTCAAGGTTACTATCTCAACGATAAAGGGGGTTTACTGTAATATGAAATATGTATACATTATGTTCAATGATCTGATCATAATCCAGACTTGTCGTTTCTTCATATGTTGTGCATGAAGAAGCGCCTAGTGTTAATACAACACATGAGGCGGTTAGACTAAATCACCACGAAGAATGCCGATAAGTATGCAAAGCCCTTGAGTATGGCTCGGCCTATATTGCCACGGATGACGGGCTCCATAAACTCTGTGGTTAAGGTAAAATCCCTACATTTATCTAAATGATTTATGGTACCCACGAACGATACCGACCGCAAGACAGTTACGTCAATTTGGTGAGAACGCCATAAAAGGCGAACGTGTTCGGAAACCAACGGATGACCAGGAAAGATGGATAGAAAAAAATGACATATGAAATACTTCCTCGATAATTTCGTGCACCTGGCTGCGTTGCGTCATGTATTAATAAATTATTAATCATATGTAACTAACTGACGAGCATTCAGGAACAAGGAAATAAGTGTACATTGCAGCGATTTTACGGAATATACGTAAAACGATTACGTACGAGTTGACAGCGTTTATATAAAGTACAATTACTCGTGGAGAACAAATAATTGGTAGCGTTCGACGTGCAATTCAATGCATCAGAGAATATCCTCATAACGGGATTACGCGGAGCGGTGACGCGTTTGTTGTGTGACCCGGATCAGGGCCAACCGTAGTTCGTAGCGAGGAATCGATTCATGTTCAGTTGTTCACTGGTGGTCCTTGTCAATGTGTGGCGAGAAACTGGGCCACTGATGACGTCACAACCTCAAAATATAAAAGAAGCCTGGAGAGCAAGAACAAATCAATTACGTGCCACGAATTGTCGAAATCGAACTTCCAATAGTCCATTTTGAACTATTATACTACATAAACAGTAGTACCTGTGGTACTTAAAGCAAAAAATATTTTCAGCAATTGAAAGAATACTAATAAAACAAATTGATCATAGTTATCGCCGGTTACCTAATCGATTATCGTGCATTGTTTATTATCCTAACACGGGTAGATATCTCGTTAAAATACAATTGCAAAAAAGTTAATGACACCGAGAATCAAAACGTGATGGAGTCATCCGAACCCGAGATTCAAAACGTGCATATTACGAAGCGGTAGAAATAATGCAATAGATGGACATAAGAAGCGAAACCCCCGGGCTTGTAACAACTTCGAGGTGGCTGCCGTTATTGCATTCGAAATTAGCACAAATTTAATTTTAATTACTTTATATTATTTTTTGACATCTCATCAAAGATGAAGAAGAATATGGAAGTCTGGGCATTTACGGGGCTGACGACCGTCATAGGCTGATTTAAGTGATCACTTTACACACGTGTAACATTCACCAATTCTACCCATTATTGACAACCACAATACTCAAATTCTTGGAAGTTATATATGAACCAATTTTGAAACCTTGTTCTTGAATCACTAGAACTTCACTAGAACCGTAAATGCCCAGACTTCCATATTCTTCTTCATCTTTGATGAAGATGTCAAAAAATAATATGAAAATAACTCCTGTAATTGGAGATAATCAAGATTTTGTGAATAAGTATTTGGACACACTCAAAATGTTGTAAAGTAATTACTTTACCTTGATAATGACTACCGATTCTTTTCAGCGAACAGGTAAATGTTAATAGGAAGGCATCGCCTTGTCAGATTCCAATCACCATTTTCGGTTTGCGGTTTAAGAACGCGAAAAAAAAACGATTGAAAACAGTACGAGGTCCGTGAAGCGTTTTTGCACGACTCGGATTCTCTAAGCGCAGAGTACACAGAACACAATATAATAAAAATGAAAACGAAAGCGCGGGTCCACGAATGATACTGTAATTTTCATATCGTAATTTTTAAACAATCGATTCGCCAGAGGCCTTCCTAACTAGCCGAGTAATGCGCTACCAAATCATCTGTAATCTGAAATGGTACAATAAACGTCTGGTACACTTTCACTTACGAAATCAATCAGTCGACGGAAGCGAAAAAATACCCAACGAATGGCTATTTTACTAAACTAAGAGCCATTAAAATTGCGCCTGCATTAATTGTAGACGGAATTCAATAAACAATTATTTTTTCATGACGTTAAATTTTCGACTGATTAATCAAGAGTGAGTCAGCTCTAAGTTTAAAAATTAATGAAGATTTTTTTAGTTATCTATCTGTACGTAATTGGAATATAAATAACACCGGTGAGTGATAGTATGGTGCTTTTCACTGCATACCATATGGATTCATAAAGTAATACAAATAATACCGTCAAGGCACTATATGCAAACAAGTAATAGTGATTTAATACTCAAGAACACCAAAATAATGAAGGTTATAATAATGTTTAATGTTAGTATAATCAGTTGTCCAAACTCAAAACACAGTAAGGGACATTTTTTTGTAGTACTTTTTTTTGCATTTTTGGACTAAGTAGATTCTACTTAGTCCAAAAATGCAAAAAAAACGTACTACAAAAAAATGTCCCTTACTGTGTTTTAAGTTTGGACAGCCGTAATGTACCACACGTATATCATAATTTTGATGAACAGAGGGAAGTTGAGGGATATTGAAATTATATTTGAAAAAAAAATAACGACAAAGGAAAAACTTTTTTTGCTAAATAATCTCCTACATACATATATAAAAAATCTCATGACGCTTTACGTGTGAGTTTATGTGTGTGAACTCACATAAAGCATCATGATATATGGTATGCAGGAGTTCCAATATTTGAGCAGTGTGGTTATCAATCAAAGGGTAGAGAAAGGTGAATGTTAGACGTGTGTAAAAGTGTTCGATTAGCCAACCTATGACAGGTCATAAGCCCACAATAATCTTCTTCTTCCTTGCTCTATCCCAACTTATCGTCATTGTCGACTGTTAGGGTCAGCTCTCATCGTCCTCAGGTTTTAGGTCCTTCTATCATATATAACGTCACCTAGGTCAAGCCTTCGAATCATGTTATATTTCAGTAGCATACATGATTTTTGGTCTTCCTCTAGACGTCTTTCGAAGAAGATCCATGTCGATCGCCTGATTTACAATATGTTAATGTTCTCTACGTCCTATGTACCTTCTTCATCTATGTTGAGATCTCAAAATGTAAGAACAAATATTTTTAGAAAAATGCCCTATTTTGGACGTTTCTCAAAATAAAGACATTTAAACGATTTAGGCTGGGCCATAAATGGCCCAGTGGAGAGAGAGAGAAACCTAGTTTTTGTCGTCATTAAACGAGTTTCTTGGTATAACGATGTTTACCAAGATAGCCCTTCAACGCACCGTGAAATAACCGTAACGCCGCTGTGCGTCAGCCGTGAAGTTAGCGGGATCGGAAGTCTATAATATATTCATTGCATAATACTGGATTGACTTTGCTTTTTTTCACATCGCTAATCCGAATGTATCGAAGCGTTAACTTTAGAATCTAAGGCGAAAATAACATATACGAGTAAATATGCGGGTATTTTTTTAATTACCTAACGTCGAAGTGACTCTGAAATCTAGCTACGGCTTATGCAACACCGCTTATCATGACCCTACTCGGGCTTCAACTTTATCAGTTGCATAGCCTATGCCTACTTGTGAGTGGATTTACTCTTTATGTTTAAAGTTACTATAATTTCATGTAATTCATGGGTAAAAATTCTAGGCAAAAACACTCGCAACATATGCGGGTAAAAACGTTTTCAGGCCTTAATATACTCGTAGATTTAGCTAATCTCAATGAAGAATCAAAATAATTTGACTCACTTAAATAGTGCAGAAAAAAACACTTATCTATGTTGTAGTATTGAAAATTAAAATTTAATTGAGGTTTGAAATTTTTATTCATTTCTAATAACTGAGAAATGAAGATTGAAAGGAATTGTTACTTAATAGTAATGGTGTTCATATTTATGGGTATTCTTTCTTATTATTGTAATTTTTTATTTTCTTGTTTGAGATACTAAAAAATATTTTAAAAATTAAGATATTTCTTGGTGGAACTGCGTATAAACATATATTTTAAATAAAACAACGATGTATCTTTTAAAACTTATATAACGACAAAACCTCACTGATATGATAAAATAAAAGTGAATGAAAATTATATAGCTGTTTTATTAAACAATTATCTAACGTATCAACTCAACAATTTCGACAAATAAATAGAAAATGTGTTTTTCTATAACAATTGGATAATTTTGGTTATCTTCGGCTTAGTTAAAAAAATATCAAAAATAATAACAAAGTGCTTCAGATGTACATAAAATTTCAGGCGTATATATGTAAATATGTTAGCTTCTTTGTGAGGCATTTCGTCGTTTATATATGAGGTTCGATGAACATCCTAAATTCCTAAAAGCGATATACATGTTTGGTCACCTCGTGTGTGTGTGTTATTAAAACGGGAAGCCAGAAAAGGATATTTAAAGAATTCTTACTTACAGATCGTTTATTATATAAGTTCTTTAATTACTTATAAGCACTTTAATTACTATTGATATTAACTATTATAATTTAATCTAATTAATTAATGAAACTTTGAATTAAAATGTGAAGCTAGTAACACGTCCTTTAGAACCAAACGATGCAGGCGAATCTCGGCCTCCTCTCTTCGGTTGGCCGCTTTTGTTGAATTCGTTCGGGAATCGAATTCCGTGGCGAATTCGTATTTTCAGTGGTGTCAACCTGACGGCGTGGCCAGACGCCTACACATGTATTTGGGTGAAGAATATATGACATTACGTAATTTTTTAAAATGAAAAATGTAGTTCGAAACTAGCCTTTGATATTTAAAGGGCAGTGATACTTCGTTATTAAAACAGCAAACATATTTCACAGTTAGGGCAATTAGACGGCCACTGTTTACGAACTAGAGTCACGTAGTCCACACCCCGAAATACAGTAATAAATTCATTTTTAGCGAAAATATTCATTCCGCCCGCTTCGGCGGTTTGCAAGAAAAATATGAAAATTAAAAATATTAAGGGCCTCTCTTAAACTTGCTTGCATCCAAACGATAGACTTTGCGGCCATATTTGGGTGGAATTGAGATACGAATCTTTGTGAAAAACATTCAAAAGCTAGTTTATCTCTTTGTAAATTTGATTAAATTATTCGTATCGCATAAAATAGAAAATAATTGAGAATTATCCGTTTTCATTTCTTTACAACTTTTATAATACGTTTCAGAAAATATATTATTAAAGGCTTTATATTTTAAATAGGGGAAGCCTCTTGGTAACAATCGATGAAAATGTTACAACACTGGCTAGAACACTCAAGAAGGGTGAAAAGTCATTAAAAAGAAGAAGAAAATGATACCTATAAAGATTTTTTTACACATTTCACAGACGATTTTTTATTTATGATAAAGTTCGTATACATTACTAAAAAATGTCACTAGTAAGTAGTTAAGACTCCTAGGTGATTTTTTTAAAATACGTTTTTCTATGATATTTACCACAGCGCTTTTGATATGAGGCGTCTGCACCCTATTATATGTTAGTATTGTGTAGGAAATGGCATAAGGTGGGGAAGATTAGAGAAAAACTCTTATTTTTTTCTATTCTCACAGTTGAGAATCGAACTAATGACCCAAATTCGCAGTCATATCCATTGAATAACAAAAAACTAATTGACAACCTTAATGTATTTTAGAAAAATTACATATTTTTACTAATTTAAGAACAGAACCAATGATAAATTTTTAAGACTATGAGTAGTTTTGAACACCTGAAGAAAAACGTTAAAATGCACACCGTTCCCAATTTGCCTGTAATTATAAAAGAATGTGTTTTCATCGTCCATATGTCGGTGTTAATTTACGATGTGACCGGAATAAGCTTCAATTTCTAATAGATTTATATTATCCACTGACACTTCGTGATGGAATTGCATTTTAATATATTATTAGATTAAAACCAATATTTTAAGCTTTTCCACTTTATTTTTATTTGACCAGCGACCGGGTTTCGTCGTTACCGACATCATCAGACTGGTGGGAGGCTATACAAATTGTTATTTTATATATAAAACAAGGCAGGAGTTGATAAAAGAAGTTGATATTTCTCAACAAAATTGTATCAAATCATGGTTATCAACTCCTGCCTTGTTTTATATATAACAACAATTTGTATAGCCTCCCACCAGTCTGATGATGTCGGTAACGACGAAACCCGGTCGCTGGTCAAATAAAAATAAAGTGGAAAAGCTAAAAATATTGGTTTTAATCTAATAATATATTGAATTTCTAATGAAATAATTAGAACAAGACAACAAATTCGAGTAAATTTCACATCAAGGTTATATTTTCTTTATAGAATTTCGATAAAATAAACAAAGCCAACAATTTGTAGAAATAACAATACGATACTTGGCAAGTACGCATTTATACGTATTTTGGTGTAAATAGAAGAGTATTAATTATTGTTAGTATAAGCGGGGTATAACGTGGGAACGCTCACGAAGGTCAAACGCGCTGACCGAGCAACTATTGGGTTTGGCTACGAGTGTGAATCGATCTATTCAAAAAAATTAAACACATGTATATTGAGTTTCATTTCATTACACACAACTAGTTTCGAAAACTGCAGTTGTTTTCATCTACAGGTGATTAGTGAAAACTGTATTAGTATTTATTTTCACCTATGAATGAAAACAACTGTAATTCTTTAAACTTGTCATGTTTAATGAAATAAAAGTGGTATTACACAAGTGCTTTTTTTTAATAATCAACCTTTCATTCCGCAAAGTTAATGCCGAATCAATAAATAATACGATCTATTCAAATTTGAACCAACAAAATTATACCCGAACGGAAAAAAACGACGAAAGACAAAAATTTTAATACATGTGATGCATGATATATCGCTCGCTCCTTTCAAGAACGTCATAAATCAAAAATCGTCAATTTTCAGTTGTGGATGTTTTCGGAATGCCCAGAATATGTTCTATATCCCAGCAAAAAAAGGCATATTTTTAACTTTATATTTACCCGCTACAGAGCAGAAAATGTTGTTTTTTTTGCATTTTGAAGAAAAGGTATTGTTTAATATATTTTTTAAACATACTAAATATTTTTCAAATGGAGAAAAAACCTTCAGGTTTTACCCGAAAAGATCTGTTGCATAGTAAAATGTTAAATAAGTGGCTTGATATTTATTTTTAATACATTGTATTATATTTTTAAACTTTAAAAACGCACTCCTGAAAAATCAAGTTTTTGATTTATGACGTTCTTGAAAGTAGTGAGCGATATGTGAAAAAGAAGTAGAATTTAAGCTTTGGTTTGTATGATTCATTTTGTAAGGTATCCACGAACGTCTTTCTTATCCTTCTTAAGCCATATCACACGGGGGGATCAGGCCAAACTGGTGAGGCTTATCGTGTTAAGAGGCTTGAAGAGAAGGTCATGAGAAAGGGCTGTTACTAGATGTGTATATCCACTACTGCCTGTTCAATTGCAGCAGTACTTTAAAGAGCACAGGATCACACGAAGAGGAAAGATAGAGTCTGTACATAGCAATAATTCAAGAATCGCCGTGATAAATAATACGAAGAAAATAACCATGTCATGTAGAGACAATTGATATTCTAAGATGAACAGAAAAGACAAGGTGGAGAATAATGTAGAAATTATACCGAAAAGATCGTAATTACATACTACTACTACTACTTCTACCATCACGCCGTTTCCCCGCAGGGGTAGGCAGAGAGGATGGAACGCCACACTCTTCTGTCCTGACATACACTCCTAGCCTCCTTCACATCCATACATCTAGTCATACATGCCCTCCGATTACGCAGACTTTTGACACCGCCAGATTTTAGGTTCTGATTGATCTGATCGCGCCAAGTCTTTTTCGGTCGTCCACGTTCTGTTTTCCCTCTCACATTCGCCACATATATTTTCTTAGTCATTCTTTCGCTATCCATTCGCTCCACATGTCCATACCACCGCAAAGAGCTCTTTCTAATCTTTTCAATTATTCCTCGTTCAGCCTTACATTCCTTCCTTATATCATCGTTTTTAATTCTGTCATACAATGATTTTCCACACATTCGTCTGAGGGAGCGCATTTCAACAGCATTCACTCTGCTTTCATCCTTCCTTTGCCAGTTCCATTTTTTATATTATTACAAAACACATAACGCAGGGTGATATTTTGTAAAAATAGATAATAGAAATAAGAAATATTGGCCAGTAGTATTCTATCTTTTGGCATCCTAAAACTGGCATTATATGTAATATTGTCAAGTAAAAACCTTACACGGAGCACAGAAGAATAAAGGAGGTTCGTTATGTGATAAAGTTACCGGATGTTTTCTCTCTACTATTTATTCAATAATTACCCTGGACTGGTGTACCTGAAGCATGGGGCTGATCGCCTTTCCTTCATGTGTTAATGATCAAGATAACACTGCGTTTATATGATGCAGTGCCCTATGCACCATTGGGGTGCGGATAAGGGTTTGAAGAAAAAGAGAGCTACCGGAGAGAAAGTATGTGCAAAGAAAGTATGTATACCAGATGTAGATAGGCGTAAACAAAACGGACGACGAACTCGTAAAAATGTCTTCATCAGATGATTTATTCAACTTTCGATACCTCGAAAGAACTTAAAAATGCGGTTTGGTAAATAGTACCAAATTATATCCGATGGCAGTTTAAATAATATAAAAACTTGTTTGAAAGTCATTAACAAATATTTAAACGGTTTCTAAAAAAAATAACACAAACGCGGAAATATCGTAAAGCAATTATCGTCACGGAAAAGTAAAGCGAATTATGTTGGTTTAGCGTAATTAATATTTAAAACGGAAATCAAACAACAATAGTACTACAGCAAAAAAATATATTCTTATACGCTCTTCACTACCAATTCTGAATACTAGCTGAAAGTCACCGGTGTTCCGTAAATCGTACTTCGAGATTGTGAATTTATTTTTATTACTAACATAGTTACATTTTTGTCAATTTTTGTTTTATATCTAAATAATATTACTAGGGCATATATTTTTAAGCGGTACGTTACAAAAAAAAAGAAAAGCTCTTGTGCTTGGAGAGGAGATCTTGTTTAGTTTTTAATTGTATGGTCTGTGTATGTTTATAGTGTTCGTTTAGTTTAATTTTTAGAATCTTTGTGTCTTTTATATTTTAAATTTCTAAAGGTAGGCTGTTGAAAATTAATAAATAATAATAAACCCTTATCCGCACCCCAATGGTGCATAGGGCACTGCGTCATATAAACGCAGTGTTATCTTGATCGTTTACACATGAAGGAAAGGTGATCAGCCCTCCGCTCCAGGTACCAGTCTAGGGTAATATTGAATAAATATGACAGTGAAAAAATCACTTATATTTATTTTACCCCCCTTGGGAATCGAACCCGGGACCTCCGGAAAGGTAGCCGAGCGTGCTGACCATTACACTACGGAGGCGGACAAAAATTAGTTTATTAATCAGTATTTGTAATTTTCTTAGTACTGTTTTGAGTTGCATTTGGGGATTTTTTAAAATTATTTTTAAATATTTGGGATATTGTTGTTGTTTGTGTGAGATTTGAGTGCTTGTTTTTTTAAGTAGTTGTATGATGTTTGTTAATGTATATTTTCTACTCTATTTTTGCGAGAAGGGTTTGTGTTGAAAAATTTAACCTTTGATCTACGGAATTACAAACGGCTGTAATTTTCCTGTCCATGTTATCGCCACGATTCACCGAGTAGCCCGAGTCAGAGTTAAGGCGTTGGAAGCAGCATTCATGATGCCCGCAGACCAGTAAGGAATCACACATTGTAATTACACAAGAGTTGAATTGTTATCAGGCCTTTCTAAAGCACGTCTACAGGCCATCTTGTCTGTAGTCAGTGACCGAAGAATCCGGTCACACACTGACCTACCTGCCGCGGAATGCGCATGATGTAAGACGTCGCATTCGGTTAGCATCGCCCGATTTATCCACGCTTCGGTTAGGGAATGGTGCGTGACTAACGCCCTACACACGCCGAAAGAACATCTCGAGTTTTTATTTTTAATGGCATCCTCCATTATCTAAAAATTATAGTCTGCTGATAGTATAAGTGGTGTATAGTATTTACAAAAACGCATCATTCGTTTTCAAACATATGTTAATGAGATATTACTGCCACTTATTATCACGCGATCTTGTTGTATTGGAAAGATTAAAGGATGGACCCCTACTATTTTCTTGGATACATAAGAATTGCTATAAACCTTTCCCTTTATAACTTTCTCCTACTACTAAATACTATCATCACTCCGTTTCTCTACAAAATAAGCAGATAGGATGGAACCCCACAATCGTATGACCCTCTGATTGGAAACAGCTATTTAAGGTATCAAACGTTTTGACCAATATCACTAGGCTGTTTTTGGTTGTTTGGAAGATATTGTTTTTTGGCAATAAGCCCGCCAATGTACTTATTTCTTTTCTATACATGAAGTTTAAATAAATTAATAATTCAGTACTAATACTCTTAGTTTCCTCTACTTTTATGCATCTAGTCATAAATGCTCTAAAAATATATTTATACGATTTAAGTACAGCGTTTGTAACGCAAGCAATAAAGCTAGACTGTTATTTTTTATGTTGTTTGAAGTGCCAAACATAGTCTTAAACAACAGAGCGCAGTCATAAAATTAAGTAATTAGTACTGGTTGGTGCGTACAATCCTCGATACTTGTCGAAATCACAAGACAGGCAGAATTCCACGGATAAGAAAAAAGGACCCAAAGACAAATATCGCTCACTCCTTTCAAGAACGTCATAAATAAAAAATCGTCAATTTTCAGTTGTGCATGTTTTCGGAGTGCCCAAAAATGTACTATATCCCAGCAAAATCGGCATATTTTTAACATAATATATACCCGCTACAGGGCAGAAAGTGTTGTTTTTGCATTTTGAAGAAAATGTATTGTTTAATTATTTTTTTAAATGTAAGTACTAAATATTTTTCAAATGGAGAAAAAACATTCAGGTTTTACTTAAAAAGATCTGTTGCACAGTTAAAAGTTCAATAAGTGGCTTGATATTTATTTTTAATACATTGTACTATATTTTTAAATTTCAAAAACGTTCTCCTGAAAAATCAAGTATTTTGATATATGACGTTCTTGAAAGGAGTGAGCGATATGTGATACCGAATACACTAATTATTATGCTGTATTGATGTATTTATGTTTATTAGACATGTTATTGATACAAAACATTTGTAGCTATCGACCACACATACACACGAACACACACAACACCTGTGTGGAGAATGATAACGAATGAGATTCAATCCCGCCCACCTGTATTCCGCATTTGGTATCAAGATGGGCCCATCGGGAGCCGGCTGCGTCGTCAAAATTTGAATTGATTTCAATTACAATATTATCAAACATACTATTCTAAGATCATTTCCCTATACTGACTAGGAAATAATAATAACAAACAATTAAAATATGTACGCTTTAGTATCACACCATACATGGCAGTCTCATGTGAACAATGGCATTGCGGCTAGTGGGATTGAAAAATATTAAAAGACCAATGTCTAAATTTGTTCTAATGATAGCCTGTCTGTATACAAAGGACTTATTCGAATCGAGCAAAAACCAACACATACTTAAAGGTTTCTCTAAATAACAGGTTTAAACGTATTCGAATCGATTCAGACGACTGGCCTTAATTTTTGAGCAAATCACATACTACGGGACTGTGTTTAAGCGAGGCGTACTTGAGCTCACAAAGGAAATTGCGATTACCCTACTGCAAACACCACTTAAAATGGGAATATTTGAGTGAAAATTATAAAATTTAATTTCCGAGAGGAGTTTCTGCGCATAAAATTATGAAATAAACATTTAATACAATATAATAATTATAAATTGAGGTCAAGAAACTAAGGAGTAGTAGAGGAAATCCAACACTTAAAATAATATATTCAAAAGTGTTATAGACGGAATTTTATGAATATTTTAATTAATTGACACGGCAGTCATTTTAAGGTAATATTTATCCATTTTTAATTTAATTGTCACTTGGTGCACAATAGGTTGAAAGAAATAGAGGAATTAACAATTGATTTTTTATGAATATATCTAGTTTTATGTTTAAGTCAGTCCGTTGTCATCAATTTTAAAGTTTTGTCGGAGTCTAAGAAGCAAATTTCTAAGAATTTACGACAAAACTAATATAATTACGAAAAAGTAAGTAAACACCAAGACACGACACTAACGACACAAAACTCTTTTATTTGTGAAACACTCGATTAACGACATTATACGTTATTAATCATCAAACTGAAAGGAATGTAGCGAGGCAGCAGTCACACCCCTATTTCTCCTATTCAGTCAAATTACGGCAGGGTGTTGATCAATACACCAAAAGTGTGATACCGCCGTGTGAATGTACTCCGGCCCATATTACACAAAGGTCACCGGTCTAAGGTAACCGGCTGGGCAGTAATCGAACAACATCACGAATCTATAAATATAAATAAAAACTGTTAAAATCAATTTAGAAGCTCACATGCATGAGACCAAAGTTCCGTTTGCTTCTCGTAAAAAACCTTTCAAATCTGCGAATAATTTAAGTATTAAAGTGGAATAATTGATTGTCCGAGTATCACTTTCAGATACAGTTGTTAGTTGATTAACGAGCGCTACGGTTAATCCAAGTTTTTTTTTGTGTGGAGGAAAACGAATGTTTTTGTAAAGGGATACATTATACGTTATATTATAATAACGGCATTATTTTATTTTACTTATTGGTACATAGGCCTGAAAGGCTTTTTTAGATGCACAATATAAGGAAATAATTTGATACTATTACAGCAAAATAATGCAACATAACTATACAAATAAACTAATGTTTTGGTAAAGGGAGATATTTTGCGTTACATTATAATAACGGCACCAATCTTTTATTTATTTTATATTATTTTAATATATTATTAGATTAAAACCAATGTTTTTAGCTTTTCCACTTTATTTTTATTTGACCAGCGACCGGGTTTCGTCGTTACCGACATCATCAGACTGGTGTCAAATCAGCCATCAGACATCATCATGTCGGTAACGACGAAACCCGGTCGCTGGTCAAATAAAAATAAAGTGGAAAAGCTAAAAATATTGGTTTTAATCTAATAATATATTAAAATGCAAATCCATCACGTAGTGTCAGTGGATAATATAAATCTATTATTTTATTTGTTGGTACATACGCCTGAAAGGTTTATACATACACAATTTAAGGAAATAATTTCATACTATTACAGCTATATAATGCAACGTAAGTATACATATTAAAATAATGTTTTGGTAAAGGGGGATATGAAACGTTATATTAATAATATTTTCTTTGTTTTATTTTATTTATTGGTACATAAGCCAGAAAGGTTTTTTACATGCACAATATAAGGAAATAATTTAATCCCATTACAGCAATATAATGCAACGTAAGTATACATATTAAATTTTAGCATATATACGATACAAAATTGTAACTAACGCGTTAATATTACATTTGTATTATATCTGAATAATCGATTGCGATTTTGTTCGTGGAAAAGTTAACACCAGTAATGGCGCTGAATTCAGGTCAACTGGGTTATAAAATAATAATAAAAAAACGTCAATGGAATTCAATAATGTTTACACACGATTACTTGAATAAATAATAAAGTAAAAATAAAAGTTTGACACCACTATTCTCGGAACGTTGACCCCAATTTTTCGAGCAGTGCTAAATATTTTGCAAGCTGTTAAAAAATAGTTTTAAAAAACCTAACTATCACCAGGTGTGTATTCTAATTAACGGACTGGATAGATTTTTACGGAACGGTCATTAGTTTCACTGTTAATGACCAAATCAAAGAAACTTTACGCGAAGTATTAAGAGATATTGCCATATGGTATCGTTAAATTAACACGTGATGTACTAATTTAGTAATTGAATGATCGGAGAGTCGAGCAGTCGGCCTGTGGGCTAGTGAGGTGATACTGGGCGTGAAGAACGCGATCCGTGTTCCGTTATAATGTACCAAACTGGCAAAGCGAAACCTGATTGATTTGGTCGCAGTAAATTATACATTCAGAGCAGGAGAGGATGTGGCATTGTGAACCGAACTAAATATCATACTAAGAGTTTCTGCTCAGTAAAAAGCTTCTTTTCATCTCACCAATAGATGTCTCTAGTGAAGTTCTAGTTATTCAAGAACAATGTTTCTAAATTGGTTCATATATATAGAACTTCCCAGAAATTGAGTAGTGTGGTTGTCAATAATGGGTAGAATTGGTGAATGTTACACGTGTGTAAAGTGATCACTTAAACCAGCCTCGTGATATGACGGTCGTCAGCCCTGTAAATTCCAAGACTTCCATATTCTTCTTCATATTTGATGAGATGTCAAAAATAATATCTAAATATCGTATTTAGTGATCACTACTTCTGTGTGAGATAAAAGTACGATAAATACTTGGTAATTAATCATGCATAGTTATGATTTTAAAACAAAACACAAATCACGATTCTACTGTTTTTTTGTTGTTGTGTAACAGCTTCTGATGACATTGTGAAACCATCAACATGCTTTATATTTTCTTTCTTTTCCATTTATCCAGACTGGGCCATTGCAACACGCGGCTGGGTACAGCTAGTAAATTAGCATTACTTAATTAATTCAATTACCAAGAAAAAATATGACACGTCGTCCACGTTTATTAGCACCAAAGGTTAAATAAAATCGATTGAATGAATACAATAGGAATAACCAATTATTACAATGAATAATTGGTTAGGAGTCGTAACAATCGGCGGGTATGTATGAGGGATGCATGAACGTGGAAGAGGCGAAGAATGTTTGCAAGGACAGAGTGGTGTGGCGCTCTATTCTCTCTGCCTACCCCTGCGGGGAAGCGGCGTGATGGTTAGTTAGTTAGTTAGAATGAATACATATTATAAATATAACGTACTGAGATATGTGACGTCGATATCACTATTTTCACTCGAGTCTCGACCAATATCGATTCTTTATTTTTAGCGTTTTCACACAACAACAACAAAAACATTGTCTACAGATTACGAAGAATACATTATTCGGGTTTCAACGTAATAATTTGGTTTGATGGAAACTCGGGACATAAAAATAAAAATATAAAACATGGAAACATATAAAAATTTGGCATTTTACTTAAACGACTTACCCCAGTATATATTTCATATTATTCTTAAGTCATCACATCATTTATTATCGAATGCCGAAACAGACTGAATTATGGGGATCATTTTTTTTCATAAAAAAAACTATCGCTGTTTTAGTAAAGGCACCAAAATTAAGGCTTTAACGTTGTACTGTTACTTAAAATTTCAATCCGAGTTTAAAATATGTAAGCGGTTTGATATAAAAGCTAATTTCACCAATGAACACTTATTTATATTTCTTAAATGTATACGTATTTTCTTGTATCATTTTCTTATAACGTAAATAATATATATTTTTAAATACCCATTACAAAGACAAAACCATGATAAAATCATTTAATTTTCCTCTTAATCGATAAACAAAGGCAAAATAATTTTGAAATTAATCACCCCTCACGATCATACGATTTATTATTTAGATAAACTTCACTATCCTCAAAAAAAATGCGAACGCAGACGATATGAAAGTTTGTCAGGATTGCGATGATACGTGCTATATATCACACTGAGTTAATGTACAACTAAGTAGCGGGAAGAATAATAGGGAGAAGTATTATCTCCCACTCGTCTGACAGAAGACAATGGCTCTTGAGAGCAGACATAAAGGTCGTGTCTTTAATCTAAAATAATTGCCACCACAGGGTCCTGATTACTCGCTATAAAGCAGTCTGCCACATACGCTGAGCAGACGTGTCCATCTCATCGAGGAAGAATGATGGCAAGAAACGTTTTCATTTCCTACATACAAATATAAATAAAAGTTTACTGTTACTCAGAAAAAAACTTACTTAGCGAAATTTCTAACGCACTTCTGTATTTTAAATAAAAGTAGAGTCTTGCGTGACGCACACTCAGAAGAAATCAAAAACAAAGGAACCAATTTTAATATGAACTAATATATAAAGCGAATGGGAACACGCGATATGACAGTTTCACCACAGATCGATTGGAGCCAACAATAATGCTTTGAGAGGAAAATGTCGCACGCGACGCTAATGATTTATTTATCGTACGTATAAATCCTATTTTCACACTCAACCAAAAAATAAAGATATGATAACATTACCATTGTACATTAGTTTCCTTCTCAAATTTTACACATTTTGAAATACGTATTAAAGTTCTAAAATGCGGAAATTACCGAATAAAGGACATACCATAATTCTACATAATAGAAATCATGTAGCAAACAACAACGTTTTAAAGAAACAACGTAATTTAATTTATAAGACTTCCCTGTCGCCCCCGTGGACTGTTCGTAAGTAAACAAATATTATTTCTAAAATAGCTTTTTGAAATTCCGCCTCTTTGTGACAGGTTTTACATATCGAGCGCATGCTGCAAAAGTGCTTATATTACTTTAAAAAACTGATTAATGTTTTTTTTTAAATCGGCAACAGGGTTCCGGAGAAATTTGGTGCTCCTAATATGATACATAAATTTGTCACAAAAATCTCAATTTGAAAAAACCATAGACGAAAAAACATAGAAACAAAGCGAATCTTAAGATTTTAGAAAATAGTTTAATCTATTTTCACGAGGTGAAATGTATTATCAGAGAAACTTTAAAGGGGTTAAGCCGGTATGTTGTTTATCGTGTTATTATTTCCAAGGCGAACAAAATTCATTACGGTCTACAGAGCGTATTATAATTATCACATCCAACCATTACTTATGATGGAAAACATGAAAACACTGGTTCAGATAATGCAAGTAAAATTAATTCAGAAGCGAATTGATGCATTCATTTTATTAAAGCTCACTAGACTGTAGTTTTGCTTGATTCAATAATAATGAAATTGTAAATCCATATAACTTATCAACCTTTGTAAAAAAAAACTGCCAGATGCTCAATATTGAAAAAAAAACACGCTGAAGATAATTTTGATAGTAAATGTATGTATGTATGTATGCACGTAATATCAGGGGAATGACGTCAAAAAACTTGAAAAGAAGAGACAACCGTTAAAGGAAAAAAAATCACAAAAGATACAAGATGCATAGCTACGAGAAGGTATGTGTGAGTACGTATACTCAAGTAGTGGGCTTGATATTTTCACTCCTGACATATACAATACACATACGTAGAACGGGAAGGCGAGGCAGTGCACGATGTGTTTTAAGCATCGCACAAATGTATCTAGTTTTATGTTCAGAAACCGAAATCATGTATAGAATTAACTAAAATGACCAAATGTTCAAAGCATTAAAAAAAAGTACGATGAATGATCTCGCGTTAGAAACCAAAGGTTAGTCTTAGCAATTTTCATGCGGTAAGCATTAAAAATACGATTTAACTGATGGAAACAATTACAATTAATAATAATTTATGGTATGTGAGTATTTGGACATATTTAGAAGATTTTATGTAAAAATATATGAATATATATTTACTCTAGAAAATAACGAACTTCAAAGACTTGAACAAAAGAAAAACATATGATATTAAATAAGTGAAAATATTAGTTAGTATACTGAATGTAATGAGTTACCTATAGAAACAAAAAAATAAAGATCTTGTTCTATCAGATATAACTTCTTGACAAATCACTTTTTAAATCAATTTTTTGACTCTTTCGACTATCACAAGCACATGAAATTCAGAAATCACATGGATCAGCGTTAGAAAAGTTTGGATTTGTAATTTTTTGCTGGGTATACGTTTGCTCATTTACTCCTCGTTTAAAAGAGTGTTGTTTTGCTAAATATTATGAAGTTTTGTACAGAGCTTTGCTTAATTTAGTCAACTCTTTCTAAATATTACATAAATTCAAACAAATACAACTTCACGTGTACAGGAGTAAGTATGGTATCGGATAAAGCTAATGATGAGGCATTTTTTGCCATCCAGACGAACTAAATTAATCCAAAGCTAAGGGTAAAATTCAAATCGCGAAAACTGTAGACTTCTTTTGTGTTATGACTTTATAATATAAATGCGTGAGCTTTTAAGCAGCACACTTGTAAAAAAACATGTACAGTATCAAGAGGAGAACAATACAATGTATAATATTGTAATGATTGGGAGTAGGGTGCTGAATGTATATCATAGTAGACTCGGGCGCCGCCTAGACGCTAAGGCGGCGCTTGCACAGAGCTGCGACATTACTCCCCATACTATTCTCATAGAATTTGAGGCAGAAATCAGTGGTATAGATATAACAGTAGGCTTAAAACGCAACTAAGCGAAACGTTATCAAAAAGAAATCTTCAAAAATCGTCAACAATATCAGTTTTAAGATATAAAAAACGCAAACTGACTCGAATTATGCATTTTCCTCATACAACGGGGCATATTAGTGTTCTCACCCCGCGAGAAAAATGACTAAACTGACAAAATTAATATTTTTTTCACACATTAAAAAAAATCCAATTTAAAAAAAGCTTATTCCTACACCTACACCTACACCTGCCAGAAACGTGACAAAATTGAAATACGTACATATTTTTAGTGAAAAATATGTTATTTATGTACTAAACTTATTGACATCCTTGTTTAAAAAAAGTCTTCTGAAAAAACGTATTTAAGACTTAGAGTACGTCAAAACACGTGTCATAGATTACAACATATCTTACAAGATATAGTGGCATTTTTACCAAGTGAAATTTAAATTAAAAATGTATTTTCAGTTGTCTTTTGGGTGTTTGATAGATATAAAATATACCATTAGACCATAACTCCAAAACACATTTATAATTTATGATAATTAATGATATTTTTCTACTTTACTATCAAACAGCGTTTTATATAGTATTAATTGAAAAGACTCGGAAAATTCCGAGTATTATAATGGTTACACATAACGCTCATTTGCGAGAACAACGTCACAATTAAATATTGGATCATTTAAGAGATTTTAAAGTGTTCTGGAGTAAACCACAGCTAATATTGTACATGAACAAATTGTCAAGGCCTCATTCCATTAAATTACTAAAAGCTACGAATTTCGAGTTGCGACTTTGCTCTCGCAAATGTACGCGGTAGATTTATCGTGACAATCCATGTAAAGTGCATAATACGTACAATGTATAGTAAACGCCGTGACGCCACTCATTCAAAAGGCGGTAATTGAGCATGTCTGTCTGCTAATCGGGTGCGCCGGCTAACAAGCTAATTTCCTAATGTAGCCATCCCAAGGCTGGGATAAACTAACCCGGCGTTGCCTGAAGGGCACGCGAGTCGCATCACGGGGTGACTCTCGCTCTTTGAGGCCATTATTATTGTATCTTGTACAAAAGATGACTGCGGCGCATGGAGGATTGTCACCCACGCGGAATTGATCATATGGAGACGAAGTAAAAGAAAGAAAAATACATATATCATCAATATACTCGTATATGGGGCCGATGTTAGCTTACGATTTTGTCGAAAATCGAGTGTTTTGAGTTTACGATGTATAAACAGAGTTTAGTACATCAAATCTGGTGATTTTTATTACAGAAACAAAACATTAAGAAAAATACAGTAAAATCTCGATTTAATGGACTAATCGGAGGGAGGGAAGTCGCTAAAGCCGAAAGTAGATTATACATAAAAAAAATTAAAATAACTTTAAAAAATATTTTTTGAAAATATGATTACAGTATTTAGATCTAAATAAACAATACAAAATATTATTCTTTAAATCAACTGTTAAATTACGAAAATGCGTAAAATGTAGTTATACTCCGTTATATGATGAATAGTCAATAAATGATATTAGATCGTCGAGATGTGATCTTACCAATGAGAACTTCATGGTCGCTAAAAATTGTATACAAGCGGTTACACTTGAATTTAAGCATGTTTAATACTAATAGGACGTTTGTTTTTACATTTGACCAATTATTTTGCCCATTATATCTATCTACCAAATAGAGGTCCGTTTTATCGAAGTTTTACTGTAACCTACCAATATATAAATATTGCGAGAATGGCTTAGCATCCAAGTTTAAGTTTTTACTCCAAAAAAATATATAAATCGTTAAAAAGTTGACATTTTCGGAATCCTACCACTTACACTGTCTTAAATTAATATCACAAGAAGCGGCTGGAATTCTCTGTACAAAGAGATTATGACGCGGGCAAAATGGCTCAAAGCTGGAACACAAAGCACCAGACGCCCACATACTGGAACGAGAGTTGAAAGCATCAAAGGGAAAAGGTGCAGGGAGCGAAGGTGTTAGTGAACTCTGAGATCGGTGCTACTTAAGTGGGTGAAATAGGCCCCAAGAAGGCGCGGAGCGGGTCCAAGGGGGCGCAGAGAGGGTCCAAGGGGGCGAAAGAGTTTGCTAAGGAGCGAGTCGATAAGTAGACTATAGAATAGTGATTTTTCAAAAGGAGTTGTTACCATTACAAAATATGAAAAAATAAAATAAAAATATTGATAGTATTGATCATTCATCGTTCACTTTGTGTACTACCACTTAAAATTACACAAAGTGAACGTAAAATGATAAGGATAGTGTTATATTACCATACCACTAAGTTAAAAAGGCTTATAATATATAAAGTATTGATAACATTAACCCCTATAAGTTTGAATTATTATTATTATTTTTTTTTTTAAATAGACAGTTGTATAATACCACTTATTGATTTTTATTACATTACTACACACGACTAGTTTCGAAAACTATAGTTGTTTTCATCAACAGATGAATATTAAAACTGCAGTTGTTTCCACCTATCGATGAAAACAACTGTAGTTTTCGTAACTAGTCGTGTGTAATGAAATAAAACTCAATGAGTAGTATTATACAAGTGTTTACTTTGAAAAAAATCAACATGTCATTCCGCAAAGTCAAAACTGAATCAATAAATAGCAAATTAAATATTGTTTTTAAGGCGTTCTCTCCATATATCAACATATATTTATTTCACGACACACAATAAAGAGTAATGACAAAAATATAGAAGTTGATTGATATTGAATTTTTTGCGTTACGACTAGTCTTCTTTGGCTATGTTCAGTCAGCGATAAGGATCACAAATATATAACACAAATATAAACATAAGAAAAAAACAGATATTTATGCTGGTTAATTTGTAACTAAGAATGAGGTCGCCATAAACCAAGCTTCAATTGGGAATGGTGATGTAAAAGAAACTTTTTATCACCCTGTTTACGCAGATCCTCGAGCGAAGAAAGTAAATTATAACGGAAATTTTCGATTGATCTAACTTCTACGATAAACACGAAGATGGAAACGGGTTGATAAATGGCCAACACTTCGGAATAAAAACATCAATTCCGCATATCGCACATCACTCAACTTTGATTTACTCATATGTATACTATATGTGTATCTACTCGTATATCGATTGATATGAAAAAAATATAGGAAAATTTCAAAATACATTATACGGTTATATGGAAATCGCAATATGTTCTTTGTTTGATAAAACACTTTTTTAATGATATTGTTATTAGCGACTCAAATAATTTAAATAATATTAATGTACATACTCGTATACTATTTGCTTATATATATTTTATTTAACTAACATAAATAACTATGAAATCAAAAAAATTATATGAATTTAGATTACACACCAAAATTATAATTATACGTGAGTTTTATTATTTACGTTTTTTTTGTTGATTTTTCTAATCTGGTAGAAATAAACGAGCTTACTAATTTTCATAAAAAAGCTCAAACATGACACCTAGAATTTTAGCTAAAAAACGATAAATTTCATCCTTGGCAAGTTCAGAGTTAAAATATATTATTCATGTTATATGTCTTGTCGGCATACATGAAAGAAACAATAATTTATTGCGTTAGAAATAAACTCACAACGCAATAAATCAACTGAAAAATACGTGAATTTCTGCACAGGAATATATCATATCATATATCAATATGAATTAAATAATAATTTAAAATTTATCTACTTGTATATCCCAGGCGGATTTGCTCGCCAGACCGAACTGATGCGGTTTCAGCGAATGGAGTCAGTGAGCACTGTTTTTCAGCCAAGAGATAAAAGCGTTAGAAAAAAGAAAGGTTACTTTTTTTGGGCCCTAGATTATACGCTTGCTTTTGAAATGTTACTGAGGAAATCGGCATTGAGCCGCCGACTGAGAGAAGACAGCGAGATTCATTTGTCCAACAAGTAGCGAGAAAAGAAAATAGTATGAATATTTTGAAAAGCGGTGCAGCGTTAAAAACAGGCGAAAAAATACAAATAGTTTTATAACATGTTTAGTACAGAAAACCCCCTTATAACATTGAGGTAAGTACCGCGTTATTGGAGAGAACGTAATAGAGGGTAAATGTCCTTAAATTGAATTCTAATTTAATAATGCAGTGTCTTCTTCTCGGCATTCTTGTCCGCCTCCGTTGTGTAATGGTCAGCACGCTCGGTTACCGTTGTGGAGGTCCCGGGATCGATTCCCAGGGGGGGGGTCAAATAAATATGAGTGATTTTTTCACTGTAATATTTATTCAATATTACCCTGGACTGATACCTGAAGCGGAGGGCTGATCACCTTTCCTTCATGTGTAAACGATCAAGATAACACTGCGTTTATATGAAGCAGTGCCCTATGCACCATTGGGGTGCGAAAAAGGTTTTTTTTTATTTATATTCATTTAATAATGACTCATTTCAGCTGGTCGGAATGTAAAAACACAATTTGAAACATTAACCCCTTACAATGTTTCCTCCGATAACGTGGTACCTATCTCAACGTTATAGGGGGGTTAACTGTATATAGTTTTAAGCGATTTATACCCAAGAAATAGGCATTTATTAATGTTGATAAACTTTTTTGATTACAAATATTTTTTTTAATAATAAAGAAAATAACATTTGAAAACAGACTCCCTAAAATTCCTAAACTATTATTTACATGAGTCCGGTAATAATATTTCTTTTCTTCCGCTTTTTTCTACGGCAGACAAACCTACTCCCTTCCCACTAAGTAGGGTGGTATACTTGAAAACATGTTATGCTAGAAAAGTAACATCAATAAGGTAAGAAATAAATAAGGCATTTTGAACTTTATATTATTATGAATTCAAAATCATAATTTCGTTTCATTTTCATCGAATTAAAAATCAAAATTATAGGATAGAAAATTTAAAAAAAATATATAAAAGAAAGAGCCATAAAGCGTTTATGTAAAAACAACTAAAGTACATTTTAATGATTAGATAAAAAAATCATATAACAAAAAAAACTATTATATAAGTAGTGTATTAAAACACAAATCAACTAAAATACTTGCGGTTAAACAATATAATGATTAAAGAAAGTACCTATCTATAATTTCTTGTAACCCTTATCCGCTCCCAATGGTGCATAGGGAACAGCATCGTATAGAAGCAGTGTCATCTTGATCGTTAAATACACGAAGGAAAGGTATCAGCTTTGCGCTTCAGATACCAACCGGTCCAGGGTGACATAAAAATATCAGACTGAAAAACATTTATATTTATTTTGACCCACTTGAGAATCGAACTCGGGCCTCCAGAATGGTAGCCTAGCACGCTAACCACTACACTATGGAGACGCATTTACAATTTTTAAAAATTAACAACTTTTGAGTGTGTCCAAATGCTTGTTCACAAATCTGTATTATCTCTAATTAAAGGAGTTTTTTTATACTATTTTTTTGACATCTCAACATAGATGAAGAAGAATTTTACAAACTTCCATATTCGTCTTCACCTATGTTGAGATGTCAAAAAAAAATAAACAAAATTGATCGATCATATATCACTCACTCCTTTCAACAACGTCATATAACGAAAATCGTCAATTTTCAGTTGTGCATGTTTTCGGAATGCCTAGAAAATATAATATATCCCAGCAAAAGCGGCATATTTTAAACTTAATATTTACCTGCTTAAAAGGTATTATTTAATTATTTTTTTAAATACACTATATATTTTTCAAATGGAGAAAAAACCTTCAGGTTTTACCTAAAAAGATCTGTTGCACAGTAAAAAGTTCAATAAGTGGCTTCATATTTATTTTAAAACATTGTATTATATTTTTAAACTTAAAAAACGTTCTCCTGAAAAATCGAGTATTTTGATTTATGACGTTCTTGAAAGCAGTGAGCGATACATGAAACATGTTGTCTACGTGACAATATCATACGTAGATTCCGAATTCGTATAGGTGACTCGTAAATAACATTAATATTTTCGACACGACAACGTTTAAAAACCAGTTTAGCCCAAATTGCGGAAGGAACCGGTCGCAAACCTGACCCCGATATATCTCGTCAATTGTGAATGCAAATTATTTCCAGCCACGTACTATCAATTGTTCAAAATGCAATGTCGAATTCAGTCCTACCTTTAAAAAAAACCTTTCGTCACCATTTTTTTTTAAATCGTAAATTTTTCATTATTTTTCATGAAAAAGCATTTTCGTAATAATTTTACACAATGTTACTTACTGTAGGTATTACTAAAAAAACAATCCTTTTTGGTATAATTTATATTTGAAGCACTAACTTTGTGATTTTCCAATTTATAATCAAAATGTTTCAAAATCACTATAAAATATACTGATTTTAAAACAAAGTTACATTTTAATTATAATTCTTTTTTGGGTAAATTCATGTATTATTTCCTCCTCCCTATTTGACGAGCATTGTATTACATTCTTAAAGTGCTTGTAAGTATCCCAAGTATTTTGTATATATCACCTTTTAGACATGTTTTCACTATGATTTTATCTCACATCCTATGTAACCTCACATGTAAAATCACATCATTAATTTTAGTTTTACTTAGTAAATACAACTATTTCTTTATATCTATTGTGACACGTGTTTCGACGCATTTCGCATCATTGTCAATTGTTTGATTGACGGTAACATCGCATTGTTTAAAATCGAATTTTTAGTAAGATAACTAAAGTGTTTGCTTAGAATTTTACTAATAAATTAAATGAAATTATATCAATTTCAAATATAAAGAGTAAGTGGGAAAAGGCAATAAACCTTATAAAGTTGAACCCTACGTAAGGCCGTGATATGCGGTGATGCATAAGCCGTAGCTGAATTAAAGGTCTCTTGGGCGTTAGGTTAACAAAACAAAAATATAGACTTAAGCAGGTAAATGGTGTTGTTCTAAGAATTTTAAGAGTAAAGTAGAACAGGTGATTGAATTACTTTCTTAAAGGAAGCGACGCTTTAAAGAAGCGATTTTTGATCCAAATAAAGCAAAACTGCATTCAGTAAGACGCGATGACTCATATCTATTTGATCAATTAGAATATTTCATACACGGAGATAACGGCACGGTACGAGCGTGCTATTATCGTATGGCACTATTATTACGGCGGGTACGTGCAACTCAGAAATGCGGTTTCAATAAATCCAGCCATAAACGTATCTGCAGTTGACATTTTAATGTTGCATTATTATTTGTAGCGATGTGACGGCGCGCATGTTCCGTAATTAAACATAGTCATGGAAATATATAACATATAATAAAAATATAATGTCAACTTTTTTACAGGTCGGGATAAGTGGGATTGTAAAAATTCAATTCCGGGATTCCAGGATTGGAGCCGGTATTGAGCAAAGAGAATCGCCGCTTAGAAAAATATTTAAAATACCAAAATGGGAATTGCATCGCATCGATTGAGTGTTGAATTGATATTAAATTACATCAAAGCAAGATGATCACTCCTGAGCTTCAGTTACCTGACCCGAAAAATATAAAATAAATATTAAAGTCGGAATCGAACCTAGGACCTGCGTGTGGTATCTAAACGCGATTACCACTACACTGCGGAGGCGGATAAATAATTTAGTACAAGTAATTTTCAAATTCAATTCAAACCCTTATCCGCATCACAATGGTGCATAGGGCACTGCATTATATAAACAGTGTTATCTTGAACGTTAACACGAAGGAAAGGTGATCAGCCCTCCGCTTCAGGTACAAGTCCATGGTAATATTGAATAAATTTTAGAGTGAAAAAATCACTTTTATTTATTTGACCCCCCCTGGGAATCGAACCCGGGACCTCCAGAACGGTAGCCGAGCGCGCTGACTATTACACTAAATCAAATAAATCTTGACTCAATAACATTAACACATGTATAACAAATATATGGAACTATTTAATTGGCTTTTATCATTGTTAATGTAAGTATTCTTTATATTTTTTTTATGTATAAGCTGAATAATTCCCAAACAAATAAAATAAAATGCAACCATAAACATTATTTTTTAAAAACGGATAAATTTATTGTATTTTTTCGCATTTAGTAGTTATTTTTATCTAATTAAATAATGTTTAAACATGCGGTGATTTAATTAAAAAATATAATGAACGGTTAGAAAGAATGAATTGTAATGATATGACACCTCGTGCCTACTTACTTGCCAACCGTGGTAAATGGGTGATTCGACATACATAACAAATACGTCAATTAAAAATAAAATGTCACTTAGCATGCACACTTTGTCCGCCTCCGTAGTGTAATGGTCAGCATGCTCGCCTACCGTTCTGGAGGTCCCGGGTTCGATTCCCAGTGGGGTTTAATAAATACAAGTGATTTTTTCACTCATTTATTCAATATTACACTGGACTGGTACCTGAAGTGGAGGGCTGATCACCTTTCCTTCATGTGCAATCGATCGAGATAACACTGCGTTTATATGAAGCAGTGCCCTATGCACCATTGGGGTGCGGTAAGGGTTTTATTTTATATAGCATGCACAAAAAAATATACCACCTTATTTTCAAACAAATCCCTTTAAAATAGTTCTAATTCCAACAGTAAAATATTTATTTATTTGTGAATTACAGAGCTTAGACATAAAAGAAAATATATAAAAATAGTTAGATTGAAAATATATAAAAGTAGTTGGAAAAAGAAGCAGAGGACGACCGAGGAAAACTTGGCACAATCAGGTATGTCAAATACTTGAAAGCGGCCGGGTCAGGAGTCGTAATAATCGTCGGGTATGTATGAGGAGATGCATGAATGTAGAAGAGGCAAAGAATGTTTGCAAAGACAGAGTGGTGTGGCGTTCGATTCTCTCTGCCTACCCCTGCGGAGAAGCGGCGTGATGGTTAGTTAGTTTAGTTAGTTTTTAGATTGCCTATAATAAAAGTCAATTAAATAATTCCACATACATGTTATGAATACTTTGTTGTATATTTAGAGAGAAAAGAGAAGATTTCTTGAATTTTTTTCGCAGATACTTTGTGGCACATTTTATAAACTTTATAAAATAAAACAAAACTTTGTTTTAACCACTTTTTATTGGTACACTTTTTCCAACCGGTTTCAACAATAACCTTGTCATCATCATGGTTTATGTACTAATTCTAAAACATTGTAATATTTTTTGAAAAGAGAAGAGATTATGGGTGTGTGTGAGTGTATGTGAGGGTCTGTGTGTGTGACGGTGGGAAAGGAAAGGAAAAGGAAATGCGAGATGACGGAAATTAATAAGAGTTGTATTAGAATTAAGTCAACACCAAGCCAAGATTATGGTACAACAATAATTATTCCCAAACAGACTTTAAAAGAAAACATTTTCTTAGTAAATACAACTTTTTCTTAAAATCTACTGTGACACGTGTTTCGATGCATTCCGCATCATTTTCAAACACGCGTCACAATAGATTTTAAGAAATAATGGTACATATTTACTAAGTAAAACATTAATAAAAAATTGATGGAATTTACCACAAAGCGACTGCCTAATCAATTAATGAAATTAAAAAAACTTTATAAAAATTTGCACTTTCAGGCTTTGATTAGGCGTAGGTATGGTGGCCCATTAAAAAAAAACTTCGTGTCGTAATAAACGTAAAACAAGAATTAAAACATACTCATCTTTAATTTAAGTGAATTTCGTGTCTTGGGACCAAATTAATTATGCATTCAGAATATTAAATAAAACACTCCCATATGACGACTTTAAACGCCGTATAAAAGAATTGTTTTTATTTAATAAATAAAAACCTATTACACCATGGGAAATAATATTCTATAAAAACATGATGATAAGAGATACTATACGGAAATTAGATTTATCTACGTAATGAAGATTACTTGAAAATAAGTCTGGTATTCTGTTTTAATGTCTGATATTTCGAAACTGCTTGAGGATCCGTATTATCAAGAAGTTAGTTACTTAAAACATTTTTTTTTGCAGAATAGAATCTAAGTTAGAGTTATCAACGCCACGAAGTTAAGACGTTAACTTTCGCATGGAATCCAAGCCCTGATGCAATTAAAATATTGAACGTGATCGAAGTGCCGATGATTCATTCCCCGTGAATGCAAATATAATTATGCAATATTGAAGTAGGAACCTCGCTATTTGCATGTATTTTATTCAAGAAATGGTTGTTGAGACATTGATTTCTCAATAAATAAATCAACATCATTCACATGGAACCAAAGGGAAAAGTAAATAAATAACCAACAGCCTTCGAAAACAACAATGCGAATAAGTAATAAAAATAATTAATTTGCGTTGATTTCAGTATCGCAAATATATGGTACAATATTCGAACAACGAGTACCGTATTTTTCGAACGATATACATAACAGAAGACATTTCATTAATTGGTACTTCGTCAAGATAATAAATAAAGGAATTCTTCATTGTTAGAGGAAAATAAATCTAGGATTATATGTCTTCCGTAGAAACTTATGTGAAAAAAGGGATATTCTTTGAGTCTACGCACTTGGTGTACGAAGCAACTGTTTCGCCTTCTGAGGGCAATTCGAAATTAATTCAAATGAAGCATTCGTTTGGAAATATCCTAAACATGCTAAAAAATGTCACAAATAAATTCTTCGGACCCTCATCCGCACCCGATGGTGCATAGGGCACTGCATCATATAAACGCAGTGTTATTTTAGTCGTTAACACATGAAGGAAAGGTGATTAGACCTCCGCTTCGGGTACCAGTCCAGGGTAATATTGAAAATATTATAGTGAAAAAACCAATTATATTTATTTGACCCCCCTGTCAATCGAACCCGGGACCTCCAGTACGGTAGCCGAGAGTGCTGCCCAAATAAATACTAGCGTTAAATACACATTTAAAAAATATATATTTTCAACTACGAAAAAAATGTTTCCCCTTCTGAGGGCAATTCTAAGTGAATTCAAATGAAGAATTCGTTTGGGAATATCTTTAAAAGGCGACACGCAAAAAAGCAAAATATACTTTTCATAATAAATGTTAAATATACATTTTCATAATATTTTCAACTAGTGAGTATTCGTGCTCGAAAATCAACAAGAAGTCAACTTCTGGCGGGATGAGACATCGATCATAAAAAAGACCAAACGTAACTTTATGAATATAAAACCATATTACGATTTGAGAATTTCGTCTAGCAGTATTCATAAGGAAGGTCAATGATGTGACCGTTTGGGGACTTACAGAGCCAGACGTGTCCCTTCGGCCCCGTGTGTAGCAGCTGCACGCTGAAGTCCAGTCCGGCAAGATCCTGCCTCAACTGCAGATCGTCCATTCCCAGCACGCGACCGGGGAGGAGGAACAGGTGATCAGCTCCGTCGGCTGGACCAACTCGGCCTCGAGCAGCCAGCATGGTGCAGAGTGTGGAGGCAGTCCAACTACTCTACTCTCAAATCCTTATCCACTGCCTTTAGCAAGCTCAAGAGTTTCCACGATTGTTTATAGTCTTATGACGCGAGCTTTGTGGTAGCAATAACAATGCTCAGATTGCAGGTTGGTTAAATGGTTAAATTATATTATATCCATTTCTGTTAGATCAACTCGTGTCATAAGTAAAAATAAACGTTTTATTGGACTGTCATTGATGCCGGGCGTACCCGCTTGACCGAGAGCAATATACACTGTAAACATGCTATGGATTGATCGATGTTCGGCGAGTAGCTGTCGCCAGTCCGTCACGTCCCAAACAGGCTGCGATATGGAGCTCGTGGTCACCAGATCTGATCTCCGACGAGGAAAATTGACAATTTGCCAGTAAGCGATTGACTGTGAAAAGTAAACCGGAGAGTTCGCCGTTTAACGGCAATCAGACAACAATGCCCCGCGACTGCACATTCGGTGTTATTTCCAGCTCGTCCGTTATCACTGTCACAATATCGCCGAAACACAACAATGAGTTACGTAACACGTTTTTGGGGAAACTGGGTTATACAGAGGGGGAACGAATTTGCGATTATTATACGGAAAATGCTCCTATAGCGCGCGGCGACACCGAGAGCCCGAGATGGCGACAAGTACCCTCTTCAGACGGATAATGAAGGAAGCGCCGTTTCGCCCACGAGTGACGAATGCATCTCAAACAGACTAACACTGATGCACGCCTTACGTCATCGCTCATACGAGGTACTAGTAACTTCACAATATCATCGGGCAAATAAATAAAAACACTCGCAAATGTCAGGATTTCTACCAATTGTTTCCGGTACAATATTAACACTGCCTTTAAATTATCAACAATAATCAAATCTAAAGCGGCGTACATTTAACGAATACGTGGATAAGGATCTGGGTAAGCTATTTTCCTCCATAAAAGGCGAATTTAACCGGCGTATATTGTTTTCACCGCGCTTTTCGCGTATCGAGGATTTGATCGGACGATCGAAAAGGCTCCACCGCACAAGCTATCGCGGCGAACGCGGCCAGCCGACTGACGGGAGGCGCGGGCGACTCCGCCATCACTCCCCCTCCCCCCCCTCGCCCCAGACTTCCCCGGTGAAAAACTATAGTTTATTTTTAACATTTTATATAATGAAATAATTTTCCGATAAAAATGACCAGAGACAAATACGAATCATATAAAAAACGACAAAAAGAAGCTTTTTTAAAATTAAACAGTTCTAATAAACCACTTAACGAGTTTTATTTCTTAAACACGACTTTTAATTTTCACCTGTAGATGAAAACATCTGTTAGTTTTCGAAACTAGTCGTGTTTAAGTAATAAAACTCATGAAGTGGTTTTTAATAATCAACATGTCATTCCACAAAGTAGATACAGAATCAATAAACAATATAAAAATAAGGTTATTCTATATTTGTTCATCTCAAAACTTGGGAGAATACACCGGTAATGATACTGTATTCGGAAACTGAAACTACCACAGACAATCCAACTTCTTATCTCGAAATACATTACAATTTAATAGTTAATGTTTTACCTAAGATTGATTTTTAAATGTGTAAATTTATTACGTAAAAATATAATATCATTAAACATTAATCGGCTAGTGACCAAATGACGATCATCGCTATGGACCAATAATGGCCACTGTCACAGACCATAAGTTTAAGAATACCCGAAGAAAATTACGAAATAATAGATAATGTTAAGAAAGCCTTACCCACAAAATGTTTGTAACGATCATATAACCAATGTTTGAGAATGTAACGGTTTTTTTTTATTATTTTTTTTTATTTCAATGTTTTATACCAGCATCTGTTTACAATAAAGGTTGTCTGTCCTTCACGCTAAGTGATAAATTTTAATTTTAACATTATTATTTTTAATTAAATTTATATACCACTGTCAGTTTAGAGTGAAGTTCGTCCTTCACGCATTAGTGAAAAATTTATATTCAAATAAAACATGCGTTTAAAAATATTACTCAAACGTTTTAAAAAAGATAATTGAGGCTGGACAATTGTTCAAAATGGGCCATTGAAAACAAGTAAGTAAATATAAATTGTACATATTTTGTTTATTAATTTATAAATAATTCTAAAGGGTGTTCTTTGATAAACATAAGTAATATTTAAATAGAGAGAAAGAAGACGAATGAATCACAATGGGAATATTTTTTAAAGTTTTATTACTATAACGGTAGCTTCAGAACGGTAGCCGAGCGTGCTGACCATTACACTACGGAGGCGGAGGCGTTCTGGAGGTCCCGGGTTCGATTCCCAGGGGGGCCAAAAAATATAAGTGATTTTTTCACTCTAATATTGGACTGATACGTGAAGCGAAGGGCTGAACACCTTTTCTTCATGTGTTAACGATCAAGATAACACTGCGTTTGTATGATGCAGTGCCCTATGCACCATTGGGATGCGGATAAGGGTTTGAATGAATGAATGAATTAATTAACATACAACAAAGTTATAAATGATTTGAATATACAAAATAAATCCGACCTAATTTACCCTCTGATTGCAAACAGCTATATATAAGGTATCAAACGTTTTGATACCTTATATATATTGTTTTGATACCAATATCACTATTTTTGGTTGGTTGGAAGATATTGCTTTTCCGCAATAAGCCCGCCAATGTACATATTTCTTTTCTGTACATGAAGTTAAAATAAATAAAAATAAATTTTATAGGCACACATAGCTATGAATGATCGAAATTCACGAAATAACACGCGCAACAAAAATATAAACAAGTAAACTATTTTTAAGAGAAACAGATCTTTAAAAGATAAAACGGGGTAAAAAAGAACTGTGTCAAAGATGAAGTATTTTAAACGGTTATTATAGAAAAGAAAACTGTCGCTGACCGTTTGGATGTGAACAAGGCGTCCATTATGCTCGACTTTGAATATTCATGGAGATTAAATACGGCGTGGAAATGTCATGTTTTCGACATGGTCACCGGTGGTTCTCTTCTAAAGACGAGAAAACACTTTGTTTACCTAAGGAAGAGAAAGTCCACGAGAAGAAAATGGAAATCCCGCTCAAAAGCACTTAAACAATAGACGCACAAAAAAATAAAGGTTCTGAGCAAAACTTGACCACAAAACTGAGCGTGGCGCCAGTATTTACTATTTACTTTTTATTTCGCAAGAAAGTAAAACGGGTAAAGGGTACACATAACGAGTACACTTGCAAACCATGTTGTGTTAAAAATTAAGTTTTTTAGACAACGGTGGCAATCGGTAGAAGATTTAAAATAATCACATCTATCTAAATAACATAATCTGCCAAAACTCGTAAAGTTAGGAATAAAATGATATAGAAAAATCAACTCTTGCAAAACATATAAAGTCTTATTTAATCTTCTAGCGATTGTCGCTATTGTCTAAAAAAAACTGATATTTTTAACATAACGTGGTTTGCAAATGGACTAACTACTCATATATTCTACTCGGGATTCAGTATTTTCATCCATCGTAGTTGGGTAGACGCTCGACTACGAAACTGGCGTTGCGGGTTCGATTACCGCCAACTACAAAATAGATTCAATAAAGACATATTTTTGATTGGACTGGGTGTTTGTGATTATTATCCTTACTATCCTACATGCAGACAAGCTTCTACAAATTAAAGGCTTTGCACATCATTCCTTTTAAAAACCTAGGTTCGTTGAAAACACCTTGATTGTATTAAGTAAGGTTATTATGCAGATCAAACGATTGTATGGGTGTGTTACTAACACGCCGAGCATATTTGGAATTCGATATACGTTAAATATTTGAATAAATCTTATCAGATAGCGGAGGATAATAAAACAATTACGTATTTAGGATGTTCTTTCGCAATGAATGTAGAAAAAAATTGAAAGTTTTTAATAGCGAAAGCATATTTATTTTACAATATACAGAAATTTAAATGTTTTTATTAATTAGGATTTATGTGCCCCAAGTGACTTTATTCTCTCTGGCAGCCTCTATGGGAAAACGTTGTTTAGTTTTGAATAATTCGTAATTATAGAGAATTCATATGCAAATTTTGTGACCACATTTTTCATATTGAATCATACTTGATGATACGTTGAAAGTGACCTCAAAAAGTAACATAATGAAATTTTCAATGACGAATAAATGCGTAGAAAAATATATATTGATTATTTTTACGAAAAGGCTTTGAAAATGATCCGAATTTATGTACTATACAACATGTATTAAATGTTTAATCAAACACTGATTTTTTGAGTCACGTAAGTTGTTTTTTTATTGTTAAATATAAAAGTATTATAAAACATACAAATAATATATTATTAAACATCTTTCCGGTTGAATATTTGACGGAGAATAATTATTATCATTCGTCTTTCACGTGTTAAGCTTTAACATTTTAATTGTACAACTGTTTGTCAGTGGGTTTAAGCGTTTAAATTAATGAATAGAGTTCAATCTTACAACTGAAATATGAATTAAACACTTGCAATAAATCAAACACCGAAATTTTACTTTTGATGACAATCAATTGTTGGGTTGGATAAAGGCACTTTAAAATGGTTTACTGACTCGAATAAATTAATTAATATCGCTGTCCGTATGAAATCTTGAATTAATAATTTAACGAGGCCAAACGGTCATAGAATTTTCAATTGGGAACATTGTATCTGCAATGAAACTCAAATAGATTTAACTTTCAAACTATGTTTAAACTAGGAAGAGCCTAAAATAGGTTGAGCTTTTAGCTCTCTCAGTAATATGGAACAATATAATCCGGAAAATACAAAGTTCAGAATATACAAATAACGATAATATTTTCAAGACCGGGATTCATATATCAAAATTTAGTGGTATTGAAAAATCGAGTGAAATGATAAAACATTAATTTTTAACATAACAACATAGATGAGGAAGAAAGTCTGGGCATTTACAGGGATTACGACCGTCATAGATTGCTTTAAGTGATCACTTTTCACACGTGTCACATTCACCGATTCTACCCATTATTGACAACCACACTACTCCAATTCTTGAAACTTCTAGATATACTGATCAAACTCTAGTGTGTTTGTCAATCATGGGCAGAATTGGTGAATGTTACACGTGTGTAAAGTAAACACTAAAACCAGCCGTTGACGGTCGTAAGCCCTGTTAATGCCCAGACTTTTATTTTCTTTCTTCTACATCTATATTGACTTGTCAAGAAATAATTGAATAAATAACTCATATTTGGAGATACATAATCCAGATTTGTGAACATGTTTTGGACACTCAAAATGTTGGAAATGATAAGAATTTACGTGATAAAAGTTACAAATTTAGCAGTTCTCGATCATTTTCTCAACGTAGGGCACAACACAGTATTGCTGTAATGTCGATAAAAGAATTGCGAAATTCACCGTTCAATCGTTATTGCGCGTTCAAAAGTTTTATTACTTTAATAATAAGGTTTAATAACATTAAAGTATATTTTACCTTTGTGTATTGACCATTTCCCAATCGGTCTGATTCATATTAAAATAAATACGATAAAATTTACTCGATTCCATTGCAATATCCAAGCGTTGCAAAATTTCATCCTGTTGGCATTTCTCAGATAGACGGGCGCCAAAATATATATTATTTATTTTCATTAATTGATTCAGCTATCACTATGTGGTTATATCTATCCATTTTGAATTAAATTTTACTTGGTTAAATACCACTATTTCTTAAATTCCATTGTGACACGGTTTCGATGCATTATGCATCATTTTCAAACACCGTAAGTGAAGCTCTTTAAAATTTAAGAGCTGTGACCTTGGAACGTTAAAGTAGGAACTTTTCCTTACTTTAATTTATTTTTTAAATCATTATTTTTATCAGTGGGAATATGGACCATAAGAAGGAGGTTTTAGTCATTATCTATGCTCCTACTGATAAAAAATAAGTATCAAATAAATAAATTAAAATAAGAAAATCCTCCTACATCATCTTGATCCTTCAACGCCCCAAGTACACAAATCTAAAATTAAGACTTAGCTTGACATAGCGCTCAATCCTTTCAACAACGTCATATAACAAAAAACTTAATAAAATGTATTAAAAATATAATCAAATGTATTTCAAATACATATCAAGCCACTTATTGAACTTTTTACTGTGTAACAGATCTTTTAGGCAAAACCTGAATGTTTTTTCACCATTTGAAAAATATTTAGTATGTTTAAAAAAAATAATTAAACAAAACCTTTTCTTCAAAATGCAAAAACAACACTTTCTGCCCTGTAGCGGGTAAATATTAAATTAAAAATATGCCGCTTTTGCTGGGATATAGTACATTTTCTGGGTATTCCGAAAACATGCGCAACTGAAAATTGACGATTTTTTATATATGACGTTGTTGAAAGGAGTGAGCGATATGGTAATTGAAAATGATGCGGATTGCATATAAACACGTTTTAAAATAGATTTTAAGAAACAGTTGTATTTACTAAGTAAAACTTAAATCAAAATTATTATTTATGTCGTGTCAGAAGGCACAATGCAAAATTTAAATCCATCATATCGAGTTTAAAGCGTGTCTTGAACTCTGGATACGTATTTAGTACTGTCCTTGAATTGGCTGGCATTGTGTAAAATGAAAATCATAAAAGAAACCTTCCTTTTGACTTTACCAAGCGCAAGGCCGACGCCGACGTGCATGGCTTCCCGCGAGGATATTACGAACGTAAGGAATACAGTGCTTTATATCTATTGTAAATAATATCGCAGATTCACCGGACACAAAATGAAACACATTGTTCATTAAAAATCTAGATCCGTATACGATTTATAAGATTATCTTGAGGTTGGCGGATAATTAAAAAAAATGCGTATTGAGAAATCGCCATATCGGATTCCAAGTTGGCGGTCGGATATTGTTAATGCTAATACTACTGTAAATGTAAAAAATTGGTTTTGTTTTTTTTTGGTATTTCCTTAACCCTAGTAAGTATACTAAATTATTGTCAAAATTAACTAACTAACTAACAAACCATCACGCCGCTTCCCCGCAGGGGTAGGCAGAGAGAATAGAGCGCCTCACCACTCTGTCCTTGCAAACATTCTTCGCCTCTTCCACGTTCACGCATCTCCTCATACATACCCGCCGATTGTTACGACTCCTAACCTGACCACTTTCAAGTATTTGGCATACCTGATCGTGCCATGTTTTTCTCGGTCTTCCTCTGCTTCTTTTCCCACTAACATTCGCCTCATAAATTTGTTTTACCGTTCTTTTCTCACTCATTCGTTCCACATGTCCAAACCATCTCAACACACCTTTCTTAATTTTATCGATAATGCTTATCTCAGCTTTGCATTCCTTCCTTATTTCACTATTCGCACATCTATCATACATCGTTTTGTCGCACATTCTTCTGAGAGATCGCATTTCGACTGCATTCAGTCTACTTTCATCCTTCTTTTGCCAACTCCATGTTTCACTTCCATACATTAGAGTTGGAACCAGGACTCCGTTGTGCACTGCCAGTTCGGCAAAATACGATTCCTAAAAAAAAGCAATGTTCACGTTGTTCATGCGCCCCCTGCCTCACAGTACCTTCCTAATGTACCTCAATTTTTTCATTGAAAAAATGTTATTGTACTTCTAAAATAATAAAAGCTGTTGATTGTCTTACTTATTCCCGCTTTATTTCTATGTTGTATTTTTTACGAATGTTTAGTAACAACGTCACTCGTAGGATAGTTTAGTAATCTAGGGTAAAAATTGATTAGTGACTAGTGTATTAACAACAAACCAAAATGTACCCATAGTCTATGTACATAGTTATGGGAGAGATCTCATTCTCTCCTCTGTTAACCTTCGACACGAATACATTGGTGTTAACCAGCAGTGGTCCCGACCGTCGGGGAGTTAGACTACCTGACTTTTTCGAGAAATTTAAGTGCTCGTTGGTCCTCATTTCGGCCAAAAAGACATATGATTAATATTTTCTGTAGTCATATGTGTGTGAATAGTCCGTGAATAGTGTGACGTGTAGTATTATCGTTTTGTGATTGTCCTGACGAAGAGATGGGTACATCTTAAGACCGGTAGACAATAATCTCGATGAGTGGTTATATACTTAACATTACTTACCCTTTTGTCAAAAAAAGTACAAATGACTAACCACAAAGTAAATTTATTATTAGATTAAAACCAATATTTTTTTTTTTTAGCTTTTCCACTTTTTTATTTGACCAGCGACCGGGTTTCGTCGTTACCGACATCATCAGACTGGTGAGAGGCTATACAAATTGTTATGTTATATATAAAAGAAGGCAGGAGTTGATAACCATGATTTGATATAATTTTATGAGAAATTAATTTAATTTGAGTGAATTTGAGTATTGTATGATATTAAAAATATTTAAAAAAAAAAAATAATAATAATAATAATAATAATAAAATAATAATATAAAAAATAATAATATAATAATAAAAAATAAAAAAATCATACAATACTTAAATTCACTCAAATCAAATCAAATTAAAAATAATAATAATAATAAAGAATAATAATATAAAAAAATAATAATATAAAAAAAAAATAATATAATAATAAAAAAATAAAAAAAAATAAAAAATAAAAATATCATACAATACTTAAATTCACTCAAATTAAATTGATTTCTCATAAAATTATATCAAATCATGGTTATTAACTCCTGCCTTCTTTTATATATAACATAACAATTTGTATAGCCTCTCACCAGTCTGATGATGTCGGTAACGACGAAACCCGGTCGCTGGTCAAATAAAAAAATGGAAAAGCTAAAAATATTGGTTTTAATCTAATAATAAATTAAAAATGCAATTCCATCACGAAGTGTCAGTGGATAATATAAATCTATCACAAAGTAAATGTTATAAATTTGAAAAATGATAATAATATTTTTTGACATCTCAATATAGATGAGAAAGAATATGGAAGTCCGGGCAATTACAAAGATTATTTTTTGTGAATAAGTATTTGGGCACACTCAAAATGTTGTGAATAATAATGTTTAAACAAGTAACCCCTCTAAGACTTGACAGGTAAGGTGTATATTTATAACGTCGAAATGAATACTCAACAGGGGAAAGTATTGCGTAAATTTTGAACGGTATTTATTTAGAAAAACATAAATTAGTTTCAAAAATGCTTCATCATCACGTATGTAAGGCGGGCGGGGCGAATAATGTGTATTCTCGGAACTATCAGGAAACGAATCAACAATGGTTCGGAGCTAAGTGTGACAATTGAATAACACTGTTTGTAGAACCGTTGGTACAAGATGGCACAGAGGCTTCGTTGTACAAGAGTGGGTGTAGGCTAAATAGATATTTAACATTTTACATAATAACGTAACAAAAAGTGAAATTACAACTACCATAATTAAATATAATAGTGCAATATGCGCGCGGTGTATCGCATTCCTCCGACAAATTACAGTTCTTGTTACGCTTCAAAAGTTTACCCACTGCTGTGGTCAATTCTCAAAACACGAGATGTAATTCATTACGCCCAATAAACCATGATCGTAAACTTTACGATTGTGTTTATAAAATATTACACTACACATTACCAGTGGTACTGCGAGTAACAATAGTAATGTAGGTTAGGGAATTTGATTCGGATGAATTGGCGATAGTACAGGAGAATACGATCATAGTGATGCTGTGACGAGATCAAAGGGACATGTCGCTCACTCCTTTCAAGAACGTCATAAATAAAAAATCGTCAATTTTCAATTGTGCGTGTTTTCGGAATGCCCAGAAAATGAACTATATCCCAGCAAAAAAGGCATATTTTTAACTTTATATTTACCCGCTACAGGGCAGAAAGTGTTGTTTTTGGATTTTTAAGAAATGGTATTTTTTAATTATTTTTTTAAATGTACTAAATATTTTTCAAATGGAGAAAAAACCTTCCGGTTTTACTTAAAAAGATCCGTTGGACAGTAAAAAGTTCAATAAGTGGCTTGATATTTATTTTTAATACATTTCATTATATTCTTAAACTTTAAAAACGATCTCCTGAAAAATCAAGTTTTTTGATATATGACGTTTTTGAAAGGAGTAAGCGATATGCGCGCAGGTTCTGAAGGAATCAGCACTACCAAATGCCATATTTCTTTCAAAATATTAAGAAGGCTAGAGTAACATCTAGCTCGGCTTGTACAAAAGGCGACGGAAAAATATATACATACAGGAACATAATAGTAAACAAATTCATACAAACCGCATCCATCTAGGTGAGTGGTAGCTAACCTTCAGTATAACAGTTCAGATGTGCCATACAACTCCAGCACGATTTTCTACCTTCTCACTTTTACCTTTAGGATTGTAAAATAGAAATAGGAGTAAGATATACCAAGAAAAAAGGAAGAAAAGGATTAACTCTATCATCGATTAATTTACGGCATTTCAAAAGACACAGGTTAATTGGAGTACCAACAATAGCTAGAAATAATGTCTTAGACGAGAGGGTGATCACTTTGGTGAACTCTACTAGTGGTGTTACAGCTGGCGGTCTAGTTTGGTGAAGGTAACACATAGACCACAGTTGTTAGGAGTTTAGAATCGTTTGAGCAGGAACGCGCAATGGCAACACCGACAAAAAATATTTGCACGTTTGTAAACCTGCCTTCGGAAGTTCCATTCTATGTTTCAGATAAAAGTTAAAAATTTCGAAAATTGTACTGGTTGAACTGAGATTAAAATAAGCGGGCGCAAGGATGCAGTGCGACACTCGTTATCATCTTATGCACCACGTTTGGCCACCCCTGATCTAGGTGATGGATAGCGCAATTGAATGAGAAACGTCGACGCGATTTTCAATATAAAAGTTTCATATAAGTATGTATATATTTTTTATAGACACAAATAATGGTTGTGTTATTCTATTTTTATAAAGCCGTTATAATATATTTAATCGTCAATAAACCAGCGTGTGAAATTTCACAGTTAACCAATTAATTTATTAAATCGGTTAATTAATAACGAGGAAAAGGTGAATTGTTTCCGACATGTGGATAAATCTAGGTTAGTTTGAATAAAGTGGAATTTTATTTTAACAATCTCGATCAAGCATGTTGCAGAGATAAATGTTTCATACAAAGTACTTCGTGTCTCACGTTTTTCACGAGGTGTTTTTCAATCTAACGCTTCTATTAAAATGCTATAAAAACGCAACAGGTCCGAAAACAAGAGAGCAAAAAAATATTTGCAAAATTGTTATGTTAAACGCAGTGTTATTGTTAATCGGATATTCGTGATAAAAAAAAACTAATTTGTTCATTGCAGAGAAAACACGTTGTTTCGTAATTTTTTTTACAACAAACGTTTTACTTTGAACAGGTGAGGAAATTACATTTTTATCGTCGAGGTAATAAAAGTTTTCCTGGAAGCGGAAGGCCCGGTGTGGTTTAATGTGCCGGTAGAAAAATATTCTATGTCCTATCTTGCAAGAGTAATGAACGCTAGAACACCACGACCGAGGCTTTTATTAGAAGCGTCTGAATACTATTTTAATGTTTTAAACTGGGTAGTAAACTGCTGCACAGTTTTAAAAAAATTTTAGAAAGAATAATTTAAAAATAATAAACACTGGTGAGAAAAAGTCTTCGAACATAAAGTTTATTATAGAAAGGTTTACATTTATTGGAATAAGAAAACAAATTGTTAAAATGCTTTCTTCGAGCAACATGTAGATTTAATATAAATTAAAAATGTATAACAAATAATCACCAGAACACAACGCTTGATAAACATTTGTTTTTACTAGAGCTTACCATCCAGTGTTAAAAAATACCATTTATTCGTCTTTCAGGAAAACTGTTCTAACCAATCTGGACTCCTTAAAAAGAATGAAAAAGACTGATATGCCTACTAGAATAAAATCAATGTCGAATGAGATTCGACATAGACTGGAAAGCATTTACAAATATCAGTAAAAAAATTAAGATACATGCTAGTTGTCACTGCATTATTTACATGTGTTGCTTTTGTGCTACCTACAGATTGGATGTCCGTCGTAAATTTTACGAATATCTCGTAATCTAGGGTTAAGATTCTGGAATTGTCTACAACTAGTCCTTTCGGCAATATTGGCGATATCATTTGCCCATCGCGCTGGTTGCCTACTTGATGCGTTTGTAAAATAAATTTTACAACGGATATAGAAAATAAGTTTACAATCCATTCAATCATTTCGTTGATTTTATACAGTTACGCATTAATAATTACATGCAGAGTACGATTGATTGAAAGTGGAAAATTACAAGACTGCGTCTTGCTTGGTTTCGGTTTTTACGCACGCAAGACGATTTGGCAACTAATTAATTAAACGTAAAAGTAATTAAACTTTATTTTCATCTCTTCAAAGTATCTCGGTACGAACTGACGTGTGTCGGGGTTGATTCTTCAGCTCATTTGTGCCGGGAGTTCAGCTTCTCGGAACAAAGTCAAGGCGGCTGATTGAAATCGGGATTTTCTCACAGAATGAGGCGGCATACAAACCCGGCAGCCCTCGGAATGTTGTATGTTATGTGCAGATGCGGCTGTGATGTTTAGTATGCTTGCGTTCAGGAAATCGCACATATTTCAACCCGTTTAATGCCACATGTGTTAAGTATTATAAAACAACACGTAGGTAGATTATGTATGTAGATCTCAAACAAAGAACTCACTTGCTCGAGTATTCGTGAAATCATGCTTGGTACACATTATTATCAGTACATTGACGCGGTGTTGTCAATTGTCTCCGCCCATCAAAAGAATTGTCCTATTAAAACCGTCGAAAGCACCAATACAGTCATAGAACGGAGTATAATGCATTATATTACTCAAGCTACATCAAACAAATAATCATAAGAGAATTAGTTTCAACCAAATCACTCAAGGAGCAAAATAAAATCCTGACATAAGGGTGAAGCAGGTGATAGTTGCAAGGAGTTAAATATAAGAGTCCATTTAGGTAAGGGACTCGATAATAAGCTCGCAAAGATTTTTCATAATGCCAGGACTCCGAATCACACTTAATTCAACTTTGCTCCATAAATAAATGCGTCCAATGCCGATTCCAAAAAACCAATGACGAAATTCTAGAACCACCGGGATTTCCTGCAAATTATTTCGATAGTTGCTAGCAGAAATTGATATAGAAGTGAAGTGAAAAGGAGCCCTGAATCGTAATTAATATTCGTATTTCACACGAACTCCCCGGGCCTAATCTTCGTCCAAACGATTGTCAACTTTTGGAAGATCGTGACACAGATCAGATACGTATAATTCGGTGCAGAAAATCAAGCCGAATAAGACTATATAAATACTAAGCTAATTTTATACCACATTGCATAAAGCCTTTTTGCTTTGCAGATTCAACAATTAATTTTCAATTTCTCAACTATTTACATATTTATTTTTCGGAAATAAACTGTAATTTGGGAATATAATCAACGTCGATTTGAATATTGGATGTTAGAATTATGGTATTCAAATTGTTGACTCTGATTTAATTACAATGAATTTAGTATGCACACTAGCTAGGTGTTAAGAGGGTTGGCTTCGAGATGAAAACTGTCTGGAGGGGAAAATAATGCGCATATCTTTAAACAAATTAGAAGCGAAGGTATTCATTATTATGAGTAATACATGGAATATATAATACCTATCATTACCATCAGAAAATAAAGACTATGACGTACCAAACAATGAGAATTTTACAACCTTTAAAAAATATAGGAAATTATTTAAATGATGAAATTATACTTCGTTTGAATTCCTGCCAAATAAAAACAAATATACTTACGCATATTTTTCGTGTATCATGAAACAGTGTATTTTAAACATGGATTATTATTCATACTACGTATCGACATCATCTGTTTAAATAATCACAAATCAAAATATCTCTTCGTCAGCGGCGATCTGTTCAATAAAAATAATGAGATCATTCAATCAATAATTGGAAAAGCCTTGCAAATTGGCAGATAATAAAACGAAAGCTACATAATGAAAAACGTTGCAATGTTAATTTTAATAAGCACAATAAAAACCGTTTTATTAATGCGAAAAAAAATCGCAATACTTTAACCTCAATATCGAGAGTCAATACTAAAATCTGTGTATAAGCGTAGGTGACTAGCACACACAGGTGTTGTATATGAATATAATATTACAACGAATATATTAAGATAGTAACAAAGTAGATTGTTATTTGAACTGACACAGAAAATGAGTGAAGTTTGCGAGTTGATTGCCCTGAATTGCAAGTTGCAAGGCGTGAGTGTCAGTCAGCTACACTAAGTACATAAAATATTAGCACTATTACACCCGACTACGTTAAAGTGTTCTAGTTAGCAAAAATAGTGCAAGAAAATTAGCACAGTTGGGTATTTTCGTACGAACCTGTGATTTTTAAAAACGTATCTACTATTTTACATATAAAAAAAATCAATACAACTCTGCTTTTGGTCATATTCATCATGACCAACCTCGTACTCTTAATCTCTATATATCCTTCAGTCCTGAGCTGCGTGGATAGTGAATGAGGAAAGCAATCTCAGATAGCGGGCTTCAATCAGGTCCGCTATGTGCTACCTTCAGCGCCTTTGCATTTTTCATCCGCTATTTTCCTCTACATTTCCAACTATCAGGATCTTCTATAGATGGCATGCCCGAAATATTGGAGAATTCGATGAGAAAATGCCGTAGAGTTTAACCTTAATATTAAACTGTACCAGAATGTACACATTTGTTATCCTAATTATCCATGAGATTCACAAGGGTTGCCAGCTCATTTAAAACGAATCAATCGTCTTTCTTTCGGTGGTACGAAGAGCCAACGATTCTTCGAAAATTTAATATGTGAAAGCTGTTAATTGACAGCTTCTTCTCGTCTTCGTCATATCGCAGTCACTCTACACGAGTTTAGTCATTTAGCATCTTGCTAAAGAAGCCATGTCTAGTTTCAATCTTATTTCTCTCTTATCTTGCAGTTGCATCTTATAGGTTGCTGACGGACGATCCGAAGGATGCGAACAAAAATTCTAACTGAATCTTGTCGAAATCATCGAAAAACAAGGTTCTAATTCAATATGGACACAAATATAAACAATAAAGGTTAATAACAAATACTACACGCGTTATTTTATATTTGAAAAAAAAAGTGCAAAAATTATTATTCTAGTAATATACACGGGAGCAATTTTTAAAAGTGTGTGTATCTTTTTAATCGTTTTAAATGTTTCAATGGTAGGTAATATATTTCTAAAATTTAATTAAATAATCTGTAGGGAGCAATTTTTAAAAGTGTGTGTATCTTTTTAATCGTTTTAAATGTTTCAATGGTAGGTAATATATTTCTAAAATTTAATTAAATAATCTGTAGGGAGCAATTTTTAAAAGTGTGTGTATCTTTTTAATCGTTTTAAATGTTTCAATGGTAGGTAATATATTTCTAAAATTTAATTAAATAATCTGTAAGTATGATCGCAGTGTAAACTCTTTTTTAAAATATGACCGCAATACTTTTGCGGTATTTGAAAAACATTTTATTTCGTTGATCTCTGTTAATCTCTCCTTCTATTTTTCAATGTCAAATCATATAAATTAATTATCGCCGTAATATAAGGATATGATATCATCAGGTAACTTTCTAAATTGCTGTTCGAAACGACAACTCGAAATCATCCGTCATAAAATACTTATTATTTCAGCGAAGAAAGGAAAAAAAATAGACAACGATAAATTAATACGATTAGAAAATCATCGCAGTCGCTTTCTTATTATTTGATAAATAACCATGAATAAAAATATTAAAATTTGAAGAATATTAGAACTGAGAGGCATTAGTAATAAATAATAATCATCACTGCACACGTTAATCGTCAAATCGGATATTATTTCACCTCGTAAATCGCTTTAATTAATATGGTAATCCATGTTATCAAAAAACACTTTCGGAAAAATGAATAATAATAAATTAATGTAAACAATACAATACTATGTGTATACGTTAGACGTCCATACCGTTTGCCAGAAGCTTCATTATCAATTCAACGAGTTGCTGTGGAACATGAAGCTCGCTTTAGCAGACAATTCGCTCCAGATTTTATACAAATATGCCAAAAAGGAGGTCAGTTGTTGGTCTTCGCAATACCACAGGCATACCTACGAGTAATATAAATGATTATCTGTCTACTCGTATATGGTGAATTTATGGATTCTGTCATGATATCATATCGTCTGCTATCATTCTATGGGTTCGGAGGAAATAAAAAGAATATAACTAACAAAAAAAATATGAAATATGCTCGTATTTAAAAAGAACATTATGGTAGAAAATTTTAGCACCGTTGTTTTTTCATTTAATTTTACTAAATACATCAAGTGTGTCTCCTCCACCTTCGCGGTAGCTTTCACTAGATTGTACGACTACAGGTATGCACCCCCGAGTGCCCTAGCTGCTGCTATTATTCAGCTCTTTCCATCTTCTCTTCCATATGACTGGCGCTGGTATTATTAAAGGACTGACTTTTACTGGCTGCCAGCCACTGCTTTGCTACTTTTTCCGTAAAAAAAATAATCAGAGATTATTAAAAACCAACAAACTTTACAAAAGACATCAATTACTGGTATTGTAATCTAAAAAATGTCATCGAATTATCATAAAGATAAAATAATAATACATAAAACAAACAGTAAGAACAAAAAAAATCAAGTTAGGATTTTGAATAATGGAGACTCCGTCATTCCGTGAAATCAAGATCGTTCATGATAATTTGATGTCACGTTAGTTATGCTTTAAAAAAACACGATTGAGTCATCTTTCGGGAGGTGATAAAACGCATCGCAATGTGGGTTGGGATAGTCTGAAGTGATTAAAAGCTTTTGGAGATAGTGTGAAACACTCCGTCGAGCCCAGTGACGTTGTTAGGGCCCAAAACCGGTCTTTGGGTTGTAAGCTGGAACGGGTTTGCGACACGAATTATGGTATACTCACTCTTCAAGGAACTCGTAATACTATCAGTATGCAGATGTTCCAGAATAACGCAAGTGAAACTACGACGAAGATCATACATTTCAAATTACTGCTAGTTTTATGTCTAGCACCACCTCCAAATTCCTTTGAGCTGCTTCATTCAGAATTTAAAGCATTGTAAGGCTCGGTTACAGTGTCCAGAACATTTGAAAAAGTGGAAAATATAAAGAAGATTGAATTACTAAAGCACTGCCTAGTGTTGAAGTTCATAAAATGCACCATGGCTTCATTTGACTTACTTAAGTTAATTTTTATTTTGACATAAGAATGGACGTTCACTGTCTTCTTCCTGGCTTCATTCAAACTTATCGTCTTTGTAAACTGTTGGAATCAGCTCTCCTAGTCCTCAGGTTGTAGATTCTTCAGTCATGGGCTACATCACCTAGGCCATGCCTTCGAATTATATTTTATTTCTGCAGTAATCATGAATTCTTTGGTCTTCCTCTAGATGTGTTTCGATGAAGATCCATGGCGATTGCCTGGTTTACAATGGACGTTCAATGTATTTTAAAAAAAAACGTGTTTTTTTGCTTGTTGTTGCCATTCTTCAATGTTAAAAATCTTTTTAACGATAAATATACTAAATTATGCTAATGTGAGAAAAATAAAAATGATTTATATTTTGCAATTCTATAGTAATCAGAAATGCAACGTTTTTAGAATACCATAAATATAACTGATACCAAATGGAGTTAATTCCATATTGAAATAATTAACTCATTAAAATTGTCATTACGGATGTGTTTGAATTGAACTGACATAGGGTAATAAACAAAAATATATAAAATACAGGAAAGAAAATATTGCTCATGAAATTTACTGGCAAAAGTACTCAATTATTTTATTATATCACTCGAAATACAAAGAAAAATTCAAATAGCAGAACAATGAAATCAAATTGCTTTGAGAAATGAGAATTTAGTGAAACGTCACATATTTTTATTACTTATTTATTCACAATATTATGAGGCATAGTCAAAGTTATCCATGAATCCAAAAAGAATAGTATTCCCACAGTTCTACGTATTACTTAACACATTGTCAGAATGATGTAGTTTTACGGAATGAAAGACGATCACTTTTGTAATACAATGTGTCGAGATAAAAATAATTAAATTGGGTAATATTTCTGCAAGTAGATTGGTAGGATGTAAACACAGCGTGATGTTGGAAACACGCTCATAGAATTCATATCATGAAATTGCAACACATTACAAACACCGCGAATTAATTGTAACACGTATTAACGTGTAAAAAAATCATGGAAATATAAAAAAGCCATTAAACTGAATGAATAGATTTGAAAGGAAGCTGGAGAGATGTTATGCAAAGCGGAAAAGGTATAAAATTCAATCAATTAAACTTCTGAAATTGATTACGCGTTTCAATCTGAGGATGTCGTTTCTCTTTTGTCCAAAGGAAATCAGTAAAAGAGTGAACGGTAATATTGCAATATCACCTTTCGAGAAACGCTACGGTATTCCTGTCGTTTATTTTGCGATTCAAAATAGTTTGAGAACAAAGGGAAAATAAAATAATAAAACTTTTCTTTCTTTTGTCAAATTTCACAGCACCGTGTATCCTAGAAAATTTCAGCCGAGAATGTCAAAGGCCGGCTGGTTCCTTTGTGCAAAGGTGAAAGCATCAAAAATCAATGCCGGCCGAGGCGCGTGGTCAGGTAGCACATCCGCGAGGAATTGCAGAATCTGTGACGGCTATTGGGGCATTATCGAAGCCGATGGAGCGTGGCCGAATACGCGGGAAGATTGCGATAGTCGCATTAGAAATGCACGGCGGCTGGTGAGATACGAGACACTCGCTATCTATAGATATTGATCGAAAGCGGGGAAAGAGAATCCCTTGGAAATCAAACAAGGGCTGGAGTTCAATTGAATTTCGTAAGGATAAAATGATAGGAGCAATCAATTTATATTTATATTTTAATGAATTTCGATTATCATTGAGTTTAGCTTATCTTAATATATTATTTATTGATTCGGCATTAACTTTGTGAAATGACATATTGATTATTTTTTAACAATTAAACACTTGAATATACCACTTGATGAGTTTTATTTATGGCTAGTTTTGAAAACTTATAGATGTTTTTATCTTCTGGTAAAAAATAAAACATTTAATTTAGTTTAAATTTTTACCAGGTGAAAACATCTGTAATTTTTCGAAACTAGACTAAAACTAACTAACTAACCATCACGCCGCTTCCCCGCAGGGGTAGGCAGAGAGAATCGAACGCCACACCAGTCTGTCTTTGCAAACATTCTTTGCCTCTTCTACATTCATGCATCTCCTCATACATACCCGACGATTATTACGACTCCTGACCCGGCCGCTTTTAAGTATTTGACATACCTGATTGTGCCAAGTTTTCCTCGGTCGTCCTCTGCTTCTTTTTCCAACTACATTCGCCCCATAAATTTGTTTAACCGTTCTTGTATAAATTTGTTTAACCGTCCAAACCATCTCAACACACCTTTCTTAATTTTATCGATAATGCGTATCTCAGCCTTACATTCTTTCCTTATTTCATCATTCGAACATCTAACAAACATCCTTTTGCCACACATTCGTCTGAGGGATCGCATTTCGACTGCATTCAGTCTGCTTTCATCCTAAACTAGTCATAAATAAAACTCATCAAGTGGTATATTCAAGAGTTAAATTGTTTAAAAATAATCATTGAGTTTAGCTTATCATAATATACTATTTATCGATTCGGCATTGACTTTGTGGAATGACATGTTGATTTTTTTTTTAATTAAACACTTGTATAATACCACTTAATGAGATTTATTTCAATACGCACGACTAGTTTCGAAAACTACTACATTTTTTCATATGCACTTTTAGCTCACACAGATCACTACACCTGTGTGAGCTAAAAGTACGATAAATACTTAGTTGTTAATCACTTAAACCAGCCTATGACAGTCGTAAGCCGTGTAAAAGCCCGGATTTTTATTTTCTTCCTCATCTATGTTGAGTATCAAAAATAATGGAAAATATCATCTCGTTTAGGAGAGCATTGAAATCATGCGAGGTCATTAAGTCTGTATTGTAATTTGTATTAAAATTCCCGCCGCCAGCAGCGGAGAGTGGTTCCGAGCTGTGATTCCGAGAAGCCCGCGTCGGGCCGACCATATATGGAGAGGTTATACCCACACGCCACGGTGACCGGCGAGGGAATCAGTCTAGGGTGAGACGTCCGGTAACTGACGGTTCAAGTGCGGTACAGACCAGCAGCTCAAGGGGTAACTCGCGACCTGGACGATTCAGTGTGCGGTCGGCTGCGCAAGAGGCCGGTCATGCCTCTGCGCACGATTAAAAAAATATTGGAATTTGACTAATATGAATTTAGGGAAGACAACGAAGAAGACAATAATATGCGCATGTGAGGATAATGGAATCATACAGGCTCCCTTACATTGCACTGCACGGCTAACTCCAAGGTAGACGACTCCCGTGCAGACCACCAAGGAGATGGATTGACAGTTACACCAAGCAGAAGAAGAAGAAGAAGGAATTTGACTTTTTTACACTGTATACTGAAAAAATATTTTTATCATTTTTTGACTCCTTCCATTTCAATAACTCTTGTCTTTTTGTATTTTCAAAACCATATATTTCTTTAAAAATGTTTTATTTTTTCAATACAAAAACGGTATTTTAAGCAAAAAATTCAATTACGTTAAATGTTACCAGGGTTCAAAGAAAATTAAGTAGCGATTTATCATATATTGGGCCTTAAGCAGTAGGGATTAAAGCTTAAAGCTGCCGTTTCATAACATAAATCTCATAGTACGCACACACTCGATAACTACATAGAAAAGAGCAAGAAAGAGAAAGGAAACGAAAAAGATTGAATATAAATAATGTAATTTACATATAACTTGTAAATAAATTATTGGTGGAACTTTCATAAATTTTGGGTAAGCTGGCTACTCCTTATAAACCGTCAAATGTGAGTGATGCCGAAATAGGTAATGTTTGGAAAGCATCATAACTAATCCACACAAAACTCTACGGTAATATATTATGAGAGGATTTTTAATCCCAGCGGAAATTTGAGAGTTCGGAGAATTAAAGTGGATATAAAGGTACGAAAATAATAACTGAAATATACTCGTAAAATCCTATGTATAACTATTTTATTTACTTTTAATAAATACCATAGTAAATTTAGATGACTTTTAATTAGCAACCCCAGCAGCTGTGACCGTCTTAAAAATCAAGGGTTTGAAGTAGTGACGAAGAAACGTTAACAAAGTTACATTTTACTTAGCAAAATACTGTATATATAAATAGTTCATATATAGTACATTGATTTTTACCATACATTAAGGATAGTTAAAATTAACCCATTCAAATATCTCGATATATGTATATTTTTGAGTTGCAATAAATAGTTTCCTTACAACATACAAGCTAACCATTTTTCACTGCTTTTATACATCGCCCACTCCTTTCAAGAACGTCATAAATCAAAAATCGTAAATTTTCAGTTGTGCATGTTTTCGGAATGCCCAGAAAATGTATTATATTCCTACAAAAGCGGCATATTTTAAACTTAATATCTACCCGCTACAGGGCAGAATGTGTTGCTTTTGCATTTTGAAGAAAAGGTATTGTTTAATTATTTTTTTAAAAATACTAAATATTTTTCAAACGGAGAAAAAACCTTCAGGTTTTACCTAAAAAGATCTATTGCACAATAAAAAGTTCAATAAGTGGCTTGATATTTATTTTTAATACATTGTACTATATTTTTAAACTTTAAAAACGTTCTCCTGAAAAATCAAGTTTATTGATTTATGACGTTCTTGAAAGGAGCGAGCGACATGTTCCAAAGGATTTGTGTATTGTCATTCTATTAACATTTTTCACTTTCTGCAAAAAAGTTTTGTTGAAAATTATGCGTAATGCATCGAAACACGTGAACAAAAAACATATTGATTAAAAATCAAGATATGTTAACAGTAATTTTCTCCAACCTACCACCCACCCACAAACTCAACTAGGAAATCGCCATTCTACAATGATCGTGATTAATGGGTAGAATAACAAGAGATAAATCAAGGGGATGTCCAAATATGTCGCTCATTAGAAGCGCGCAATCTGAGCCTCCGCGACGGAGGAGTGATGCGCTCGCCTGAACTCGGCATCAACAATAAAACAATTAATAGCGAATTAATAAACCCGGCGGCCATCTTGCCGACGCGAGAGGTGAATAATCCGAAGAAGAGGAATGAATTTTGCGTCTCGAATCTTCGGCACATGTGGGGCAGGTTTTGTCTGTGGCTAATTAGCGAAACGGTGAAAAACGCACAAGGCATTGCGATCACATGACGACTCTAACGCTCGTCGTTGTCAATTTACATTTTAGAAAGCCCGTTGTACGGGAGGAAAATGTAAAACGCATCTTAGCGAAATTTACGAGATATTCGTTAAAAAGTGAAAACGTCATTTTGACGATATCGACTGATTAAATGTTTACAATAAATACAGTATTTGACTCATTCGAAAGTAAATCGCTCAATATAATAGTTACTTGCATGTGTCGATGACTGTTTAATTGATTAGACGGATGCTTACATTAATACAAAAATCTACAAGTCGTTAGTTTCGTGAACCATAATTTTTAATGTATAGTTAATATTTATTTATTTAATTTCTCATATAAATTACAAATTACAATATTGTGCTCTCATTGAGTTTTCCCGTACCGAGGGCACATTTTATTTTATTAATTTATAAAATTATATTGAAAGAAAATTGTTTATGCAATCAAATACGACACGGCCGAATAATATGATCTATTTCAGATCTACCCTCTTCCATAACCCATGTATGAATAATATATTTCTTATGACATCTCAATAAAGATGAAAAAGAATATAGAAATCGGGGCATTAACAAGGTTCACAACCGTCATAGGCTTGGTTAAATGATCGCTTTACATATCGCTCACTCCTTTCAAGAACGACATAAATAAAAAAACTTGATTTTTCAGGAGAACGTTTTTAAAGTTAAAAAATATAACCCAATGTATTAAAAATAAATATCAAGCCACTTATTGAACTTTTTACTGTGCAACAGATCTTTTTAAGTAAAATCTGAAGGTTTTTACTCCATTTGAAAAATATTTAGAATATAAAAAAATTAAACAACACATTTTCTTCAAAATGCAAAAACAACACTTTCTGCCCTGTTGCGGGTAAATATTAAGTTAAAAATATGCCTCTTTTGCTGGGATATAGTACATTTTCTGGGCATTTCGAAAACATGCACAACTCAAAATTGACGATTTTTTATTTATGACATTCTTGAAAAGAGTGAGCGATATGTGTAACATTCAGCAATTCTATCCAATGATTGACAACCACACTTCTCAAAATTTTGAAACTTCTAAATATACTGATCAAATGAATAACACAGTATGTGCGAATTCACAACAGCCATATCTATGTTGGAGTAAGGAAAGATTTTTTTTAAAGCAGAAACTCATTCCATTTGTATGTGTGGTCCGAATCCTGGATTATATTCACATACTTGAGAAACATAATTTGACCTGTTTTCTTTTATATTTAGTTTATATTTTTAATACATGAGTATGGATAAGATCCTTTTTATAAATCGAGAAATAGCTCAGGAAATGGGCAATTTATTGTAGCTACCGAATATGGTATACAATACTGATAGATGTACAGCGGGTTTAACCCCGAAGCTTTTAATGGAAAAGTCGTAATTCATACGAGCTCCAATAAATACGAGTATGGAGGAATCGCGGTGCTTATCTAGTTAGTTATACAGGGTGGCTCAAATTAATCACCCTATCGGAAGATGTTATAATTTTTGCAAATGACGTCGTACGTCAATCGTATTTGACAATAGTGAACTAGATAGCTGCAGTATACAAACAGATTGATAAAACGGACACAAATGTGTATCAACACTGGCGCCAGCCACACGACGAATATCAACTTTTCCACTTAACAGAAAAAATTGGAAAGGTCCAAATAATGATTTCCAAATTAAAAATTCTTTTTTTTTTTATTTAGTAAAAAAGTTATTCAAAAACAAAATTAGGTGATTTTGCATCACCCTGCATTTGTTTGTGGTTTTTTAGATGGGAATTGCATTTATTATTTACCTTGCTTATTATGTACAAGGTTTATAGATACTTAAGAGGATTTTTGTTCCTTCTAACTAAATAAAAATGTTTTTATTTAAATCTGTGTTGGGAACAGGAGGGATAATCTAGTGTGGGCCTACCAGGAACTTCTCAGCATTTGCTCATTGCGAATATGTTTGTTTATTGCAGCTATCTAGTTCACAAATGTCAAAAATGATTGACGTACGACGCCATTAGGAAAAAATATAACATCTTCCGATAGGGGGATTGATTTTGCGCCACCCTGTTTGTGTAGACTCGAAACTAACACTCGAGTAGGTTGGAAGAGATATTTAGTACAGACGTTCATTAAATATGTATACGAAGATTTTACGACGGCGACTGCAGGGAACCAACCGCCCACACAAAATGGCGGTCCAAGAAGGCGGGAAAACTGTACTTTATTTTGCAAATATTTTCATACCGTAAAGCCGAATATAACCGAGTGTTGTTATTGATAAATAAAATGTCGAATGTTGATAAATAATGAGCTGCGTCAAACCTTGCTGCCATAGAGAATAGTGGTTGAAGACATCGAGAATGTTGGCCATCTCTTACCTGAAAAAGAAAAAAGAATGAATTACACATTTTTCAAAGAAATACAAAATTGATCAAGTTTTTTGGTATTGGGCAAGAATTAAAAATTTACAAAATTTATATGAAATATTTATGAATGGGCTTACGAATCTTTATTTGTCGATTTAATAATGAATCTTTATTTGTCGAGATTTGATAAAATTTTAGTAAAAAATTTACTTAGTAAATGACACTATTTCTTAAAACCTAATGTGACACGTGCTTCGATGCATTCCACATCATTTTCAAATACGGCGTTAGAATGCATCGAAACACGTGTCATAGTAGATTTTAATAAATAGTGGTATTAACTAAGTAAAATTTTAATTAAAAATGGATAGGTTTATCACAAAGTGACTGCCAAATCAATTAATGAAATTTATGAAATTCGATGTTATTTTTGTTTAATATGTATTTAGTTCGAAGATATCTAAAAGATCGATAAAAATTATTGTATTTTTTTAAGTAATAACCAGCAAAACCTCTATTTTAGGGGCTTGTCTGCAGGTAAGATAGTGGGGATAGGAAAGTTGAATGTGAAAAACACATCACAAACACCCGGACCAATTGAGAGTAAATATATCTTGAATTCATTTTGCAATTGTCGGGAATCAACCCGCGATGCCAGTTTCGCAGTCGAGCGTCTACCCAACTACGCCACAGCACCTATCTTGGGTAGAATGGTGAATGTTACACGCGTGTAAAGTGATCGCTTAACCAGCATATGACACGTCGTAAGCCCTGTAGATACTCAGACTTCCATATTTTTTTTCGTCTGTGTTGAGATGTAAAAAAAAACAATATCTTAGGTCTTTTCACAAACACTTGTGCCATTAGAAAATACGAACTACTTACACATCATATTTTAATGCATAATTTTATACTGAAAACTCGTACTCAGTCATAGAGATTTTAGCAAGCAAAAATAATGATAAAGAAGGATTTTTCATATTACATAATTATCACCTGATAAATAATTTCTCTTAAAACATACAATAAATTTCTTGGTAAATGGATAAAAAAAACGAATAAATCACAAACGCATGTCCAGTCTCAAAAGTTGTTTTTTTTTTTAATAACGGTAGATTACATACAATGTGTACGTTAAAAAAATCTAATTGAATATATGCATATTTTATGGGCTTTAAATTCAAAGCAACGGTAGAATCAGACAAAAAACTCAATGTTTACAAATTAATTCAATTAAAGCGGTAACGAGTAGGAGGTATAACACCCATGTTAGTTTTATTTAAATTAATCGGTCCACCTACATATATGGTTGTTGTATTACATATTTTTTTAAGGGAGGACGACGCACCTATAAAAACGCTAAAAATTTAACACTTTGTACACCCGACAAGGTATTATAAATATATTATACATAGGTATTATGTTATAATATTTGTAAAATAAAATGGCTTTTAAAATTGTAATAAAATAAAATTGCAATATTACGAATATTAAAAGAAATCCTGTTAAAAATTAACGTAGTAACGAAAAGTCCGTAAAAAAAGAGACTAAGTCGAACCGCTCACCTCGTGTCGCATAAGCTTATATTCAATATAAACGCAACCCGTTGCGTTGTGTTTAACGATTTTCTAACGTAAATATGTAGAAAATTGGGCAAATTCCATAATTTGAATACTTTCTCTATGCTTCACTATCACTTCAACAATTAGTTTTTGCAGTGCAAATAATACCTAACTATTTACTTTTTTCATTCCTGAATAAGGATTCGTTAAAAAAAACATCAAAAAAGCATTTATCTGAAAGTGTTAAAACATACAAGACACTAATGGTAAAAATTGCGATATTCGAACTTGCAATAACAGATCGAAGACGAGTGACATACGGGGTTACGTTTTTTCTTGAGTGAACGACGTCATAAAAAACAAATGAACAATTATCAAGTTCTTTTTGTTAGTTTCCATTAACGAATACCTTATTCCTTCTCGCAATGCTTGCCTTGTTACCTTTTTCTTTCTGCACGCTCCAGGAACATTGTAAAAGGCTTTCAAAGTGAAACGTGAAAGGTTCTACAGAATGTAGAACATACTCGTACACACATTCAGCGCTTCGAGTCTGCATCTAAAAGCTTTATTAATAGTCTGCCGGGAGTCTAAAACCGAACACAGCTTGAGATAGGCCTGGTGTACAAGAAAATTGAGGCATCAAAGTACTTTTTTCTAGTGGTCAAAAAAGTTAAAAAATAATTGAAAACAAATACACATTTTTAAAAGTTAATCATATTTATTTATAGAATAAGCGTTTAATTTGTAGAAATCCATTTTTAATTTGTTTTCATATTATTTTTTAACATCTCATCAAAGATGAAGAAGAATATGGAAGTCTGGGCATTTACGGGGCTGACGACCGTCATAGGCTGGTTTAGGTGATCACTTTACACACGTGTAACATTCACCAATTCTACCCATTATTGACAACCACACTACTCAAATTCTTGGAAGTTCTATACATATGAACAAATTTAGAAACCTTGTTCTTGAATCACTAGAACTTCACTAGAGACATCTATTGGTGAGATGTAAAGAATGCTTAGTAAAAAGATTCTTTACATCTCACCAATAGATGTCTCTAGTGAAGTTCTAGTGATTCAAGAACAAGGTTTCTAAATTGGTTCACATATATATATATGTAGAACTTCTAGAGTAGTGTGGTTGTCAATAATGGGTAGAATTGGTGAATGTTACACGTGTGTAAAGTGATCACTTAAACCAGCCTATGACGGTCGTCAGCCCCGTAAATGCCCAGACTTCCATATTCTTCTTCATATTTGATGAGATGTTAAAAATAATATGAAAATAACTCCTGTAATTGGAGATAATCCCGATTTTGTGAACAAGTATTTGGACACACTCAAAATGTTGTAAATTAATTTGTTTTACTCATTTTGCTTATTAACTCCATTTTAGTTTGAAAATGCGAAACAATTATAACAAATTTATTTTTATGTGTTTTTTTAAACAATCAAATATAATTTAGTATGCTCAAAAAATCAGCGTTTGATTTTAACATTTAATATATCACTAAATAAAAAAGCGTATTTTAAAAAATATAATTTATAATACAGTTTTTTTAAATTATTATTTAAGTTTTACTTGGTAAATACCACTATCCCTTAAAATGTATTGTGATACGTGTTTCGATGCATTCCGCATTATTAAAACTTATAATAAAAATGGATAGATTTTACGAAAGAGTGACTGCCGAAACAATGAATAAAATATAGTTACTGGAAATATTTCCATGTAAACACGCAAAAAATATGGAGAAAGCAATAGTGTCTTCACAGCTTCGTACATTTTATTGATCATAAATATTTGTGGAGAATATACGAGCCACAAAACTTTACGACGAAGTTTCATTAAAGAATGACTAATAAAACACATACAATAAACAAGAGAATTATATAGACACTTCTAAAATAATTGAATGTTTTTACTTTTAATTTTTAAGTAATTTTGTAAGAAAAAAACATGTGAATATAAATATTACATTTTATATTACGTTAAGGACTACCCTTGAATATAAAAAACTCAAAATATTACGTCAAATCAAACCCTTTCACGCGTTAAGCAAAAAATAAAAGTTGATTTAAAAAATGCAAATTTTCTATAAAAAATTAAATATTCTATAAAATTCCTTTATTTGTTTACTTTAGTCCATGGCATGTAAAAGCCACGGACTATAAGTTCATGGCTTTTACAAGCCATGGACGATAGTCGATTAAAGCGTCCTAAAAAAAACGGGCGACTTTAGTCGATTTACGCGCCCCAAAGGTTAAAGAAAATTATGTAGCGATTATTCGTATATTGAGGTGATTTTATACTAAACAGCGCTATGTAAATTAAACACTGATTGAGTAAAATGATAGTATGTATGATGAATAACATTTTATTTTAATAAATAAAGAAAGAAAAAGAAAAAATGAAACGGTTTGACTTCATTGTTTCATTTTTTAAAAAAATGATACGATCCAGATTACATAATAGTTAAAAATATTCAACATGCTGCAAACTAACGAAATGCTACAATCTAATACTACATATCAATGTTTTCATGTCCAATTGATAGATTTTGATTATTGGACCCAAAAAGCAAAGTTTCGTGTGGGTTTGTCGGCAGCGAGCGCCGACGGTCGCTAATGGCCGACCGCTGAAAAATTTATACCGGCCGGCTGACTGGAAAATGGCGGCAAACTAGACAGTTCGGCTGCCTTACGATCCGCTTGGGAAATGCAGAGGCTGCGGGCGAATCGCAAATACGCATCCATTTTTATTATAACCCCATACTTTGACCTCCGGGAGGGAGGTTATTTGCCGCCAAAATATGGGCTGGGTTTTATCCACCGACGCCAGTTTTTTTTTTTGCTAAATCAATTTCGCATTTGGCGAGCTTATATCAAATTGTATGACTGGAATTTTATGGGGCTCTGAACTTTTACTTTTTCCCATCTGGATGAAGTAGACAATGGTAAATATTTTGAATAAAATATGGATATATGTTGTGTATTATTACGGATTAAAAAGTTTACAAATTTAGGGTTTAATTTATTTCTTAAACGAATTTCCACACGAAATGTATTAAATATACATAAACACGTCAAAGGATTTTTAAAATTTCATAAATAATATTGTTAATATAATACACGATTAAAATATAAAAGATATTTCCAAATATAACTAAGTATCTATTAAGAGGATATTTGAACTTATATCAAATTGTATGGCTGGAATTTCATGAACCTCTTAAATATTTTTTTCTAACTGAATGAAGTAGACAATAATGAATGCTTTTAATAAAATATTTAAATATGCTTTCCATTATAATGGATTTAAAAAATCAATTTTATGTTTTAATTTATTAATTTTTAAAATTTAGACACGAAATCTATAGGATATACCTAAACATGTTATACGATTTCAAAAAATTCATAAATATTATTGTCAATACCAATATATGATCATAAAAGTAAAATATACTACTAGATATTACGAGGTAAGTTAGTTGTCATATGTTGAGAATATTTAAAACAGCCTAAACACTGGAATATACCACTTAATGGGTTTTATTTATATAAACGACTAGTTTCGAAAACTTACTGATGTTTTCATCTTAAATTTAAATTAAAAATTAAACCGTTTTAATTTTAACCAGAAAATGAAAACATCTGTAAGTTTTCGAAACTTGTCGTATATATAAATAAAACTCGTTAAGTAGTATGTTCAAGTGTTTAATTAAAAAAAAAAACAACATGTCATTCCACAAAGTTAATATCGTATTATTTTTTTGACATCTCATCAAAGATGAAGAAGAATATGGAAGTCTGGGCATTTACGCATTTTATATTATAAGCTAAAATAATAAAAATGAAAATGGTATTTTCTGGCGTTTCTCATGTGTGTGATTAAAATCCAGGATTCGGACCTCACATACTAATATAAGAGTTTCTGCTTAGTAAAAAGCTTCTTTACATCTCACCAATAGATGTCTCTAGTGAAGTTCTAATGATTCAAGAACAAGGTTTCTAAATTGGTTCATATGTATAGAACTTCCAAGAATTTGAGTAGTGTGGTTGTCAATAATGGGTAGAATTGGTGAATGTTACACGTGTGTAAAGTGATCACTTAAACCAGCCGATGAGGGTCGTCAGCCCCGTAAATGCCCAAACTTCCATATTCTTCTTCATCTTTGATGAGATGTCAAAAAATTATATGAAAATAACTCCTGTAATTGGAGATAATCCAGATTTTGTGAACAAGAATTTGGACACACTCAAGATGTAATAAGTTAATATCGAATCAATAAATAATAATAAAACATAAAACAGCCTTATTATGTAAAAAAAAACATTAAAACGAAAATATTAAACAATCAAATAAGGAATTATTTCCTAAACACCCTGCCCTGAGCCATTTACAAAAAAAATATATCTAGACCTAGAATCTGAACTAAACATATGTTATCAGTAACAATTTAACTGATAACAATTTATGATGTTTTACGAGATTGCCAATGATAATTTACGTCCGTTCACCTAAGCAATAATACATCATTAATTGTCTTTGGTATATGTGTTTCTTTTAATGGTTCATTCAAGATAACGTCACTAATACATGCAATAAATGAAAATTTATAGCTAACCAGCTGACTTCCGAATGTCAGGAAGAGGTTAAGTTTCAAATAAAGATTGAAAATCAAACGCTGGCCGATTTTATATATTGTTCTATTCGCAAGTCAAATTTTTCATGTAAAAATCAAGAATATGCGAATCTGTCTACAAGGAAACAAGTTTCAATCAGAAGACACTAACGCCATCTGTGATATGAAATAAAAATCATTTGCACAAAAGCACTGAAATTATTCATCATTTTCCATGAAAAATAAGGGGACAAAAAACTATTCATCAAAGTAATTTTTTTTTTAACTATTTACGATAAAATTTATATATACTTATAAGTATATATATGTATAAAATATGCCAAAGCAAAGACGCAAACCGTCTAATCCGTTTTTAATTTTAAGAATTCTCAATGCAGCAAGTTATTGCTACTAGCCGCTAGATGTCAGTAATTTTAGGCACTGACTGAGAGACAGCAACGCGCCGGCAATGTAAAATTGACAAACCACTGACGTGAGACCAATTTTAATTCCTGTTATTCAGTGCATAGAAGCGCGAGCTAAAATAACTGTATACATTTGGATGTATTACCTAAAAGATGACGGAATTCGAAATCGCTATCAATAAACATAAAATTAATTAAAAATTATATTAACATGCAGCGGCGCATTTTATCTCCTGGTGTTGATTCTATCGGAAAATGAGATTATAACGTACGTGGAAAAACGATATTTTTTTATAAAATGCAATGTTATCAAAGATACTGGTCTTGTTAATTGCTTTGTTTATGGATTTATTGCAATTCTCTAATTATATTGTATTGTGATAATTGGACTCTTATTGGATATCGGAAAAGTAGAATCACCACATACATTGTGTGAGAACTTTATTTGATTTAAAATTTTACTTTTACACGAAGTTTTTTTTAATGGGCGATGCTACGCTTAATGAAAGCCTGAAAGTGCAGTTTTTGTGAAGTTTTTTTTTATTTTTTATTTCATTAATTCATTAGGCAGTCACTTTGTGGTAAAATCTATCCATTTTTAATTAATGTTTTGCCTAGTTAAAACCACTATTTCTTAAAATCTACTGTGACACGTGTTTCGAGGCATTCCGCATGTTTTTCAAACACCGTAATTATTTATTTACTAAGCAAAACTTAAATTCAAAATATATAGATTTTACCATAAAGTGACTGCAGAATTAATTAAAGAAACTTTATTCTTAACTTGTCTAGTACGGCTGTCCAAACTTAAAACACAGTAAGGGACATTTTTTTGTAGTACGTTTTTTTGCATTTTTAGACTAAGTAGAATCTACACCGCAGGACAAAAAAATTTACGAGTTTACTTGCTACCGCACGCCTTGACTTTACTGAACTCTTTTTCTAAGAAATCCTTTATCGATACCTCTTTCTTTTGTTCAATAAATTAAACACACTTTGTGTCACCTTTCTACAATATTTACATTTTAAAATGTCTCAACAATTTTGTTTTACCCGCGTTTGAGGGAACATAACACAACAATCATGGAAAGTGCAAAGCAAATGTCGATAGCGATAAAATCCAAAATAATCACACTGTCGCAACAAAACATATCTGATTGTAAAATATCTCGTCGAGTTGGGTATTCAGAAGGTGCAGTGAGGTTTTTATTTAAAAAATTACAAGAAACTGGATCCATAGAACGGAAAAAAGGAAGCGGATGAGGGCGCGCGACATCTGCCCGAGGTGATCGCTTAATAAAAAAAAATGTTTTGCGCGATCGATTTTTAACGGCACTTAAAATACACGCAGAGGTGCAGTCTACTAGCTAATCAACATTTTCAGTAAAAACAGTGTCCAGGCGGCTGTTGGAGCATGGTTTCCAAGCACGAAGTCCCGCAAAGAAACTATTACTGACGAACAAAATGCAGAAGGCTAGACTGGATTGGGCGAAGGAGCACCAGAATTGGACCTTGGAGGATTGGCAAAATGTTATTTTCTCCGATGAATCAAAATTCAACCTTTTTGGTCCAGACGGCAGAAAGATAGTTCAACGAAAACTTGGGGAAAGATACCATCCGTCGTGCGTCACTCGAACCGTTAAACATTCACCCTACGTCATGATTTGGGGGTGCATGACAGCGTACGGTTTGGGACCTCTAAATTTTATACAGGGTACGATGAATGCCATCCAGTACAAAAAAGTGCTGAAAAACCATCTTATTCCAACAATCGAGGACATCACGCAGTATACCGCGGACCCGATTTTTCAGGACGATTTGGCGCCGTGCCATAGAGCCCGCACTGTGAGTACAAATATTTATTTTTTAATGCACTTTGTAGACCACTTGATAAATAATTTATTGTTTTTCTTACAGATCATTGAATACAAGGATAAAATTGGCTTAAAATCGTTGACGTGGCCCGGGAATAGTCCTGATTTGAACCCGATAGAAAATTTATGGGCGATTATGAAAAAAAAAGTTGGGAAAAAAAAATAAAAAAACATTGAGGAATTAAAAAAAAACTTGATTCAAGTTTAGGAAGAAGAAATAACATCAGAAATTTAAGATTCGCTTTACGCTTCGTTAAATAGTACAATTTTACATGTTATAAAAAATAAAGGTGAATTCACTAAGTATTAAATATTTTTAAATGTTATAAATATGTTTAAATGTAAAATACCTTAATTTAAAATAAAGCGATTAGAACCTTCTTCTTAAATATGAATTAAAAAATTACATGTCTTTTATTATTCCATCACAAACACTCGACCATAAATGAACCGTTATGGGTCTCTAAGGTTCGGATAATCTGATACCTGGTATATAATGGCAATTTCTAAGTACAATTCATGTGTAAGATCTTTCATTTTAACCTTGAAGTAACGAATAGTCATCACATATGTTAAACAATACAAAAAAAACTAATTAAATATCAAGAATAATTCATTACGTGTCAATTTTAGTTTTTTTGAGGACTCGTAAATTTTTTTGTCCAGGGGTGTACTTAGTCCGAAAATGCAAAAAAAACGTACTACAAAAAAATGACCCTTACTGTGTTTTGAGTTTGGACAGCCGAGTAGTATATTCGAGTTTTCTGAACATTGATTTAAGTCATTTTAAAGAGCAGATGTTCAAAATAAAGTTAAACGTATATTAAAAAACATTAAACGTTCTCGTTTAATTCCATTTATTAATATTTGCTAAAGAAATACAATATTTTGAGTTTGCTGAAATATTTTTTCACAAATTCTGAGTTTGGCTTCACTTTGGAGTTATTTATATCAATATTTTTTGTGAATCAAGATGAATATTAAACGAGCACAGGGTGATCACTTAAACCAGCCTACGGCAGGTCGTAAACCCTGCAAGTGCCTAGACTTCCATGTTCTTCTTCATCTGTGTTGAAATATCAATAACAATAAAATTATTTCGTTGGTTACATTGTTTCATTTAGTTAAGAAAGAAATAAAATATATTTTCTAATTGTTACATTATATTTGAATGACTGTAGCTTCACGTTCTTTATACAATTTTTTTTTTTTTTTTTAATAAAAAACGTTCTTTATTTTTATTAGATGATGCTCTTAGCCTGTTTTTGTAATTTGTAGTTAGTTAAATAACTAACTAACTAACTAACAAACTAACCATCACGCCGCTTCCCCGTAGGAGTAGGCAGAGAGAATCGAACGCCACACCACTCTGTCTTTGCAAACATTCTTTGCCTCTTCTACATTCGTGCAACTCCTCATACATACCCGACGATTATTACGACTCCTCACCCGGCCGCTTTCAAGTATTTGACATACCTGATTGTGCCAAGTTTTCCTCGGTCGTCCTCTGCTTCTGTTTCTAACTACATTCGCCTCATTAATTTGTTTAACCGTTCATTCATCACTCATAAATAATATAAAGGTAAATACATATAAAATAATTGGGTTCTTATAATATCCAGAAATATTTCAATTTTATACTAGTTTCGAAGACCTGATCGAGAATAATGTATTTAACTTTCGTCATTTTTTTTATATATCTGTATCGACAACTGACTGTATTGATGAAATAAATCTAAGTAGTATCAAGCATTTCAAATTGGATTATTTTCCCTCACTCAACGTACATTCGGTATGTGATTCCCTGGCTTAAGGAGCATTCAGCCATTCGAAGTTTGGCAATTGTTCACAGGTAGATTAATAAAATCTTGCAATATTTTAACAAACATTTTTACTATTTAAATATATAATTTCAGGTAAAACACTTTTATGGCGAAGGCTTTATATAGCACTTCAAGCATTTACGCCTTTAAGTCCCAATAAAACTATTTATGAATGTTGCTCATATGTAACAAAAAAAGCTATACTTGCATAAGTCATAAGTAGTACCTACAGGGCTAATAATATATATATATATATATATATATATATATATATATATATATATATATATATATATATATATATATATATATATATATGTATGTAATAAAATACCTAGGTACCTATACATTTTATTAAGTACTTACAAATAGTACCTACATAAAACAGTTCTACCACCAGATGTCGCATGCGTCGCACTGAATAAAACAAAAGACATCAGATAGAAAAAATATAATATTTTGAACTGTCAGAATCAGATACATAGATAGAAAAATATTATAAAGATAAATTAAGAATAAACTTTAATTATAAACTTGAATTACAAAGCAACACATTGTTTATTTTATTATTATACACCCACTTTACATATTATTTACACCCAATTTACGAAGGAAAATATTACCACGTTATATATATATATATATATATATATATATATATATATATATATATATATATATATATATATATATATATATATATATATATATATATATATATATATATATATATATATATATATATATATATATAATATATATATATATATATATATATATATATATATATATATATATATATATATATATATGTATATATATATTTATATATATATATTTTTTTTTAAATTATCTAACGTCCAACGACTCTGAAATCTAGCTACGGCTTTTGCAACACCGCTCATCATGACCCTACTCAGGCTTCAACTTTTTAAGTTTCATAGCCTATGCCTACTCGTGAGTGGATTTACTCTTTATGTTTAAAGTTACTATAATTTCACGAAATTCATGAGTGAAATTTCTAGGCAATAAACACTCGCTGGGCTGATAATAAGAGATCTTTAAAAAAATAATGTGATGCCCACTTAAAGGTGAATGCGGTCATAGCTCTAATAAAAAGATGAAGTAAAATAATATTGAAAAAAAAAATATTATTGCAATCGAAATCAATTAACAAAAAAGAGAGATTATTTTAATGCTTTTTTTGGGTAAGCATATTTAGTACACATATACGTATATTTATAATTAAAAAGCCACACCACACCCATATCCACACATTTACACACTTGCACGCACGCTACACCCAGGCAAGCACCCACACATACGATGTTGTTGAAATTTTAACATTATTTTGAAACTTTGCAGGTATATATTTTTATTTCATTTAAGTAAAAAAATTAATTGCAGAATATTGAAAGACAAAAATAACCTACAATAAAAACAGAACAAAAGTTGTTCCACTTAAAATAATCTTAGTTTTTTTTTACAACATTTTGAGTGTGTCCAAATACTTGTTCACAAAATCTGGATTATCTCCAATTACAGGAGTTATCTGGATCCGGATACGGATCTCACATACTAATATAAGAGTTTCTGCTTAATAAAAAGCTTCTTTACATCTCACCAATAGATTTCTCTAGTGAAGTTTTAGTGATTCATGAACAAGGTTTCTAAATTGGTTCATATATATAGAACTTCCAAGAATTTGAGTAGTGTGGTTGTCAATAATGGGTAGAATTGGTGAATGTTACACGTGTGTAAAGTGATCACTTAAACCAGCCTATGACGGTCGTAAGCCCCGTAAATGCCCAGACTTCCATATTTTTCTTCATCTTTGATGAGATGTCAAAAAATAATAATTAGTTTTTTTTATTTAAAAAAATTGTTTTAAATAATCACCCATTTCGGCACTTTCTAGTCAGTCAGTACACGCAGGCTCGTCTTTCAGGGCTAGTGCGGCTTCTCGCGATAGTAGAAACCAAAAAAGTTCCAAGCGACAATATTATGCCAATTTTATGCTTATTTTTTTTTGTTTAGAACATACACTATATATATTTTAAAACGTTTTTGTAATGTCAATAACAAACAGTTTCACCAAGTTTTAAGACTGCTGTCAGTCGAGATGTGTGGTGAAATAAGGAACGACTGCAAGGTGAGATTAATATTATCGATAGAATTTTTAAAATGTGTGTGTAGAGATGGTTTGAATATTTAGAATGAATGAACGGAAGGTAAGGACGGTAAAACAAAACTGTATAAAGAAAAGCAGAGAAAGACAAAATATTTTTTTTAAAGGAATAAATAACACGGAATAACCCTCTACTTTTCGAGGCTAGTCTGCAGGTAGGATAATAAGGATTGCCAAGGTAAATGTGAAAAATACATCACAGAATTAGGAATTTACAAAATTTAAATGAAATATTTATGAATGGGCTTACGAATCTTTGTTTGTCGATTTAATGATGAATCTTTATTTGTCAAGTTCATTTTGAGAATTTTTTTTTTTTTTTTAAATATGTAATTTGGTTCGAAGATATCCAAAAGATCGATAAAAAATTATGTATTTTTTTGAAGAAATAACCAGCAAAACCTCTATTTTAGAGGCTTGTCTGCAGGTAGCATGGTGAGGATAGGGAAGGTGAATGTGAAAAACACATCCCAAACACTCAGATCAATTGAAAATAAATATTTCTTGAATTTATTTTGCACTTGGCGGGAATCGAACCCGCGACGTCGGTTTCGCAGTAGAGCGTCTACCCAACTACGTCACGGGGCCTGTATAAATTACGCTACAGTATTCTCAATATTATTAATATTTAAAGCATTTACTTTGTGGTTAGTCATTTTTACTTTTATATTTTTTTACAAAAATGTAGTTAATATTAGTATTTCACCAAATTCGACCAAAATCGCATGTGTTAAACATAAATAGTGCTATGGTAGTGAAGGGTAGTATTTATTGTAACTGCAGACAGTTGGTAGAATTCTATATTAAATTGTTGGGGAATATATCCAAAATAAAACAAGGTTTGTTGGATTGAATTCTACATGTGTTTATGTATATGTTAATACGTGATGCGTTTCGTCTTCTTAGGACATTATTAAACACATGTTTGATAATGTCCTAAGAAGACGAAACGCGTCGCGTATTAACATATACATAAATAAATGTAGAATTCAATCCAACAAACCTTGTTTTATTTTGGATATATTCCCCAACAAGGGTAAGTATTGTTTGCATGCTGTGGTAGTGATTGTCCTGACGAAGAGACGGATGCGTCTCGAAACCAGTAGACATAAAAATCTCGGTGAGTGGTTAAATACTATAATACTAACATTTTTGTAAAAAAATATAAAAGAACGCTACGGTAGTTAGTTCGCAAGCAAGCCAAATAAGTCCATTCATTTGAGGGTATTATCTTGGGTGGTCGGACAAAAATACAGGTCACCGGGTTTATAGGTTGCGCGACGCTTCTTCGATAAGACAAAACTATGAATAACAGATCAGATATGCGCAAAATCGATATTCCGTTCATTATATTATAGCACCCATTAATTCGATATTACTGTTAGGAATAGGTTTTATAGAGCAATAAAATAAAATAATACGAGTAAATACGTGTCGGTGAATAGCGAATGATACGCTGAATGATTTTTCTGTCCAAGGTACACTTGCCAAATTAAGAAATTTCAGAGGTACACCAAAGAATAAAAAATGTTTATTTACTACTACTACTACCATCACGCCGTTTCCCCGCAGGGGTAGGCAGAGAGGATGGAACGCCACACTCTTCTGTCCTGACATACACTCCTCGCCTCCTTCACATCCATACATCTAGTCATACATGCCCTCCGTTACGCAGACTTTTGACACCGCCAGATTTTAGGTTCTTTTTGATCTGATCGTGCCAAGTCTTTTTCGGTCGTCCACGTTCTGTTTTCCCTCTCACATTCGCCACATATATTTTCTTAGTCAATCTCTCGCTATCCATTCGCTCCACATGTCCATACCACCGTAAAGAACTCTTCCTAATCTTTTCAATTATTCCTCGTTCAGCCTTACATTCCTTTCTTAAATCGTCGTTTTTAATTCTGTCATACAATGATTTTCCACACATTCGTCTGAGGGAGCGCATTTCAACAGCGTTCACTCTGCTTTCATCCTTCCAATGTTTATTTTATATTGATTTATTATTAAAATATAATGCGAAAACATAAAATATCATGACAACGTTTGTTTAATATCTTTACAAAACTAGATTTTTTCCGCGGCACACCAACTAATCACCACGGTACACCAGTGTGCCGCGGCACACACTTTGCGGAACAATGTGATGGATCATGTTAACCACCGATTGCTTTGAAATTTCTTCGTGTATTTATTTCTCCCGAAAACGTTAATTTAAAATATAATAATAATAATAATAAAACCCTTATCCGCACCCCAATGGTGCATAGGGCACTGCTTCATATGAACACAGTGTTATCTTGATCGTTTACACACGAAGGAAAGGTGATCAGCCTTCCGCTTCACGTACCAGTCCAGGGTAGTATTGAATAAATATTACAGTGAAAAAATCACTAATATTTATTTGACCCCCCTGGGAATCGAACCCGGGACCTCCAGAACGGTAGTCGAGCGTGCTGACCATTACACTACGGAGGCGGACAATTTAAAATATAAAAACATAAAGTATTTTTTTCAATTCGTTTGTTAAATCATATGTAAGTTATAAGTATACGAGGTGTTACAAAGTTGACGCCGACACAATTTGTTGAAAAATTCAATTAAATATTGCATAAAAGATCTATGGTCTTATTTTACTAATTAACTTATGTACCTGTCAAAAAGTAAGCGGTCAGGTTAGGAGTCGAAATAATCGGCGGGTATGTATGAGGAGATGAACGAACGTGGAAGAGGCGAAGAATGTTTGCAAAGACAGAGTGGTGGGGCGTTCTATTTTCTCTACCTACCTCTGAGGAGAAGCGGCGTGATGGTTAGTCAGTTAGTTAGTCAAAAAGTAAAGTCGAGGCATATCGCTAATTTGCGACTAGCGTCACATCTCAAAATTTGTGACTTTAGAAGACGCACATCGTCAACTATCGGCATTTGTACATTTTCCGCTATGTGTTATCATCGAGCGAAACACACTGATCTTTATTGACGTTATCGAAGTAGTGGTTGTTGACACCTCCGACATTGAACAAGATACAGAAAAAAACATTTAAAAAAATCTCTAATATACTCGATTAGTAAATACGCATACTGGTGACGATAAGTCTCGTCGAAAAATGCCTTAGGCACGCAGTCTAGAGACTAGAGTACACATACGTACATACATAGCCAGATCTAGTCAAGTTAGACTGACCGCTGATTAGTGATTATCCATCAATTCGTAGCGGCTCTGACGATATGTTTCTCAGACCAAATGCTCGCAAACACTCATTTTTCATAGATTTATATTATCCACTGACACTTCGTGATGGAATTGCATTTTTAATTTATTATTAGATTAAAACCAATATTTTTAGCTTTTCCACTTTTTTATTTGACCAGCGACCGGGTTTCGTCGTTACCGACATCACCAGTCTGATGATGTCGGTAACGACGAAACCCGGTCGCTGGTCAAATAAAAAAGTGGAAAAGCTAAAAATATTGGTTTTAATCTAATAATAAATTAACTCATTTTTCATAGCTCCAAAACTGTTCAATGCATTCCACGAAGACTATGTGATAGACACTAATTATCTAAACTATAACTTATTTGTTAAAAAACAGATCTAAGTATTGTAGCTTTTTCTTAAAAACTTTCAACTCATATCGTACATACTTAATGTATTTTTTTCATAAAATGATTAAGGAAACACTCGTTTTTATACCACTTGAGTTAATTAATGACTACTAGTTTCGGAAACTAAACTTCGATCGTCAGAAATAAAAAACCTAAATTCTAATAATAATTTATTAAATAATATATTGTTTCTAAATTCTTCACCTTGGCTTTCCATTTTTCCTTTATTTTCAAACTCCGCCCCTTGACTAACCCCTCTCGTTATTTATAGTTTTTTATTTATTTTATATTTTTGTTATTATTCAGACCTGACGATGGAAGTTTAGCTTCCGAAACTAGTAGTCATTAATAAACTCAAGTGGTATAAAAACAAGTGTTTCCTTAATCATTTTAACCTGTCCTATCACAAAGTAAATGCCGAAACAATAAATAAAATACTTTAGTCATATTCATTTTTTGATTTTTTGATTCCTGTTAAAATCATACATTTCTAGTTTATATTAGCACTTTTATACTTACGTAGCCCTGTGCACACAATGGTGCACAGGGCAGCGCATCAAATAGACTTTTACTTAATTGTTAATTATATGAAAGCATCACGTATCATTTCAAGGTTAATTAAATATATTTTAAGTACTATAATTTAATAAAAAATATTTATTAAATGAATATTAGAGTGAAAAACTTTTTTTTAACCCCCTCGAAAATCAAACTATAAAATAGCGGTCTTATTTTGAAAGCATATTTTAACTAAGAGAATTCTAGTTGGTTTGTAATACTAAAAATTATTTTATAAATAGGTAAGTATATCAAAATTTTATTTTATCGACAGGAATATTCCTTGAGTACTTAAATAAAATCAAAAGATTTTTTTTGAATTTCAAGTATTCAATTACTCAATTATTATTACTTGTATATTAGTTGCGAACCGAAAGCCATCGTGACATTGAAGTGATTAATGTTTTCACGTAATTTGTCGTTTGGGATAATTGAATCATTTCATCGGGTCGTAAATACTATGGATTACTAGTTAACAATTTGTCTTTCGTGAAATACCAAAATTGGAAGCAAGTACAGGGTCCGCCAAATAACTTTTTTTTTTTGAAAATGCTATAAAAAACATCGAGTGTAGCTTCGGCTGTGTGGCACGTAGCGCCGTCCTGTTGAAACCAAATGTTGCCAATATCCTCCTCTTCAATTTTTGTGAACAAAAATCCGTTCAACATGGCCCGATAACGATCGCCATTGACTGTAACGGCCACTCCTTGCTCATTTTCAAAGAAAAATGGCCCAATTATGCCTCTGGACCAAAATCCGCACCAAACAGTGACTCGTTTTGGGTGTACCGGCTTTTCAATGTATGCGTGCGGGTTTTCTGTGCCCCAAATACGACAATTTTGCTTGTTTACATACCCGCCAAGATCAAAATGAGCTTCATTCGAAAAGATGATTTTTTTGGCAAAATCGGCATCTTCTGTAAGTCGATCGCAGGCCCACTCAGCGAAGCGAAAACGCATTGGATGGTCAGTTGGCTTCAACTCCTGAACCAATTGGACTTTGTATGGCGTCATACCAAGGTCTTTATGCAAAATTCGTCTCAATGATGTCTCCGAAATGTTCAATTGTTGAGAACGACGGTGAATTGATGTTGATGGCGCTTCACGCACACTTTCTGCCACAACATCGATATTCTCGGGTGTACGCACTGTTTTTGGCTTTTCACGCTTTGGTTTATCGATGAGGATGCCAGTTTCTTTCACTTTTTTCACAAGATAACGAACATACGGAGCTGACGGTGCTTCTCTTCTTCCAAAAACCGTACGCAATTTTCGCACACATTCTGCAACATTACCATGATTTTCAAAGTAATGTCGCAATATTTCCCAGCGTTGTTCAAGCGTATACACAACCATATTCGCTCAGCGGAAGGATAAAACTAATTATCTGTCAAATCAGACATGAGCTAAGTGTTACCATTCACGAAATAAGCACTAGTTGAAAAAAAAAACTTTAGATGGCGGACCCTATACTACTTGAATAAATTATGACGCCACAAGTTTTGTAGCACAATTTATTAGTGTGGTATCACGCCACAAAACCAGGGTCAAACAAGGCGCCATCTTGAGTCCAAAATATTGGGGATAAATAATTAATATAATTAAACACTTCAGACATGGGCGATCTAATTGAAAGAAAACGAATGAAATAACGGCTTCTTTAAAATAAGTCGTTACTTAGATCCTTTTTGTTGGATTCGATCATTTGATAATAAGCTAACGCCAATCAGTGCGAAATTTTGGTTCTGTATTGCTTATTTCTAGCTCCTTATATATCGCTTACTCCTTTCAAGAACATCATAAATCAAAAATAGTCAATTTTTAGCTGTGCATGTTTTCGGAATGGCCAGAAAATGTACTATATCTCAGCAAAAGAGGCATATTTAAACTTAATATTTACCCGCTACAGGGCAGAAAGTGTTGTTTTTGCATTTTGAAGAAAAGGTATTATTTAATTATTTTTTTAAATGTACTAAATATTTTTAAAATGGAGAAAAAACCATCAGGTTTTACCTAAAAAGATCAGTTGCACTGTAAAAAGTTCAATACGTGGCTTGATATTTATTTTTAATATATTGTACTATATTTTTAAACTTTAAAAACGTTCTCCTGAAAAATCGAGTTTTTTTTTAATTTTTGACGTTCTTGAAAGGAGTGAGCGATATGTGAAGAAAAAGAAAATGTAAATAATAACTCCCCAAATGGGTAGCCGAAAACAAACTGCATTTTATTTTACAAAACAACACCTAAGTACTTATATAGTTTTTTCTGCTTAAATTTTACGTGACCATTTACCGGGTTTCGTCATCACCGATATGATGACTCACCAGTTTGATGATGTTGCTAACGAGGAAACCTGGTTAACTGGCCAAATAAAATGAAAGAAGAAAAAAACTATTTGGTTGTTGTTTTATTAAATCTGTAGAAGATTTATATAAAACACGATTTTAAAATAAACTCTTTAGGATTGATTATCAAAATTACAGATCTCATTTTTAAAAAAAACTAAAATCATATATTATACATTTTTAGAATATTAAATATATCGTAGTCGTACAGGAGAAAGTGACCAACTAACAAACCGTAAAATGTTCAGGAGGACCATCGAAGTCACTTTTGCTTGACAAGATAACAAACATCAATGCAGTTTGTCATTTTTAACAAGTCAATATATTATACTTCCAAGTTTAAAATCCATTGGGATTTTTTCAGGGCAATATTAAGCTAGTAAGATATCAAATAGTCAATGATCACGTTTTTGTAAAAAATGCACTTGGCCACTTTCCCCTGTATGACTACGATTTACCCGCTACAGGGCAGAAAGTGTTGTTTTTGCATTTTTAAGAAAAGGTATTGATTGTTTAACTTTTTTTTTAAATATGCTAAATATTTTTCAAATGGAGAAAAAACCTTCAGGTTTTACCTAAAAAGATCTGTTGCACAGTAAAAAGTTCAATAAGTGGCTTGATATTTATTTTTATATAAATATCAAGCCACTTATTGGCAATATTAAACTAATAAGGTATCAAATAGTCAATGATCACGTTTTTGTAAGAAATGCACTTGGTCACTTTCTCCTGTATGACTACGATATATCAATATTAATAATGTAGAAATGTTTTACAAACATTTTCCTACAAAGATGTCTGAAAAAATGTCTTTGAACTTTATTATTTCATCCTTTAAGTAGGTTCTTGAGATATTTTTCTTTCAAAGAGGGCCCCTCGTGTTTGAAGATCTGTATAATGCTTATATGTAGCATGGTATTATGAGTAGTCACAATTGCGTCACCACGATTTGCATAATAATACCTGTAATATGTATGCTTTAAACAGCCTTGTGATCAGACGAGAAATGTCTATCAAACAAAATACATGCTTCCATCTATTTTTTGCGTGTAGCTGCGTATTATTGTTTGAAGTATTTCAATGGCAATCGAATAGTATCAGATCACTACATACGGTTGAAGTTGTTAGAATTTTTAATATTGCATCTTTCTCTGCGTTAGAAGTGGTAAAAAGTTGTCCATTCCAAGATGGCCGAAAAAGGGTACTAAGGTGCGTTTACATTATGCAGCAGAATAGCTATGCAGCCGAGATATATGGCTCTGCTACAAGCCTGATTATAAAGTTGGATTTAGGACCGATATAGCTTGATAAGGAGTATCTGACGGTTGCCGGTAAACACCAAATAAAATACGTATTAATTTGGCATTCGAACTCTGTATAATGCTACGATATAATCTATTATGTCTAATATTGATCAAAATATGATTTGCGATTTTTAATAACTTATTTCGTGTAATTATCAAACTGTGGCAAATTAAACCAATAATAGTCAAAACAACAAAAAAATATTTTCACAAAAAGCTTATAAACCAAAGATATTGGAAATGTGTGTTTGAACTCGCAATTATAGAAAAAGTAATCACTACGTAAAGGAAGACTCCGCCTTTATGGACTGCTTTACACAAATTTTGTATTCAAATACGAGTATCTAGTTTTTCGACCGTTTGATAATGGCTTCGCAAGGCGAAAAAAAAAAAAAAAAAAATTTCAGTAAAATCGTCATCTTGCTTGGATTTATATTCATATAACTTAGAGAATGCTTTAATAATAATGCTTTAATAATAACAAAACCCTTATCCGCACCCCAATGGTGCATAGGGCACTGCGTCATACAAACACAGTGTTATCTTGATCGTTTACACATGAAGGAAAGGTGATCAGCCCTCCGCTTAAGGTACCAGTCCAGGGTAATATTGAATAAATATGACAGTGAAAAAATCAGTTATATTTATTTTACCCCCCTTGGGAATCGAACCCGGGACCTCCAGAACGGTAGCCAAGAGAATGCTTTACCCAAGTAATATAAACCCGGCTATATATAGCTGTTATACATAATGTAAACATACTTTAACACTTGCAAATACTAATCTCGAACGTATGAATATTTTAAACAATATGATGAGTTATGTTACTATTTCTTCTATTACTGGCAATAAGCTTAGGAAAAAAAATCTGATCTATATTTTTGTTAAAGATCAAATCAATGATAAAATAAATACTTCACAGATAAGTCCAGATTAAACAGAATCGGATAATTGCTGATTTAACGTTTTTCTACTGTTATAAGACCTTTTTAATGATTTTTTATGATGTATATCTATTTGTCCGCCTCCGTAGTGTAATGGTCAGCACGCTCGGCTACCGTTCTGGAGGATCCGGGTTCGATTCCCAGGGGGGGTAAATTAAATATGAGTGATTTTTTCACTGTAATATTTATTCAATATTACCCTGGACTGGTACCTGAAGCGGAGGGCTGATCACCTTTCCTTCATGTGTAAACGATCAAGATAACACTGCGTTTATATGACGCAGTGCCCTATGCACCATTGGGGTGCGGATAAGGGTTTTATTATTATTATTATTATTATATCTATTCTGCTTATTAATCCCGATATTTGAGTTTAGTATATAACAGTAATCAAGCTCAACAATGTCTAGAGGTATGTAAGTTTCGCAATAGCCACTAAGATTCATTATGCTGATAACATTTAAACATTTCAAGAGAAAAACATTATAATAAATGCTTTATTTATAATAATTACCGGAAATAATTGTACCAGGAACCCATATCATGATGACGTTATCCCGAAGTTGAAGATAATTACGTAATGCTCAACGAATTGCTGCAAAACAAGGAACCAGTGCGAGCATTTCGGGGTTTGTCGGCCACGACCGACATAAAACTGTATTATCCGGGGAACACGTGGCCATAATGAATTATGATTATGAATTTAACTATAATAAATGAGACTTTTGTCATTTTATCGGGTAATCTCTTTGGCTGTATTGTATTCTCTAGCAGTACCGATTTTTTATTCGGGGACTTCCTATAAGGGGAACATATTATTAGAGTATAATACAGTCAAGTGCTTAAGGATGTACTCTCAAATATACAACTCAGTACGCGGCCTACAATGCGATTTACCGCTGTTTGTTTTTTTCTTCTTCATATAAACTCAAAACCGTTAGTGTTATATATATTTTATATGTATACTCATAAGGCTGAAAGGAAGTGTTATATTTGTACATATATATTTTTTGTCCGCCTCCGTAGTGTAATGGTCAGCATGCTCGGCTACCGTTCCGGAGGTCCTGGGTTCGATTCCCAAGGGAGGTCAAATAAATATTGACTGATTTATTCACTGTAATATTTATTCAATATAACCCTGGACTGGCTGGCTGAAGCGGAGGGTTGATCACCTTTCCTTCATGTGTAAACCATCCAGATAACACTGCGTTTATATGACGCAGTGCCCTATGCACCATTGGGGTGCGGATAAGGGTTTAAAAAGAAATAATAAATAAAAAAATAAAAAATATTTTTTATGAATCGAAAATTGTAAAAAAAGGTAAAATACGGGTATCACCCACGAAAAAATTAAGCTTGGTTCTAATTCATCCGAGTTTTGTAAATTGGCTAACGGCTCGAATAATGAAGCATTAATTTGTACGAATACATTAGCAAATATGGGTCAATTCCACAATACCACAAGTGCCACAACAAAGAAACAATAGTCATAATATTGTGTTTATATAATGTTCGCAAACTGTGATATTCACCTCCGACATAAGCGAAAGAAACTAATGCACGTCGGAGTCATGTTACGTTGGGTGTCATGCGGACAGACTATACACAAGGGACGTGACGCATCAGAAATATTTGCGCTAATTGAGAACGGAATCGATAGCAAAACATACGTTCGTAGTTCAGGAAAGGTTATCAAATAGACTATTAGGACCAGAGATACGAAATAACGAGATATTCGATGTCGAATAAGAAATTAAAGTAAGAAGAAATCAGGTGAGACAAATCATTAATGCGCAGGATCTTTACATGCACGAATTGGCCATATCGTAGTCATACAGGAGAAAGTGACCAACTAACAAAACGTAAAATATCCAGGAGGGCCATTTATGTCACATTTACCTGGCAAGAAAATAAACATCAATGCAGCTGGTCATTTTTAACAAGTCAATATATTATACTCCCAAGAATAAAATCCTTTGGGATTTTTTTAGAGCAATATTAAGCTAGCAAGATATCAAATAGTCAACCATAATGTTTTTGTAAAAAAATGCAGTTGGTCACTTTCTCCTGTATGACTACGATATACAAAAGGAATATCAAACAAAGTCTTACCAAATTATCTTTAAATAGAACCTACAATATATACTAATAAAGGATAATCAAAAGACAACGAAAATATTTATTTTAATGCATTTAATAAATTAAGTCCATAAAACGGGTAGCACGTTTTACGATTTTGACTTGAATCTGAAATTTTCGTATCGTCTTGCTCCCTATACAACATTTTAATGTAGGTATGCATATTATTTAAATCTAGGTTCGACTATATTACGGGTTTCTGTTAATATTGTCCATAAATATAAATTAATACTATTAAAATATTATACTGTGACAAACTTTGTAGGTATTTTATTTTTTATTATTTATACGGCAGTTTTTTAAATATTATTTAGGACGAAACGTGTGATTGGACATACGTATGTTGTTTTTTTATTAAATTATTATTGTTCAAAATCATTTTTTAAATTTTCAATGCCCACCAAGGACTAGTGACTCATTTCGTCTTCGTATAAGGGGTCATAACTCATAACAGAAGCAGCGGGGAAGGTATTCCGATCCTTTGCGAAGCAGCAAAATACCACCAGAAAATGATTGCGACGGGCGTACATAGAAGCGTTACGCTCGCAGACGTATGTACATGAGGAAAAAAACAATCCGTGCACGCGTGAAAGCGACAAATATGCGAAAATACCGGCAGATCGATTCGACGGAAATATCCGCCAAGCGAGACACAATACGGCGGGCATCGATCGCGACAAGCCAAGGGACAAAGTTTACAAGCGACAGCCACGAAAAGCCATAGACAACGTTCACGCCATTAGGTGCGGGTTACCTTCTGTATCGTATCCTAAGGGCCAATCGGCCGAGTTTATACGTCTGCAACACCACAGGGACATTGCGCATTTAGTACCGGTGGCTTCGTGATTAGGTGATAAGGCGGATGTGGCGGTTGATGGTGGCTCCCTGACCCGCTCTAGGCGGCAGGGCTTGCGGTTGTGGGCCCGGGACAGGGCTGCCAACTGCCAACTGCCAACGAGGGATGCGCGCGCCGAAGTGGTTCGCCGAACAGCTGTTCGATTCAGTCGAGATAGCGGGAATCTGCTAACTACAGACGTCCAGACGCGTAAATAACAATATACTATAGGGTGTACGACCTTAAGGAACTCACTGCACTTTAGCAGTTTACAAGCTAGTACGAGTAAAGGTATACAACTCCGAGTCCCTATATTTTACAGCTTTTCCCCATTTTTTTCTATCTTTTCATCTCCATTTTATTTTTCATGTATATGCGAAGGTCCTCTTCAAAAAGTTACATTTCCAATATTGCACAAAAAATCCTTTAAATAAAAATCTGTTCTGTTTACTGTATTATATCAAAATATTTATCAAAGTTGCGACAAAACGTGACCAATCCTGTGTTGAACCAATATGAAATCATTAAATCGCACCAAAACTTAACAATTTTACAAGCATATTCCTGATTACTTAAAATCATTTATAATGGAAATGTAAAGTTTTGGCGAGGACCTCCACATGTCCTTAATATATTTTTTCATTCATATGCCCCTTAATCTTATAATATCCTTCACACTGCACAATACCCAGAAATACGTTAATCGAAGAAATTCAATACATAATTAATTTCATTGTGAGGTAAGGTCTTTTAAGGTAGATTGCGTTAGCGAGGAGGTTTTATGTTTAAACTACGTGTATGTACACATTTGAAACGCATGGCATATATGATAAAGATAATATGGCTAATAATAGATATCTTCAGGAGCCGTTCAATGATTAAAAGGTATTTCACTATTTGTTTACATAATATTAGAAAAATGTGCATCATCTCGTACATTTTTGTTCATATTAAACAACGTTTTATCCATTTCATTTTAAACTATTCAGGCAGTAATGAATTGAGATATATTATAATCGTTCCAACATTTTGTAACAAGAATTTCATCGATTTTTCTTGTTGATTTTCAGCAAATTATAAGTCAAGCATAGAGCCTCTCGATCAAACAATGAAAGGCAAAATAAATACATTTCCAATCCGAGCTATTGAGTGAAACAGTTGAACAAATAAAAGAATTCGAGTTCAGACAACAAAGAATTTTCCCGTTCGTAAGTACGCACTTCAACATACACGTGTTTCAGTCGACGTTATTTAATGTATCGATTGGGATAAGAATTGATATGTAAAATTGCTAGCGTAAGAGTTGGTAGACTACATTACATCTCTAATTTTTGTGATGTCGGCCACAATAGGGGAATGTATTGACCATATCGGCGCTTTACTAGTTTTAATTTTCTTGTATAGTATTGTAACAGTTTTCTTCTTGAAACCCTTATCCGCACCCCAATAGTGCAAAGGGCACTACATCATATGAAAGCTGTGTTATCTTGATCGTTAACACATGATAGAAAGGTGATCAGCTCTCCGCTTCAGGTACAGGGTTATATTGAATAAATATTAGAGTGAAACGATCATTTACATTAAGGGTTATAAGGGTAAGAAGAAGAATCTGAACTAAACGGGGTGAAATAAAAATGTTTGGAAATCAATATGCCAAGAACTCTTTATAACTCCTTGGTGCGAAGTAGACTCGAGAGTGGCTCGATGATTTGGAGACCACATGAGCTTAAGTACTGTCTTATGGTAGAGAAAGTCCTACATGAGAGAGTACGGCTATTATCCTTGGCTCTACCCGACCGAGTTTCTCCAGGGTATGCTTGACTCAAAAGTTTAGAGACTAGAAGGAATGTGTATTTGATTACGCATTTTTATCGATTATTGCGCGGTATGATCGATAATCCTGAAATTATCCGGAGCATTGGTCTGTATGTTCCCGATAGTTACCTAAGACAGCGTTGGCATAGATTATTTCACATTCCTATATACAGGACCAACCTGCCGACGGTTATGACTGAAGGAAGAGCTACCGCTATGTTGAACATTACCACATTGATTATTGATCTGTTCCATGTGTCCGAAGGAGTTTTCCGAAGCGGGATTCTTCTACACCTTTAAGTCTTGTTGCTTACATTAAATATAGTTTATTATGTATATAACATACGATATTTAAGGCGTATATATTAAAAGTATATAGTTATAGGTATTTTTTCAAACCAGTAAAACATCAACCGATAGCTCGATTTTAAGATAATGTAAACATTTATGTGTATTTTTTATAAGCTGTTCGATTAGCCTGTACCTATAAATAGATGTCGGATAAATATTAAACAAATCTCTGGAAATCGGACATAGTATTTCTGGCTGAAAACAAATTGTTTTCAATCTGACACTAGGATACCGGTGTTTTATTTTATTATTGTTTTATTTTAGATAAACATTTATTGCTTAATGTTGTTAAAACAAAACGATTTATCTACAAGTGAGATGTAGGAAAACCAAAAGTAAGTAAGGAAAAATAATTTCATTAATTGATTTTACAGTCACTTTGCGGTAAAATCTATCCATTTCTAATTAATTTAAGTTTTACTAATTAAATACCACTATTTCTTAAAATCTACTGTTATATTATCATCATACGGTGTTCGAAAATGATGCGGAATAAATCGAAACACGTGTCGCAGTAGATTTTAAGAAATCGAGGTATTTACTTAGTAAAACTTCAATAAAAAGGAATAATAAACAAGATTGTTTAAAAAATAGGCTGTGTTATGTGACAAAATGAGTTTACAATTAATATATACAATTTAGTATTGAATAATCGAATCCAATCACCGTACTCAGTAATGACTTCTTCACCGAATCCTAAAGTAGTTATTTGGTTCGTTATTGGATTCGATCATTCAACGCTAATCAGAGCGTAAATTGGAATGCGCATTGTGCATTTCTACTTCTTGATATATGACAATATGAAATTAAAAAGTTCAGTAAGAAAAAAATATAAAACTGAGAAAAAGTAACATATACTGTGTACCAAATCTCGATCAAGTAACCAAAAAAGTCACGTATACCACTAGGCACGTCTATATTACAAATCACCTCAGGGGACATTTATATACCGAGAAAATTACACGTACAGTATGACATTGAAATGAAAAACTTCTAACTAGGTACAATGTTTGAAAATACAAAAGAGTGAGAAGAGGATTATAACTTTCACTGCAAAAATGTTGGGAAAACGAACAAAAATCGTTGACGATTCTTTAAAAAGTAAGTCAAATTAGACGATTGTTGTTCGTGTATGATCGGATCTTAATGATCTGGTAATATAAGACATTTTGATTAGGATCTAAATTTTGAGTGCAACTCGTTCACTAGCGCCAACTCGCTAACTGGCTCATTGATTCACAGATTCATTGATTCAATGAATATCAGCAACAATAAAAAAGGAAGGAAATAGTGAGATTTCACAACAGCAAACAGATTGGAGCTTTTTTGGCTAGAAGTCGTTTACAACGATACAATTTGTAACGAAAATTCTAACTTTCCCTTACTGAATCAGTTTTTTGTTGTCGACTATCGTCTATAAGATATGTGATAAAAAATCTCCACTAGATTTAACGAAAGATCCACCGTTTTATTGAACCGGTCAAAATGAACTGATCATAAGTGATTCGGATCTTCCGAATGACCGGATCTTACCCATCTCTACATCAAAATAAACAGCAGATGTCTAAAAACATTGCCATTAAAATCATTAAGAGTAATCTTATCAGCGCTTTTATTTGCATGAATCAAATAATGATTGTGATAAGAAGAATTCTAACTGCATGACTCAATAAAAATGTAAAAGAAAGAAAATAACGCACATCGATAATTAAGACGCAGTATTAGTGAAATGAAAATTACTTATTGGTTCATACACGCTGACATAATATATTAGATTATCGATAAAATACTCTTAATGAAAGGTTACAACAAATACTGCTATAATCATTTTTTAATAAAACTCCGGCGGTATTTATCTTGACATTGTAACAAAATATTAAGAAAAAAACCACTAGTAGTTTCCTACCCTCAATCATTAAAAATATTTTTTACGAAATTAGTTGTCGGCTTAGACCCGTGGGTGAAAAAAAACCTTAAAACGAACGCACCCCATTCGTTATAAGTGATGAAATTTATTATCCGGCAAAAGATAATTAACTAAACAATACAAATTATATCTACCGAATATATGTATATTTTTTTTAATATGGTCTATTTGTTTACATGTTACGAATCTGTCAAAAACTAAAATCATAATATTTATCCATGTTTTACTACTTATCTACCCTTTTTCGATTCAAGTCAAGAATCAGTGGAAAAAACCGAAAAAAAAAGAAAATTAACATAACGACGTATGACATTAGGGAGATACGTTTGGTCAAGTTGCTCGTTTTTTTGTTAAAATCGATTGATAAACAATATTTATGAATAACGCTGTGTTATCGGTCGTAAGTAAATGATAATGGAGATAATCGAATATAATATGACTAGTATTTGAAAAAAATCAATAACAGATTAATCGATTAAAGAGATGCTAGAATTGTGTTGTCAGAACGAATGAATGACTGAAATGCGAGAGTTTTTGCCTAGAATTTTCACTCATGAATTACATGAAATTATAGTAACTTAAACATAAACAGTAAATCCACTATAAAACTTTAAAAATTGAAGCCTGAGTAGGGTCATGATAAGCGGTGTTGCATAAGCTGTAGTTAGATTTTTGAGTCACTTGGACGTCAGGTAATTTGAAAAATGAATGACTGAATGAAAAACGAATATATAAAAAAGGAATGTAAGGCTGAACTAGGGATCATTGAGAAGATTAAGAAGAGTTCTTTAAGGTGGTATGGACATGTGGAGCGAATGGATAACAAGATAATGACTAAGAAAGTATATGTGACGAATGTGAGCTGGAGAACAAAACAAGAACGGCCGAAAAGACTTGGCACGATCAGATCAATCAGAACCTAAAATCTGGTGGTATTATAAGTTCATGCGTAATCTTAGGCCATGTATGACTAGATGTATGGATGTGAAGGAAGCGAGGAGTGTATGTATCATAGGACGGAAGAGTGTGGCGTTCCATCCTCTCTGCCTACCCCTGCGGGGAAAAGGTATCATGGTAGTAGTAGTATTTAGAACGATTGAATAATTCGGTTATCATTACTATTACTGAAAACATTAGTTGAAAGTGGAATATATAATATAATATAAAATACACAGTGGATTTTTCTCATGATGTTAGTTTATTGGCTAATAAATTAATATGCAAAATCACAAGACTATCGGTAGCATTCTTATTGGAATCTGTAGAAAAGTAAGAGAGATATGAAGGTTTAAACTTTAGATATTTTAAAGAAACGAAAAACGGACACCGCTATACGTCATCAAATTTTACGTCATCGGGTGTGTTATGTGGCGTATCCCTTTATGTATCTGCCTTATAGAGCTGTAATAGTAGTAGTGTGAATTCGTTTCTGTGAAGCCATTAGTTACCAACTTACGAAAACAACGTTTTTTACGGAGGCGAATTTCGCAAAAGAAAATGATGAATGAAAAAAGTGATTACATCGGCTGTTATAAACACAAAACGAGTCTTACATAATCCTTTGTAGGTTGAGTATGTTAAATTAGATATTCCTCTCGAGTGATAATAAATACCCTATTATTATGTCTTTAAAAAATATATATTTGTAGCTATTTCAGGTGTGTTTCAGCTTCAGGCTGAAATGAACGTGGATAGGTTACCGAATGGCGGCCTCAATATGGGCGTAACTTGTTTAAAAACACCCAAGTAATCTGGGAAAAAAGTATAAATAGGCACAAGGAAGTGTCAGTTAGGTTGGGTTGGCTACAGGTACGAGTATAGCTGAGTAATAAACGTACAATCGATCAGACATGAAAGTAAACATGACCGCAGTGCGGTGTTATCTTTTATCAAAAGGTCAACTTCGCACAAAGGTTACGCTAAATATTGTACTAGAGTACTGAGAGATTAGAGGTAAAGGGATAAAGTGTTTTTAATGAATGAAAAATAGTAATTATATATGGTTAGGTACTGAAGATTAAAAAGATCGCAGCTTCGGTAGCTGGGAAAAATATTTCTACTTATTTTTTTTAATATTAAAAATATTAGTATATAACCACTCACCGAGTGAGTGGTTATGTACTTATATTATAAACATTTTTGTGATTATATATAGTGGTTATATACCGATATTATGATCATTTTTGTGAAAAAAAAAGTAAAAATAACTAACCACAATAATAAATGCTTTAAATATGAATAATATTGAGAATAAAAATATTTCGTTTAAAAAAAAAATTCCGCATTATTTATTTTAATTTAAATTTATTTATTTCATAGATACATACATTTTTTTTACTAAATGTATTATAGCTCTTTAGGCATGGCCTGTGTTGAGCCGAAATACTTGCATGTAAATACAGTTTTATTTTAATTTTATTATTATTAGTTTTTTATTATTAGATTTTATACATTACATACAATATGTAGATACAATTACAATTTACAGTATAAAGGTTTTACAATAAAATAATAACACCTGGACTTCAATTAATTCACTTTCTACCTTGTCCCTTCCAACGAGAAGCAACCATCGACGGACACTGTTCTTAAATACATGATCACTACTGAAATTCTTAATGGTTACGGGCGCCAAATTAAATATCTTTGGCGAAATCAGCTGACCATCGAATTACAGGACAAGGATGCGAATGAAAGAATTTCGTAATGATGAAAATTAAAAGTGAATTTGTTTAAGAATTGGCCAAATAATGGTGATAAAATACAGCGAAAAAAAAAACATAGATGTCTCTAGTGAAATTCTACGAGTTAACCACACTACTTAAATAGTAGAATTGGTGAAAATTACACGTGTGGAAAGTGATCACTTTAACCAGCCTATGATGGTCGTAAGCTCCATAAATGCCCAGACTTCCATATTCTTCTTCGTCTATGTTGAGATGTCAAAAAATAGTATAAAAAATAACTCCTAATTGAAGATAATCCAGATTTGTGAACAAGTATTTGGTCACACTCAAAATGTTATGAAAAAAAAAGTGAGATCAGGAGAAAAATCACGAGGTTTTTACCTTTATTATCACGATGCTACAATCTATCAATCAAATAAAATATGTAATAATCCTACCTTAAAAATGTATTTCTAATTTAAAATTAATAGAAAAGAGAAAGTTTTGAACGAAGATTGATGCACTGTGTTGTTGCAAAAGGAAGACAAGGCACAAGTGTAGGAGGCGAGCACAACTCCCAATAGAGACACACATTGTGACAGAATAGATTGCAACAGGCCCAAAGTAACACACGGGGATGTTCGCTGTGTCAACACGCCGAACAATGCCATAAAGCTGGCAAATTTTATTTTATTACGACGCACGGATAAAAATAGCGTAGCGATAAGATATGGGAAATGCATACACGTAAAAATCATACAATACATTTTCAATAAAATAAAGAGTGAGTAAAATCTACCAATTTCAATTATTGTGTGCATGATACATTTGATGAATCGTCGGGGTTTTGATTGATCTTGATACGTGGAAAATAAAAGCGAAAAACGAGCAGTATTTTTTTTATTTATTGACTTGGCGTTTTTTTTGTAGGATTCCATATTTACAGATAAAATATTTAAATCGTTCACTGATTTGAGTCTACTAAAATGTTTTATTTAAAAAAAGATAAATACTAAAATCCTATGAAAATTGTTAGGCTAATTTTTCATAGTAATGTGAAGTTTAAATGGACTGAAGGTCTTTACATAGCTATATAATTCTAAGTTACAATAAATCTTATCAAGTATAACATGTACAGTTATCATAATTACAGGAAAAAACAATAGTTTAAGGTAAGGCTTTAATAAGTGTTTAATAAGCAAAAGACAATGGGGATCCTATAATAAAATTTTATAATTTTACAAAATGGGTCAACGTTTACATTTATTCAAACAATTGTCACAGAATTTTAGTTTTTATGTTTTTAAAAATGAATAAACCTTTCAGTCGACTCAAATCAGTATTTGATTGAAACATCTCATTAAGTGGTATTATACAAGTGTTTAATTTTTAAAAAAATATATCTAAAATAACTGTTGCAAGTTTGATAAATGCAGATATCTAGTAATAGCGATACAATTTTACAGCAGCATGATTTTTTTAAACATTCAGCTAATCATTACTTATTATTAAGGAAATGAGATAAATTTAAAACAACAGTAAAAAAAGTGACGACCTTGAAAAATGTTATGTTTAAAAAAACGATTTAGAGAACAATAAAGTCATCATCTCTACAAATTGATCATAGAACTTGTGGGAACTTAAAAATAACACGTGTTATGTTACAAATCGCATGTTTAAAGAGACTTCTTAAATTTGCCGTGATGTGGCGCGATTATTGTGAATACCGTATTTTATGATAATGTCAGAGATCAATAGTTATTAGCGGTTATGTAAACAGCCACTTGCTACTGATATCTCTACATCTCGTCACGACATAAGAACATAATCATGAACGGAAAGCATTCACACTCGATTATTACAATATTTTTTAATCAGACACCATTGAAAGAGATAAAAATTGACTTTTTTCTTTAATGTTTTTCGCAGGTACTTTGGGTCACATTTTATAAACTCTATAAAATAAAACAACTTTGTTTGTAACCACTTTTTTGTTGGTGTATTATTTCTCCAAGAACTTTGTCATAATCAGGGTTAAACATGTACTACCCTGTTGATGACAAGGTTCTTGTCGAAACCAGTTGGAGAAAAAATGTACCAAAAAGTGGTTAAAAACAAAGTTGTTTTATTTTATAAAGCTTAGAAAATGTATTATTGGGCCTGGCAGCGTTTAAACAGCTATTTTTAGGTGTTAAATAATTCACTTATTGAAGGTTGAAAATTAATAATACCAAGATATTTATTAAAACCCCAAATGGGAATATGGTTGTCCAAGTATTCGAGGAGTACCTTACGACCTGACATTGGCTGGTTCAAGTCATCATTTACATGTCAACATAGATGAAGAAGAATATGGAAGTCTGGGTATTACACGTTCATGCATCTCCTCATACATACCCGCCGATTATTTCGACTCACAACGAACACCTGTTCGTGACAAGTTTTTCTCGGTCTTTCTCTGGTTCTTTTTCCAACTATATTTGCCTCATAAATTTGTTTTACCGTTATTTCCCCACTCATTCGTTCCTCACACATGTCCAAACCATCTCAACACACCTTTCTTAATTTGTGTCGATAATGCTTATTTCAGCTTTGCATTCCTTCCTTATTTCACCATTCGAATATCTATAATACATCGTACTTATCTACTAATATATACCTTATATGGAAATAAAAATAAAAATAATGGTGACTTACAGCAAAATGTCCGGTGAAACACAAACAATGGTCGTTTAGTTCGTCCGTCAAACAATCATTACATACCTGCAACAAAAATATAAAACACGGTTAGAAATATAATAATATAAACATTATCATTAAGGCACAATGATAAAAGGACGGATAATAAAACGCTGAGATGGCGCAGACGAACAATACCGAAACCGCAAGATGACAAGGCGGGACATGATTTAAAATGCACACAATAGTTTGCTGATCATTATTATGATTTCGAAACGCGGTACGGTTTTGAGAAAACTGACTGGAGGCGGGAACACCGAATTCAGTTCTAGACATTCTAAGAGCGCTTGTGCACTTCACGGAATTTTACTGTCCGGCAGTCCGGTTAGCATGTAAAAACGGATGATTGACTTGTGCACTTGTCCGTTTTTCTCCGGATCGGTGCGCTCGATCTGTGTCGATCACGGTGCGTGTGAACTCGATAGCGATAAACTGCCGTAGTCGCTTTTATTTAAAAATTCCGTGCGGTGCACAAGCGCTCTAAGGGCGCTGTGCACTACCCTGAATTTTACCGTCCGGCAGTCCCGTTTTGAAAAATGAAATCGACTACGACAGTTAATATATGTATGAGAAGGTGTATAAATGCGGAAGTGGTGAAGATTATGTGCAAATACTATAAGTGTGGCGTTCAATTCTTTCTGCCTAACCTGCGGAGAAGCGACGTGATGTTTAGTTAGTTATTTTCCTAATTCAAATTTGTATATAAATAAATTTTGTAAAATGTGCCCTCGGCACGGGAAACCTCAGTGAGGCCACATTACCGTAATCTGTAATTCGTAATGTATCTTTGTCAGACGGGAGGAATATCTTATTTAACATACTCAACCTATAAAGGATTGTATAAAACTCGTTTTGTGTTTATAACAGCTGGTATAATTAATATTTTCATTCATCATTTTCTTTCGGAAAAATCGCCTTCGAAAAAACGTTATTTTTGTAAGTTGGCAATGAATGACGTCACAGAAACGATGGATTTATTTTAAATATTGGTAACATTGGTAAATTATTGTCGGCTCTATTTGTTGATGTCTATGGTCCACCCTACCACCCCCCCTCCCCTCATATTTGTATAACACAAATGGTAGTGTAGTGGTAAACAAACAATCCACACTTCTACTATTACAGCTATATAAATCATAGACACTAAATCATATGACGTCATAAAACGTTCGATGACGGATATTTGATGACGTATGCGAACGAACGTTTTTCGTATTATAAAAATATCTCAAGTTTAAACCTTCATATATCCCTTATTTCTCTACACATTTCAATAAGAATGCTACGGATAGTCTTGTGATTTTTCATATTAATTTATTGGCCAATAATCACACATCGTGATATTTATCCATTATGTATACGATGATAATAAAAAATAACAAATGAATAAATGACTTAATTAAACAAATGAATTGGAGCACGAGATAAAATTCAATTCATTCATCTGGTACGAACAGTAAGAGAAGACCATCCGAGCCAAAAAGAAAACAAAATTTTCTTTCATCGATGATGAAACGATGTAAAATTGGAGGTTAGCGCACGATGACGTTCGCGAGCGTTGTAAAAGTGCACACACACGCGCTCTGTGTACACAACATCCCGGGGGTATGGCGGCGCGCACACGAGCCGCTGGCGGCCGGCCAGCCGCGCGGGCAGCATCCGACACGCGGCCCCCGCTAAGAAAGTCTTCCGGCTGCGACAGCAGATGGTACAAGGAGCTAGACAACTGCTGTTGTACATATTTTAAATTAAATCAATTTTATTCTGAAGTGTACGAATCGATCCAGACAGTAATAAAGGTTGTCTTTTGTCATAGAGTTTAAAAGTTCTATTTATTCTATTAATATAATCAATAATTAAACCATATCCGCTCCCTAGGTGGAGCATATGGAGTCCACAAACTGTCTCCGGGCTTTTCTGTCGGCTGCCAGCTCCCTTGCATCCTCCCAAGTCAGATTTGCGTCTCGAAGTTCTGACAAGAACTGCCGACGAATTGTCAGCAGTGGTTGTCCTGGGCGGCGCGAACCTGATGCCTTGTAAAAGAGGTAAGCTTGATTAAGGCTCTCGGGAGGCATGCGGAGTACATGGCCAAGCCAACTGAATCGCCTTTTCTTTTTCTTTTCTATTAATATAAATTAAATCTTATCTTATATATTAAATATTAATATCAAAGACTAATTTTCGTGTGTGTAACCCTTTAAAAATTTGTCACACAAATAAAATTATTTTCACCGTAGTAAAAAAAGCTCGAGAAAATGGGTACTTGTGATATTTTATTTGCGATATTCAATACCCTGAAAGGTATTAAATTAAATTTTTATTTGCGTTGATTCGCCGAAAAGCCATTTCGAAGAATAAACCGAGACGTTGATTAAGACAAGACGGGAGGCTAATTTTATGTTAAATTTATAGCGAGTAGACCAACAGCAATATTTAAATTTATTTAAAAAAATATATTTATATATACACGATTAAAAACCGGTTTTTGAGATGAGGAAAAAATTGACTAGGAATATAATTTATAAAATAAAAAAATCCGTCTATTTTGGGCCCCGAGAGTCAAATAAGCTCACCATTTATGGTGGGCGGTAGGTGGTAGGTAGTCAGGCTGGCCAACCTAGCGATGATTCAATAGAAATGTGGTTGAATATCAATATTGCCAATTAAGTTCGAGTAAACTTAACATCGTTTCATTAACATTCAAAACGCCCCCCAACAAAGCGGTGGAACCGGCAAAGCCAATAGCCAAGGCGACGCAAATAATAAATAATAAACATGGCATTCCCCTCTTATTGAAAGTAAAGTGGATTTAAATTGAATTGTGATAAAAAAAATACTACCTATACTACGCTTAGTAAAAAGTACCGTAATTTTCAACTGGCTTCTTAATTGATTCTCAATCTTATGGTATAGCATTTTCGCTAAACACAACATGAGAATATCAAAACTATCGAGTAAAATACAGTTAATCAAATACAACGCACTGGTAATAAAAAAAAACTACATTATATTAGTAATTCACATTTTGTCCGCCTCCGTAGTGTAATGGTCAGCATGTTTAGCTACCGTGCTGGAGGTCCCGGGTTCGATTCCCAGGGCTGGTGAAAATAAATATTAGTGATTTTACACTGTAATATTTATTTAATATTACCCTGGACTGGTGCCTGCAGCGCAAGAGTGATCACCTTGCCTTCATGTAAGTAATGATCAAGATAACACTGCGTCAATTCGATGCAGTGCCCTATGCACCATTGGGTGCGGATAAGGGTTATAAGTATATTAGTAATTAGTAGAACCACGAATTATACATGAATACCAAGGCATTGATTACGTACGGAACGTTTGAACTAAGTAAAGTAAAGAACATTAAATTTACTATTCGGTAAAAAAAACTGTATTTTACAGGGCGTCAAATCCTTAAGTATTTAGAAATAAAAGCTTTATACTTTAATTTATTTAATTATTTTTAAAAAATAGAGGTAAAATGACTGATTTAAAAAAAAAATTGAGGTAAAACAACTGTGAACAGAGTGTAGTTAAAATGTTATCTTCCGTATGTAATCGATTCTTTTTGGTCTCTAAAACGTAAGTAAATAATTTTATATTTAACAATTTGCCAATAAAACTAAACCTCGAAGCAGGTTTTGGATAAACATTAAAAAAATGGTTTTTTACAAATGATTTAATATTAATATTCATAAAACCATCTACGAAGTCGCTACATAATTAATAAAAAGTTGGCGTCCATTCTAAACTACGCTATTACGCTATTAAGAAAGATGATCATATTGTTTAGTACGGAAAGTGTTGAAAAAGTTCGTTGATTTATAGAAGTTATTATTTTTTTTTTCAGTTTAAGTAAATTATCTTTAATATTATTATTCTTATATATGTGTAAATAAATAATCACATAAAATTTATTGAAAAAAAATAATAAACCTCGACATGCAGCTCGGCTGTCCAAACTTAAAACACAGTAAGGGACATTTTTTTGTAGTACGTTTTTTTTGCATTTTTGGACTAAGTATAATCTACTTTGTCCAAAAATGCAACAAAAAAACGTACTACAAAAAAATGTCCCTTACTGTGTTTTGAGTTTGGACAGCCGAGCTGTTTAAAACGCATGCGTCAATTTTACGCAGACTATCTTTCTAGAGTTAAGGATACAAATTTATAGGTATTTCGAGTAAAATTAAATAAAAATTAGGTATTTTTGGTCGAATCTTCTTTAGTCAAATGACAAATATGAATTGAGACGTATTTTTGATTTTGCAAGATATTGTTTTTCACTCGGCAACCCTGTTTGGAGAGGAGGAGAACAGTGAATGTATGATAGGTGAGCATTGCGCAATCGGGTTTTAATATTCATACAAGACAGCGACAGAGAGGATGACTAAACGATTACCATTGATGGAAAAGACCGAGGTCTTAATATTTATATTTCAATACAATAACTCTCAAGCGTGAAATTAAAATAAATAAATGCATAATTAGAATAACTAAATCATCACTGACAACTTTCGTCAAAACAAGCAATTGAATAATATGACTATTCATTCATTCAAACCCTTATCCGCACCCCAATGGTGCATAGGGCACTGCATCATACAAACGCAGTGTTATCTTGATCCTTAACATACGAAGGAAAGGTGATCAGCCCTCCGCTTCAGGTACCAGTCCAGGGTAATATGGAATAAATATTAGAGTGAAAAAATCACTTATATTTATTTGACCCCCCTGGGAAACGAACCCGGGACCTACAGAACGGTAGCCGAGCGTGCTGACCATTACACTACGGAGGCGGACTATAACCAATGACTATAACCAATATAAAACAAAACACGGTTTGTTATACTACTGAATTTATTTCAGAGAGCTGTTTCGACTCGTGGTATTGTCAAAATTATTTCGAAACCCACATATTGAAGTGGTCATATAAAAAAAAATCGAAGGAAAAATAAATTAAATAATATTTTGACATCTCAACAAAGATGAAGAAGTATGGAAGTATGGGTATTAACAGGGCTTATGACGTGTCATAGGATGGTTAAGTGATCACTTTACACAAGTGCGACATTCGCCATTCTACCCATGATTGACAATCACGCTACTGAAATATTGGATGTTATACAAATATGATCAATCTCAGACATGATAAAGTTCATAAAAGACGTCTATGTTTGGATTTGGAAAGTTTTAATTTAGGAGACACCCTTTTATTCGTATGCAACACCCAAAACGGGATTATTTTACATACTGGAAAACGCCTGAAAACCTGATATTCAATTATTTTTTAAGCAGCTTATACTTTGATCAGTTATTTTATTCACAACGTTTTGAGCATGTCCACATACGAAAATCTGGGTTTCTCATAATAAAATAACTCCCGAGTGGAGAGAACACAAGTATTTGGACACACTCAAAATGTTGTGATATTTGACTTAAACTAGTTAAAGCTTGTTTATATAAACAAATATTATATATATATATATATATATATATATATATATATATATATATATATATATATATATATATATATATATATATATATATATATATATATATATATATATATATATATATATATATATATATATATATATATATATATATACACTCGGTGTACTTACGTCTGCTTGACACAAATGGTCATAATCCAAGAAATAGACACATTAAAAATACTTAGAGAAACATTAAACTGATTCAACGAAAAGAAGTGTTGCGTTTTTTTGGTATTTTTGATCACGGACGCGTTATAAACCACAAGGCAGGTCCACTAGAAATACCAGGACTGCATGATTACGAAGTGTGTACTGATCGCGTTGAAGATGCACCGAAGCCGTGTGCCGCCGGACAAAATAAACCGTGGCGATCATAGGCGGAAATTCCCGAATTCCTCGGGGAGCGGTGCCCGAATTAGATCCGACGCGACGCCGCGCGTCGAGGCTCCTTTGCGAATGATCATCCACTTCACTTAGGCTACATTTGATTTCAATCTACTATAGTATGTTAGTATATGAGCTTCGGAAAGGATTTTTCTTCTATTTACTTCGCAAAAAGGGGAAAAAATAGTAAAAATTTCAGTAGATAGTAGTTTAACTACTGTTTTTAACCTAAATGAAATGACAACAAAGAAATTGAAATGTTCAAACTACCACCAAAAACAAAAGCGCACATGTATAGGTGTACAAAAATATAGACATATTAATTCATATTCAGGTTCGATTCCCGCCAAGTACTAAATAAAGTCATGAAAGATTTATTTTTAATTGTTCTGGGTGTTTGTTATTTTTCACATTTACCTTCCTTACTATCCTACCTGCAGGCAAGCCTCTAATAGAGGCTTTGCGGGTTATTCCTTAAAAAATCCATTATACAAACACACATGCGTATATATTTATAAAACTTAAAAAAAACTAAAGTACGGATGAAAGAAGTGGCTGTATTGGGTTAAAAAATGGAATTTCACAGTTTGAATAATTAATTATCTTACAAAACGAAACATTTGTCACGGGAAGAAAATTTCGATGATTATATTGTATTTCAAAATCGAAAGTAACAGTGAGGGTTTGAATGATGGATATTGCGTGCTAAAGGCCTTCACAAGCGATTTAACGCTCACGCCGACTATGTACTTTTCTACTTCATTTCGTTCATTTTGATCAAAAGTGGATATGGATACACTTTGCATAAACATAATACGTCATAGTTTTAAGAAGCCAGTCTTAAAATACTAAATGAATAATAGAATGCCAGAAAAACTATTGAATAAACGAGAAAAATATGTACACAAATAAAATGGATGACATTCGTTAGGTTACTATTAAAAGATTCTAACTTATTAAAAATTCCTATAAAGATAGAACCAATTCAAAATAACTTGTAGTAAGAATAACGAAATAAGCAAATTTTACATCTCACTTTATTTAATTTATTTTACCGCGAACTAATCTTTCAATAATTATGGAATTCAAACAACCCATAAGGTTAATGTGGAATAAAACATTTGTATTGTTGTGGCATTGAGTATTGAAAGGCAATTTGACAAGTATTAGCTTCGAAAGCTTCCTAAATATGATATTTATAACCATATTTTTAAAAAATGCGGACTATAATAATACTGTGTTTGAAAATGACATAAATTGAAACACGTGTCGCAATAGATTTTAAGAAAAATTGGTATTTACCAAGTGAAATTTAAATTTAAAAAAGTAAACATATTACCAAAAAGTGACTGCCGAATCATTTAACGGAATTAATAATAATGAATTTAAATATGTGTAACCTGTCTCCTGCTTATTATATTTAAATCGAATTGATAAATATTTTATTGCATTACACTGTATATTACATGATGATACTTCAAGAAGTTATAACGCTTTAAAAACTTGACGTGGTGAAACCACGTTTCTCCTCTAGTCTGGCAAAAATAATCAATTATCAATCGTTTAATTTAATTAGTCTTAGGAAAAAAAAAAAAAAAAAAAAAAAAATTCTGTGCGCACAAATATTTTTTATGGCTCCGACCTTTTATAATTTACCTGTCGTAAAATTAAAATGTATTTAAAAGGTTTGAATCATAAAAAAAACTGTCGCCAACCCGCTGGCCTGTAAAGGGATTATTTGCCGGCGGTTTTTATGATTATAGTAAAATCATTTGTTTACGATATAGCGCAAATAAAATTATTGCTAATTGATGTCTAGACGTTGAAAATTTTGGGGGTGGATACAAGCGCACCGTCAGCCAATGAAAAATGGTTTCGAGGGCGTGATCTTCAAGAAGAGAAACTGAATATAACGGGAAGAAATCAGTGGGATCGATCTCTTGGAAGCCGGCAGTTGGTCGGAATAATCTCTTGGAAGCCAACAATTGGAAGGATCAGTTGGAGGGAGTAAGTCGTAAGAGGAGATCGACCAGTCGGACGGCTGGTCAGTCAGAAGACACAGAGAAGAAGATGAGTTGGAAGGAGCATCCGGGAAACCAGTGGGATCGAGGAGTTGTAAGCAGCAGTCGGGAGAGATCAGGGGGATCGAGCAGTCGGGAGAAATCAGACGAAGAAGCATACCTACACCAGGTTTTAAGACTTAAGTGAGGAGAAGAGCGGGAGCTCTACGCAGGGAGAGAGGAGATAGAAAAAAAAGGAGTTACTCATCCGGAGTATCAAAAGCAGACCCACGCCGGGTCATAAGCCTCAAATTAAGAGCTGAAGCTCTACTAGGAGAAGAAGAAGATAAGAAGCAAGAATCATCGTACGGCGCCCCGTCATAAGAAGAACCTCATCCCAGCATCCAACGGCGCAGCTTTTTCACAAAGGATCACGGCCACCACCAGCATCATGGCGCATCTTTTCCACCAAAGGTTAGAATAAGTTTAATTTAAGATAGGGTTAATTAATTTTAAGCTAATTTAAGATAGCAATTCAAGATTAGTTTAAGTTAAAGTCGCTTTCGTATAATTATTTTATTTTTAATTAAATTAATTTAAGTATATTTTTTGTGCAGAATTTTCTTTCATCTCCCTACCCCTCCTTCTAATATTCCCAAGGCATATCAGCTTGAAAAGGTGGGCGACGTCAATTGGCGCCCAAAACGTGTCGGCCATCGAAATATTGTAAATTTCGAGGTTCGCGACCCTGAGAAAACTTACAAAAAAATTTATATGTATAGGAATACATATTTTTTTTGTTTATTGACAGTCCCATTTTAAGCTGATTACCTTGAGAAAGGGGTAGGAGATTGTAGAAGATAAAGAAAGTAAATATTTACACATTTTATGCATATGTTTTTTTTGTCAAATTAATTTTAAATGCACATTTACATATATTTTTTTGCTCTCTCTTGTTTTAATACAATACAGGTGTGGTGTTAGGTAATTCGATTTTTTTTTATTGATCGATTAACGTGACCGTAAACAAACAAAAATATGCCTCTAACTAGAAACGGCACGTTGCGTGAGCAAGGGGAGAACGAAGAGAGAGAAATAGATGCTTGGGAAAATGAGATAAAGAAAGATCTCCGGATACATTTATTAGGAATAGGATTTAAAGTCCAAATGCAAATCGGAACGCAAGGAACATTTTTGGTAGACAGAGGAAATAAATCTGTATACGACTTACGCGTAGCGCCGGGAGTTACTGAACCACCCGAATCTAGGGATAATTAGTTTAAATATTATATTTACCCACTAGTATAACCATGTACGAACAGAAGTAGTAAATAAGTTAGGAAATAGACAAATATTAATAATTTAATTGAAGATTGATTTTTTTGCCATTACAAGGCGGGGTGGATTGACGTGGTGAAACCACGTTTCTCCTCTAGTCTGGCAAAAATAATCAATTATCAATCGTTTAATTTAATTAGTCTTAGGAAAAAAAAAAAAAAAAAAAAAAAAATTCTGTGCGCACAAATATTTTTTATGGCTCCGACCTTTTATAATTTACCTGTCGTAAAATTAAAATGTATTTAAAAGGTTTGAATCATAAAAAAAACTGTCGCCAACCCGCTGGCCTGTAAAGGGATTATTTGCCGGCGGTTTTTATGATTATAGTAAAATCATTTGTTTACGATATAGCGCAAATAAAATTATTGCTAATTGATGTCTAGACGTTGAAAATTTTGGGGGTGGATACAAGCGCACCGTCAGCCAATGAAAAATGGTTTCGAGGGCGTGATCTTCAAGAAGAGAAACTGAATATAACGGGAAGAAATCAGTGGGATCGATCTCTTGGAAGCCGGCAGTTGGTCGGAATAATCTCTTGGAAGCCAACAATTGGAAGGATCAGTTGGAGGGAGTAAGTCGTAAGAGGAGATCGACCAGTCGGACGGCTGGTCAGTCAGAAGACACAGAGAAGAAGATGAGTTGGAAGGAGCATCCGGGAAACCAGTGGGATCGAGGAGTTGTAAGCAGCAGTCGGGAGAGATCAGGGGGATCGAGCAGTCGGGAGAAATCAGACGAAGAAGCATACCTACACCAGGTTTTAAGACTTAAGTGAGGAGAAGAGCGGGAGCTCTACGCAGGGAGAGAGGAGATAGAAAAAAAAGGAGTTACTCATCCGGAGTATCAAAAGCAGACCCACGCCGGGTCATAAGCCTCAAATTAAGAGCTGAAGCTCTACTAGGAGAAGAAGAAGATAAGAAGCAAGAATCATCGTACGGCGCCCCGTCATAAGAAGAACCTCATCCCAGCATCCAACGGCGCAGCTTTTTCACAAAGGATCACGGCCACCACCAGCATCATGGCGCATCTTTTCCACCAAAGGTTAGAATAAGTTTAATTTAAGATAGGGTTAATTAATTTTAAGCTAATTTAAGATAGCAATTCAAGATTAGTTTAAGTTAAAGTCGCTTTCGTATAATTATTTTATTTTTAATTAAATTAATTTAAGTATATTTTTTGTGCAGAATTTTCTTTCATCTCCCTACCCCTCCTTCTAATATTCCCAAGGCATATCAGCTTGAAAAGGTGGGCGACGTCAAACTTATTATTTTTTTAACATCTCATCTCATCAATAAAAAGCTTATTTTCATCTCACTAATAGATGTCTGTAGTGAAGTCCTGGTGATTCAAGAATAATGTTTCAAAATTGGTTCATATATATAGAACTTCCAAGAATTTGAGTAGTGTGGTTGTCAATAATAGGTAGAATTGGTGAATGTTACACGTGTGTAAAGTGATCACTTAAACCAGCCTATGGCGGTCGTCAGCCCCGTAAATGCCCAGACTTCCATATTCTTCTTCATCTTTGATGAGATATCAAAGAATAATATGAAAATTACTCATGTAATTGGAGATAATCCAGATTTTGAGAACAAGTATTTGAACACACTCAAAATGTTGTCAAAACCTTCTCATGAAAATTACGAATATCAGTTGAAAAGATCTAACCGTGAAAGAGCTACGAGTATACAGGTAATAAGAGAGTAATTTTTTATTGGAAAATTCAGTAGGATTCCGAGTCATAAAGAACATTTTTTTAATTGACTATTTTGCGTTTAGTTTAATGGTTCAAGGATCCGTTTGGAGATTCCTTCGTTCGTTTCCAATGTTCTCAAAGCACGCCGTATTGATGGTGTGATTATTTGGCCCAAAAATATGCAAACTGGCAGTTGTAATTATCGCTGTAGATCTTGTCGACACGATATATCGTGAATGGACAGAGTCACGTGATCCGACATGTACCACATCGCTGCGCTTCGGCGTAAAAATAATATTTTCCACGAACAAATGTGAAAGTTATGGCAACACTGTTTCTTCTGGGATTCCAATGACAGTATGCAAAATATCCAAAGAAATAAATATTCGGAAAATATATTCAATACGTGTGTGCTCTAAGTGCTTAAAAACTGTAAACATGACTATGTAAGTACGAACATGGATTGAGACATGTTTAACAGCGAATTTTAATTGATAATTTTTACAGTTGACTGATGTTGATCGTATTTAAAATGGATTTCTTGCATTATTTTTTGACATCTCATCAAAGATGAAGAAGAATATTAAAGTCTGGGCATTTACGGGGCTGACGGCGGTCAAAGGCTGGTTTAAGTGATCACTTTACACACGTGTAACATTCACCAATTCTACCCATTTTTGACAAAATCGTCAATTTTTAGTTGTGCATGTTTTCGGAATGCCCAGAAAATGTACTATATATATCCCAGCAAAAGCGGCATATTTCAAACTTAATATTTACCCGCTACAGGGCAGAAAGTGTTGTTTTTGGATTTTGAAGAAAAGGTATTGTTTAATTATTTTTTAAAAATATACTTAATATTTTTCAAATGGAGAAAAAACCTTCAGGTTTTACCTAAAAAGATCTATTGCACAGTAAAAAGTTCAATAAGTGGCTTTATATTTATTTGAAAAAAAATTTCATTATATTCTTAAAATTCAAAAACGATCTCCTGAAAAATAAAGTTTTTTTTATATGTGACGTTGTTCAAAAGGAGTGAGCGATATGTTCAATTACTCACATCCAACCGTTTGCAACTATTTTTCGGCGTTTGTGCATTTAACAATAACATTTTTACTGTGCAATTTTTTACATTTATACAGATTCGAAACAAAACGTTTAAAAAGTAAAATATCCAGAGTAGAACAGGGGTACACACAACAGAGACTATTTATATTTTTAAACATAATGCAAACAAGGTGTTGAGATTTGAGATAACAAGTATTGAAACTTATGCTCCTGTGCAATGTTCGTAAGATATGCAAATTGAGATAAAAAGTACTTCATTGCGCACCTAGACTTGCCAACGTGTTTTCGGCAAGGCCAAAAAAATTATACGCTAAAGTAAGTGTTCAAACACTTCAGAAAAGACTTCGAGATGACGCAAAATGAGTCTGAAAATAATTTTCCAGAAATCAATTTAATATAGTAAGAACGCATCTATGAATTGTAGTCACAGTATGGCGTGACACGTATTTATATGAGCAAATGCAAAAATTATTAAATAACAAATGTATATATTTTTCTCAACATTATTAAGATTTAAAGCATTTACTTTGTGGTTAGTCATTTTCACTTTTATATAAAATTTTTACTTATATTTTTTTATTACTAGAAACTGTCTACTGATAAACGACATATTAATACAATTGTATCCAAAATAATGTATAAAATATTGGAGTCATTTCATAAAATTACTACTATTAAAAAGTAACAAATCCCTGGTTTGATTCCCAGGACGGTCAACTAAATACTATTGATTTTTAACCACAACATGTATTCAATATTACCTTGTACCTGATGCGCAGGACTAATCACGTTTCCTTTATGTAAACTAGCGATCAAGATAACACTACACTTATAGGATGCAGCGCTCTATACACCTTAGGGTGTGGTTACAGGTTTGAAAAACAGGTTAAAGAGTAATATATAGTAATATATTTTTAATTTTAAAAGAATTATGAACTTTGTGGTATGGTAATATTACCCTTTCCTTACCATTCATCAACAATTTTATGTAATACCACTAAAAAACTCTACTTCACGACTGTCTGTTACGGAATATTTATCCATTCATCAGATCAACTTTAGACTGTTGTTGACATGATGAAGGAATGATTATTCTGAAGCCACTAGTCGTGAAGTAGTGGAATTATTAAATGATATTACACAAAGTGAATTATAAATTATAATAGTAATAGCTTAAGGAAATAGGATAGTTAAAATTGTAAATAATGAAGAGATGACAGCACTCCTAGAGATGAATCTTAAATTAGTATAAATGAACTCGTGTAGTAACTATAAAAATGATAATTCAACATGGCTTATTTACGTAATTGCGCTATTTCTAAAAAGGCAAATCGACGCAAATCCACAGCATTTAATGGGGCAGAGAAATTTCCTGAGAGAGAAATCCCTGTAGCCTATCGTAAACGTAATGACAGAATCATTATTTACATTTTAAATATTAAAATGAAACACTGATTTTTAGGGTCTTCTGAGTTGTATTTATTTTTAAAACATAAAAAAAATTAAATTCGTGACAATTGTTTCGCCTTGTAAAAGCATACAAAACCACTGTCCTAATGCGCTAACAAGACGAAACAATTATCACGATTTAAAAAAATATATGTTTAAACTTGGTAGAAAAATATCAGTGTTTGATTTTAGTGAGTACTATAAATTAAGGCCCAGCTTTAATTTATAGCAACCTAATTTTTCTTTAAACCCAGGTAACATTTTACGTAATTTTTTTAATATTGTTTCTGTATTGAAAAAATAAGCTTTTCTTCAAAATTAGTGTGGTTTTGAAAAGTAATGAAATATGGAGTTATTAAAAAGTCAGGAGTTATAATAAACCATATTTATTATTTAAATACTTACTTTTTTTTTAATCCAATATATATTTATATATATATATATATATATATATATATATATATATATATATATATATATATATATATATATATTTATATATATATATATATATATATATATACATATATATATATATATATATATATATATATATATATATATATATATATATATATATATATATATATATTTATATATATATATATATATATATATACATATATATATATATATATATATATATATATATATATATATATATATATATATATAAATATATATCTATATATATATATATATATATATATATATATATATATATATATATATATATATATATATATATATATATATATATATATATATATATATATATATATATATATATATATATATAAATATATATACATATATATATATATATATAAATATATATATATATATATATATATATATATATATATATATATATATATATATATATATATATATATATATATATATATATAAATATATATACATATATATATATATAAATATATATATATATATATATATATATATATATATATATATATATATATATATATATATATATATATATATATATATATATATATATATTAAATCGGGTGTTAAGTTACGGTCGGCTCTCAGCGCAGCCGGACGCCTTATGAATTCTTTTGTTGCGAGTAGTGTTTGAATGGCGCAGAGAAATTCCCAGAAGCCAGAGAGAGAGATAGAAGAGTCCCTATCGCCCGTCGTAACCATAATGACAGAAACATAATTGTATGACTTAGAGTGGATGCAGAATGCCAACGCGACTCGGGACTGTTTGGACTAGCGTTAATATTCTAATTTGGTCCCGATTCACGGTTCATCCCAGGGCAAGGGACCTGCGAGGAAATGCCCTTCGCAGTATTTATAGCCCGCGCGCGCGATCAACGCTACAGCGAGATGCAACGCACTGTGCAAGGCGTGCACAATAGAAAACAAACGCGCGTTTTAACCTTCCCTTCCCGGTGTTGTGTACCTAGTACACATTGCTTCTAATAACCATAATATCTCTATAAATATAATAAATATAAGGCTAAGATTTTAGGTATTCCTCCATAACATATTAACGCGTTGATTTAAAAAATAATATTGATAATAATCAGAATTTATCGGGTACATCGGATGTATTATATATAACGCTCACTACTTTCAACAACTTCATATATCAAAAAACTTGATTTTTCAGGAGACCGTTTTTTAAGTTTAAGAATATAGTGAAATGTATTAAAAATAAATATCAAACCAGTAATTGCATTTTTTACCGTGCAACACATGTTTTTATGTGAAACCTGAATGTTTTTTCTCCATTTGAAAAATATTGAGTATATTTAAAACAATTATATATAAAAATACCTTTTCTTCAAAATGCAAAAACAACACATTCTGCCCGTAGCGGGTAAATATTGAGTTAGAAATATGCCGTTTTTACTGGGATATAGTACATTTTCTAGGCATTCCGAAAACATGCATAACTGAAAATTGACGAATTTTTTATATATGACGTTGTTGAAAGGAGTGAGCGATGTATAAACAGCCCGTGAAGAGTGTGCGGGAACCGCGACACCATATTCGCATCTCACTCTTGCATACATGCACTGTGTAAGCGTGAGGCGCTCAAAGCTCAGTGTTCTCTGGTTAGCTGTCAGTTGCTCTCGAGCTCCCGACAAAAGCAACCTATGCTAGTTTCGTGAGAGTTGTCAGATTATTTTTTAATGTTTTCAGCAAATAAATCTAAATTGTTATAATTTTTAACTTCATTTATAATTATTTAAGGGGATAAGCTATGAATGTCCGTATTTTTCCAATTAAAAATCGCTAAATTTTTATTGTGTAGTGATTATCCAACACCGGGACGCGCGTTTTATTTTAACGCCGGAAGGGAAAGGTTAACCAAAAGGGCCCACGTTTACCGGCGAGAAAGTTTTACGCTTCACCGGTGTAGAAATAATATTTTGCTTCGATATAGGCGTCTCGATTGGTAATGAAGAAAAAACATTTTAAATATAAGTTTTACATAGTAAATGCCAATATTCATTATCTATTGTGACACGTGTGTTGATGCATTCCGCACCATTTCAAACACCGAATGATTTCGAATTTTCAAACAGTTAACTCAAAATTTTAGAGTTGAAGAGGAGGAAGGAGCTGTTTTTATTTATTCATTATTTTTATTATTTCTTATTAGTGGGAACATGGATAGGGGGAAGACTTTAGTCATTGTATTATTAATTATGGGTTCATTATCATTTATATTTTTATGAATTTCGATTTTTTTTAATGTTGCAATTTATGACTTTCCGGAAAGCGTCGAAACACGTGCCACAATAGATTTTAAGAAATAGTGGTACAATATTTAACAAAAAAAACTTAAATTAAACATATTTAATGTTACCCTGGGCAGGTACTTAAAGCAAAGGGCTAGTCACCTTTTCTTCACTTATTTAACGATCAAGATAACACTGCGTTTTTACGATGCAATGTCCAATGCACTTTTGAATGTGGGTAAGGGTTAGAAGAAGAAACGTTGTATAAAAACGAATAATTATAAATAAAACTAAAAATTATAAATTATTTTAATAGGTTTGAGCTGAAATATTATTTGAATTCTGAAAATTAAACACATGGTACCCACATTATTTGTTTATTTTTTCAACAATGCAACGAAAACGTTTAGTTTTCGAAATCTATTGGCGATTTTGAAAAAGCACAAGGTAAAATCACAAGTAATATTTTTCATGATTACTTATTTCAGTGTTTAATTTTAAAATTATATTTCCAAACGTAGGATTGAGGACATGTTCCGACAGTAATGTGGAACGCAATCGATTAAATGAATGGAAAATGAAGTTAATCCAATCTGATTAAAAATAGATATGAATAACAAATATTGCTCAGATGCTGTAGCGTTATTCCGGAAAGAGAAAATCCGTCATTTGGAACACTAAAGTGAAGAATAAATTATCTGAAATGGAAACTCATAGAGAGTGATTTATAGTATAACACTAAGAGGAAACTTCAATAATATATTATACTATAACTTGACAGCTGATAGTAAAAAAAATATTATCTACCAATCGTTTTGCAAATTTAAAAAGGTGATGCAAATTAAAACAAGCAATAGTAGAAATACATTTAAAAAAATCTAAATCACATTTTCGTACATCGCTTACTCCTTTCAAGAACGTCATAAATCAAAAAACTTGATTTTTCAGGATAACGTTTTTAAAGTTTAAAAATATAATACGATGTATTAAAAATAAATATCAAGCAACTTATTAAACTTTTTACTGTGCAAAAGATCTTTTAAGGTAAAACCTGAAGGTTTTTTCTCCATTTGAAAAATATTTAGTATATTTAAAAAAAATAACTAAAAAATACCTTTTCTTCAAAATGCAAAAAAAAATTCTTTCTGCCCTGTAGCGGGTAAATATTAAGTTAAAAATATGCCGCTTTTGTTAGGATAAAGTACATTTTCTGGGCATTCCGAAAGCATGCACAACTGAAAATTGTCGATTTTTGATTTATGACGTTCTTGAAAGGTGTGAGCGACATGTCAATTTAAAAATGTTTGCTGCTAATGAAGTAACATACAGATACATATGCTACTAATTAAGCATGTTTATGAGCATACTCTCTAGCTGTATACATTTGCTTGAAATAAGCATGCACGTTTACATAAATTCCCGCGGTGCAGGTAGCATGCTCAAAAATCGAACGACTGTCGATTTTTGAGCAATGGGCATGCTTATTTCTAGCAAAGTACGTATACATATGCTGCTAGGCAGCAATTGCTCAGTAATTCCACGTTTATGTGCTAATAATCGTTAATATGTATCTAGATCTTAATGATGATTTTTTTAAAGAGAAAAAACTACTTGGGATTTTATCACATTTTTTTTTAAGAATATCATAGAATCAAAGATCAATTAAAAGATTATCCCCTCATCGCAGGAATAATCCAAAGATTTTTTTTTGGTTGAAATCTATTTAAAACAACAACAAAAAATCGGTTTGGTACGTTTTGATATTCGACTGCTTGAATTTTATTCGCTACGAATAATGATTTTTTACAAGCAGAAATAACTACTAAGGATTTTATCACAATTTGGGTATAAAATCACACTTCCATTGCAGAAATAATCTGAGGATTTTTCCATTAGGTTGAATCTATATAAAACATAAAATCGGTTAGGTACAATGTGATATTCGACTGCTCAAATAGCACTAGTGTAAAATACTCAAAATCGCGCCATCATTTCGTTTTTCCGGCGTCGCTATTAATTTACACGTGACTTTAGGAGGTGCGCGGTTGCCAGCACGAAAGTTTTTTTTAAAATACAAAACCAAAACAAACAAAAATGACAGAAAGTTCTCCGGTTAGCGGTCGAACAGCTGTCAGGCTTGAAACAAAAAACATTTTTATTTTATTTGTTACATGGTGAGATCGATACCTACTATTGCAAATATAAAGGCATCCAGATTATTTAAAATTTTCATCACCTCGCTTAGCATCTACTACTTAAAATGAGCACTCTGTATATTATCACATACGTTAAACAAATTATTTAATTAGTATTCATCACATTGAATGACATACACTGTTTTAGTAAAAATAAAATCAGTTTATTGTTTATATTCATTAAATACGACCTTCACAGTTTCACACGTCTCTCTAAAACAAGATTTTAACACTCATTATCCGTTCACACGCGATATACTGTTATCATCTGTAAACACTCGTTACTTTCCATACAAGTACACTTGTCAAAAATGTAACTCAAATGCAATTGAAATGCAGATTTTACAAATAGTTTATATCCATTCACCGTAACCTAGAGATTATCAGTGAACAAATGTCAAAGAATATTTATTTTATTTTATTTTTATTTCATTTTTATAAATACCAATTCAAATAATCCTTCATATCAGGAAAGAAAATGAGAATGGTTAACAGTATTCTTGAAATAATAGTAGTCATAATAGTACAGTTTTTTTTCTCGAAGTTGGCCATAACGCTTCCTTGTAGGCGTTCTAGAAGACTTTATATACGTTCAGAAGATTTTATTTTCTCCATTGACGAGAAATTTTGATAGGGGGCGCCAAATTAAAAAAAAAAGTTTGGGAATCTGTGTTTTAGTAGAATAAAGTAAATCTATATAGTGTTTTCATTATTTCAATACTTAAAATGAAAATTGATAGAACAAATATTTTTTTGCTATTGATTTCATTTTAATGAAAATAACAAAATTTTCTAACATATTTCATTTTAATTATTTTAAGTCTGCGTTTATTATTCGATGGACATATTTCGTAAAATATTAAGATTTCATTAAACTTTTTCATTGTTAAAAGTCTTTGAAAGATGAAAAAACGATTCTCGTTTGAAATTTGAATAAAATAATTATAAAATGGAATAATTTTACTTACTGCTTAAAATATGAAGAAATATAGGTATGATAATAAAAACGAATAAATTAATTAATATGAAAAACCGGCAGTCAAAGGTGTCTGCACAATCAAAACAAGTGTGCGAATAGGAAATAAAACGTAAGAGAAAACATAATTTCCAGAAGTCTAAGCAATGTGATTGGCGGTGCAAAAACGGCATGCAAGAAAATGTGACCATTGAACGACCTTCACTGCGCCTCGGGTTCAGAAAATTTAAATGGGTCGGGCAAGCGCAAGGTCGGCGGTGACAGAATAGATACGTAGGCACGATCCGAAAGAGTCGAGTAGTTCGTGAACGAACGTACCAGTCATCGGGAGGGATAGGACGGTAGGAGCGAATGGGTAACGCGATTTTTTTATCGGATTAACGGTAAGTACTTGAGACGTCAAAACTTCAGGATTCTGAAATTATATTTTCAGGTTTCTATGATAAACTTTCCAGGTCTTTTAGATGAAAATATCTAGTGTTTGAGAATAAATTAAAGTAATTGATTCGGCAGTCACTTTGTGGTAAAATCTATCCATTTCTAATTTAAATTTTATTCAGTAAATACCACTATTTTGACACGTGTTTTGATGCATACGGTGTTTAAAAATACGAAACACGTGTCGCAATATATTTTAATAAATAGTGGTATTTACTAAGTAAAACATAAAATAAAAATGAATAAATTTGAGTTTTGCTGTGACATTTCTTGATGGTACTGCATTTTATATAATAAAATAACAACGTTTACAGTTTTTTCCACATATATTTTTTAGACCAGTAACCGGGTTTATCGTTACCGACATCATCAGACTGGTAGGAGGCTAGACAAAATTCTATGTATTCACAACAAGGCAGTGTGGAAAAGCATACTTTGATATAAATGTATATAATATCATGGTTTTCAAGACCTGTTTTTATTGTGAACATAACAGAACTTTGTCTAGCCTCCTACCAGTCTGATGATGTCAGAAAAACGAAACCAGATCACTGGTCATATAATATATATGTAGAAAAAACAATATAGTTGTACAATTGTATTTTATTATTTTCAACAATAAATTTTCGCCACGAAAATGTCTCTGAATGATGCGCATTTTATAGTGAAATAAAGTGTGTTTATATCATTTTATTATAAAATAGTTTAAACGAAAAAATTTAAGAATATATGGAATAAAACATATATCCTAAAACTACGAAGTGTGAACAAGAAAATGTTTCTAAAACTTCAAGGAACCTCTCTTTCTTGAGCAAACCGTGAAATTACAAAATCGGATTTTGGGGGTTACGTTAATTTGCGCTTCTGCCAAATGTAAATAAACAGGTATGATACAAAACGGGTTCGCGTTCGGGCATTACCTCCGCTTGTTTGGGCAAAGGACGTTGGAGGCCGCGCCGCCACGTGGTCGGAGCGCGAAGGGCCGGATCGAAAAATAAAACCAAACGTCACCCCGCGAGGAATGGCGATAGAACCGGTCCAAAAGAACGCGGATCTTTGCTATTATTGGTGGATCCGCGAACTCCTTTCCCAAGAACGAAAGAAATAATTCTAATGTAAAATTGTAGTGACATTGAGAGCTTGAAATTCAAATTCATAGTAAAATCGGGATACAATTTTGTTTAATATTTTTTACAAATTTGCCAATTTAATTTTAAAAAATCACTTTGCAAGAGAAGGTCTGCCAGGAAGCCTAAATGCTTCTGTATCTGATCTGGGAATGCGGTGGAACAGCTTTTGATGGTGTAAAATTGTGTAATATCATTATAAAACGACAATCGATGATTGATTTCTTAAGAATATTATTTTTTTCTGATGATGTGCCCGTTTTTAAACGTTGGCGTCCTTATTCTCACTATATATTAAACCCTTTCCCTTTGCAATATGTAAAGGCAACCCCAAGAGCGTTCCAGTTCTTTTGCAATATATTACCATAGATTAGAAGCGACAGATAAGCATTATCGATACAATTAAGATGGGTTCGTTAAGATGGTTTGGGCATGTGAATCGAATGAGCGAAGAAAGGATAGTAAAACAAATTTACGAAGCGAATGCGGTTGGTAATAGAAGCAGAGGAAGACCGAGGAAAACTTGGCATGATCAAGAATTTTAAATACTTGGAAGTGGTCTGGTCAGGAACCGGAATAATCGGCATGTATGTATGGGGGATGTATAAATGTGAAAAAGGCAAAGATTATGTGTGTGGCGTTCAATTCTCTCTGCCTACCCCTGCAGTAAAGCGGCGTGTTAGTTAGATTAGAAGCGAAGAATTGATGATTCGAATCAAAACACAAATAGAGAACAAATATTGATGCTCGACTATGCTTTTACGGGACGATTTAAAAAAAATTGAAAACTGAAATACAATTGTTGAAATTCAAAACAAATAATGCAAATAAACAGAACGTTCATCTTTTGTATTTACCTTAAAAAATGTTCGAATGTGAAGTTTTTACAACAGTGTTTAAAATGTATGTAATAATTTTCTTCTAAGATTAATCGTAGGCAATATTGAAAATTGAAAGCACCGAAGGGTTTTCGTTATTAAATGCCACATTAATCACAGTACGAAGCTTGTCAGCAGCAGTGGTATGAGTATCAGCAGGCTACAATCTTCGTCTCCTGGTATCGGAAACTGCGTGTTTCCCAAGCCGTAACTCGACTTGCGACGCAGCCACGGTAAACTTGGATCAAAGACCTCGGCAATGAAAAACGACCGCACAGGCACAACTTGTAGCACAGCAGTAATACTGCAATGATTCTAATCTTTGTATGAAATATGCTAAAAAAAATACTTAAGCACAAAAATATAACGTCGGTTTAAAGATTAAACTATGAGTTTAAACTTGTTCATTTCTAAACGCCACATTGAAGTCAATTTTTCAAAATTTGAAAATGGTGCGGAATGCACCGAAACACGTATCACAATAGATTTTAAGAAAAAGTGGTAATTACCAAGTAAAACTATTTTTTTTTGACATCTCATGATGTATGTGAATACAATCTGGACCTCACATACAAATAAAAGAGTTAAATTCAATAAAAAAACTTCTTTCATCTCACTATAGATGTATCTATTGAAATTCTAGTGAATTTAAGCACTTGAACAATGTTTATAAAAATTCCACGAATTTGAGTTGTGTGGTTGTCAATCATGGGTAGAATTGGTGAATGTTACACGTGTGTAAAGTGATCACTTAAACCAGCCTATAACGGTCGTAAGCCCCGTATATACATAGAATTCCATATTCTTCTTCATCTATATTGAGATATCAAAAATTAATTTGAAAAATAACTCCTATAATTGGAGATAATCCAGATTTGTGAACCAGTATTTGAACACACTCAAAATGTTGTAAAAAATAAATTGTCAGCTGCTAGAAATCTTGCTGCGTTTGATTCTCGGGCCGTGCAAAGAAATGAATGAACGTAGAATTTTGTTAGAGATTTACGTTTGAAAAACATCCAACTAAATGGTGACTATACTAAAAGTAGACTGAGTCAACTAGTCAATGTAGTGAAGAGTACAGCCCACACAATGTTTTTTTCAGTTACTCGGTCGCCTATTTACTATGGATGTCATTATCTATGTACGTGATGTGAGTCATGACGATTCCGTGGCGAGTCGTGAATGAAAATTGATGGGAGTCATTATTGGATGTCGCAAACAGCGTCAGAAGACGGATTTAGAGTACCTGTTACGAATTTTCACCTAGAAAAAAAATCTTACATAATATTTCATCTATTCTGTACATATTGTACCAAAAAAAAGATCGCACGTTCCAAGTTAAGTTAATTTTCATCATCGTCTCATCATCTAACCCTTATCTGCACCCAATGGTATGATGGACCTGGATTTAGAGAAAATTGAGTTGTGATTTAACGAATACTACTATTACTAGGCCTTCGTAAATTGAATTGTTATAATTGTTGTAACCATATACATATAAATATTTTCATTAATAGATTCGGCAGTCACTTTGTGGAAAAATCTATCCATTTTTATTGAAGTTTTACTTGAAAATGATGCGGAATGGATCAAAACACGTGTCACAGTGGATTTTAAGAAATAGTGGTATTTACTAAGTAAAACTTAAAGTTAAAAGCGTATAAATATATTTATTAAGATAAGATAAGACAGTATACCAGATTGCCATCTTCAATGCGATTTCATAAGTTGATTATCACAAACGATCATCATGTATCACGTGTTATTTTCCCTTGTAGGGCAATTTGGCTCATTCGACCCCTATAGTAGTTTAGAATGAGCTCAGTGCTCTGCCAAATTGTGCCTTACGTAATGATATTTTGTGCCGACGTGCTTTTAGACCTCATTGTTATGCACCCCGAAAGTATAATTATTATTGTTTGAACGATTTGAAAATAAAAATACCGTAATATAATAATAATTTTAGTGCTGAGAATGAAGTCACGGGGTTTGGTCGTAATAATATTCATGAAGGTACATTTTCCTAGCAGGTCTAACGGTCGAACGCTCCCATTTATGGACGAACTGCGCATTTTTTTTAATGAATTGACGTAATTTGTTTTGAACTCGATTACGTCGCAGAATTGGCCCGAGAGCTAGACATGTAGAAGTACTAAAATATTCGTGTCCTTACGATTTTAAGGATTCTGTTGGAATTGCTTGGTGTTGCATTTTGTTACTCTAAAATATTGCTGTGTTTTCTTATTTGTTACTTTCTTATGTGTTTTTCAGTTTTGTTAACTTTAATCCCATGTCCTAATTTATTATATATGTGACTTATGTATGTAATATGTTTAAATAAATAAGTAAAATCATTTTGGAATCTCAAGTGTGTCAACAACAAAAAAAAACTCCTTTTCATCCATTGTGTACTTTGTGTAATACTACTTTTATAAACACTTATTTGTGACTACCGGTTTCTGAAAATGGTTCCATCATCAGGCCATTAAAATAAAATTTTACGAATTGACATTTGCATAAAAATATTTTTTTTTGAAAGAGTGGAAGACGACAAATGAATCACAATGGGAATATTTTCAAAAGTTGACTTGAAGTTTAATTTAGTTGGTTATTTATTATGTGTAAGTCTTTATTGATTGCTTGACTTATTTCTAATTTTTCTAGATTATCTAAATAAAGACCAGTTTTATTTACATGTACAATTTCTATACCCGTTGATTTATCAAAATGATGGTTTTCAGGTGTAAAGTTATGATCAAATTCCGAAAAATTATTATTATTAAGGCACCTTAGATGTTCTTTAACTCAGATATGGAATTTACGCGACGTTTTTCCAATGTAAAAGGCTGGACAATTGAAACAATTTAATTTATAAACACCAGAATGATTCAATTTATCTTCTTTGTCTTTACAATTTAACAACAATTTACCTGTATTATTGATGGTATAAAAAGCATGTCAAGTATGTCCTTTTTTAAAGATTTAAAGTTTTTTCCTTTTAGTTCTCCTTAACAAGCACACACATTCATGTGTATCTTTTTCTTTTGAGTGAAGAGGCGTGATCAAATGAACTAGATCTATTAGAAAAAGAACGTGTTTGAAAGATAAAACAAGAGATATTCGAACTGATAAGAACATGTCTAGCCTGTGAGCATAAGTACGAGTGAATAATGAGGTAATCGTTTCTGTGACGCCTTCAGCCGGGTGTCAAGGTCTAGTATGGTGATTAGGTGGACCTTGGAGGTAGCTACTGAAAATACTGCACAATACAATGAAATCATACATTTTCACACAGATTTACACGGAAATTTACGTTTAAACTCTGACTCAGTATTAATCACTTTTCGTGATTTTGACGAAAACGAATTTTAGTACGAAAAAAAGTAACGAAATTTTGGCTTAAAATTTAAAAATGAGATGTTTTTATTTAACGATGCGGTTCGCAAATAAAAATTAGTTCAAATTGACAGTAATTATGCATCTGGTTAAGGTTTTATAGAATGTCAATAAAATATCCAAGTAATGTTTTGCGTGTGTCCAAATCTTTAATCACAAATTATGGGTTTGTCCTCACTGAGGAGTTGTTCTTATTGACATTGATTTAGTTATTTTTTTTATTAGCATAGACAAAAAGAGAAAAAGTTACTAAATTCAACCATAAATAGTCCCGAAGAAGTCGCACGTGCAAGAAGGTGTGTCAATTGAAGCATAAATTTAACATACGAAATTAAAGTATCGTAAATTTTAAATTTAAGGTCGTAAAACCTTTAAATTGCCCAGACGCCCATATTCTTCATCATCTATGTATGAGATACCAAAATATACAAGGCTATTTTTTAAATATTTGTTTGGTGAATACTTTCAACGACAAAAAGGCCTAGTCCATATGTGGACAGAAAAAAAATACTCGTAAAATGCCAGGCTAGCATATATTTAGTTAGCTGCACCGCAAATAGTGCAAATAACGAATAATACTAGAGCAATGTTGAATAACTCGAGGTATTTGTGAGAATTTATAGCATCCAAATACGGTGGAGCAGCGTGTATTATGGAAAAAGAATCAGACTATTGAACACGACGGCCAAGCCGCAAAACCGCAACAGTTAGACGCATTTACCAATGCACTAGGAATATTATTACCGGTCACACAGTACCGAGCCTTCTTGAACTAGCAGTACTATATTTTGAAACATTCAATTACATATTACAAAAATATAAATGACTCGAAATTATCGCGATAATCCGGGGTCGCGTTAACTGTGTTAGGAAAAACTAAATATATTTGTAATAGATTTATATTATCCACTGACACTTCGTGATGGAATTGCATTTTTAATTTATTATTAGATTAAAACCAATATTTTTAGCTTTTCCACTTTTTTATTTGACCAGCGACCGGGTTTCGTCGTTACCGACATCATCAGACTGGTGATGACGACATCATCAGACCAGTCTGATGATGTCGGTAACGACGAAACCCGGTCGCTGGTCAAATAAAAAAGTGGAAAAGCTAAAAATATTGGTTTTAATCTAATAATAAATTAAATATATTTGTTTCTCATTTTTTGTACGCCTGTATCAAACAAGGCGCTGAGATAGATTAAAAAAATTCGGATGTGGAAATTGAGCCCTCGATCTCAGATCTGTGAATAATGAGGTCCGTGATACTACTACGAGACCACAACTAAAACCAAACAAAAGAAAAATATTTTGTGTTTATTTTTTTTGTTTACAAATTCTGTATAAAAAATTACGTTTCATCTTCTTTGAGACTTATCCATCTCTCATAAAAGATAAATAGAAATTTTGGTAAACAAACGATAAACGGGGTAAAATCAAACCAAACCAATATTTTTTAAAGTAACCCAAAAATTCAACTCATATTTTTAGATGATACTCAGACGGGCTAATCGCTCATTCAATAAACTTTTGGGCCGGACACATCGCTCACTCCTTTTAACAACGTCATATATCAACAATTGTAAATTTTCAGTTGTGCGTGTTTTAGGAATGCACAGAAAATGTACTATATCCCAGCAAAAGTGGCATATTTTTAACTTAATATTTACCCGTTACAGGGCAGAAAGGGTTGTTATTGCATTTTGAAGAAAATGTATTGTTTAATTATTTTTTTAAATATTCTTAATATTTTTCAAATGGAGAAAAAAAACAATCAGGTTTTATGTAAATAGATCTGTTGCACAGAAAAAAGTTCAATAGGTGGCTTATATTTATTTTCAATACATTTTGTTATATTTTTAAACGTTAAAAACGATATCCTGAAAAATCAAGTTCTATGATATATAACGTTGTTGAAAGGAGTGAGCGACATGGATTTTCTTATGTGATTTTCCATTGATACTTTTCTTATATTAATAAAACCATTCCCCTGGCTCCACGCATTTCCCGTCGTCCCATTACATTCGAGCAAAAACTCGTCAGATACATGAGACTGACCAACTTCCGAGCAACACAAAATAGCCCCATAGCAATCCCAAAAAAAAGACTGCGCCAGTTAATAAGCGAGATATGAGAAAAGTAAAAGTGCATTATTGCATGTCGAGTGTTGAATGTTTCGAGCTGCAGTCACCGGATGGGCGCGTGGATTATTTCAGTGGGTCTTCACCCCCCAACTGCGCGCAGGATGGTGCTATTTTCGTGTGACACACACACTGTTACCAAAAGGGTGTGCATCACCGGTTTTGGTAATCTGTTTTACCGGTAAATAAACCTAGTTAATATTTCACAAATTACCGGTAAATTTATTTCTCATTACCAGTAAATCGTTACCCTGTAGTGCTAAGTTCAACTCAACTCGATTTTATTAAATTTTCAAACACCGCACCGATTCAAAACATGAAATAAATTTATTAATTGGGGGGGAAAAAGATTTTTACCTGTTGTATAAATTGATTATAACGTAATAAATGATCTAATGAAGTATTTAAATGATTTAAGGAAGAACAAAACATGAAATTTAAGCATGTGTTTCATAACATAATCATAACACGCATATTGCAAATTGACTAAAAAAATATAGGTAAGTATATATTTTTACCATTTTTTGTACTCCTTACCTTTCAATTGCTCTTTTCTGTTCAAAACCATATACCAAGAAAAAATAATTATTTCGATACAAAAACGGTGTTTTGAGAAAAATTTTCAATTGAGTAAAATGTTACCTGGGTTTAGAGAAAATAAACCAATTTAGCGTATATTGGGCCGTAACGTGCATTGTAACGTGCATTACATTGAAGTAAATAAATAATGTTCATACATTAAAGTATACTCGTACTTCGCAGTTAAATATAAATATTATATTCTAGTATGGTATATGATATACGTACTAACATGTCTAACTATTTATATATAATTAGTATAACTAGGTTTGACATGTTACAACCCAACTGGGCATCCGTCCCAACATTACAGTGATTTGGGCGTAATAACAACTCTAGCACTAAACCAAACACGTGTCGTATTAAGTTATAGGACGTGTTAAAGCGGCGTGATAGTGAATAGTGCTGCCACGCCCGAGGAAAACGAGCCTTAATACAATATTGGGCATATTCTCAAAACCATTGTTTTTTTTAAATATAAAACGAAGCGATTTTCCGTTAAAGATCGCTAGCTAAAATAATAATAAAATATCGTGGTAAATTTGCATAGACGAATTTCGTCCATCTCCATAGTGTTGTGGTTAAGGCGCTAGGTAACCATGCTGGAGGTCTCGGGTTCGATTCCCAAGAGGGTCAAAATAAATATTAGTGATTTTTCAGTATAATGGACTCGTACCTGAAGCGCAAGGCTGCGGATATGGGTTAGTAGTAAATTCGCAAAATGCTTATAACAAAATATTAAAATAAAGATAGATTCAAAGATCATGACATTTCAAAAGCCGATTCGAACTAATAAATCAACGAGAATTTTTAATAAATGATATAAAAATGTAGTATAATTTCATTGCTCTGGGATTGGTCAATAGATTGTGCATTACCGCGAGAAACTGACATAACAGGTGCGTTGAAACCCGAATAAGGCATGTTATTTTTTTTTACCTAACGTCCAAGTGACTCTGAAATCTAGCTACGGCTTATGCGACACGGTTTATGCGACACCGCTTATCATGACCCTACTCAGGCTTCAACTTTTTAAGTTACATAGCCTATGCATACTCGTGAGTGTATTTATTTACTCGTTATGTTTAAAGTGACTATAATTTCATGTAATTCATGAGTGAAAATTCTAGGCAAAAACACTCGCATTAAGGCTTGTTAGTATTTAAAAACACTCGCATTAAGGCTTGTGGTATTTGAAAATATAAAGGTAAGTGCAAATTCTACTGTTAAAATTAACACAGGGCTTTGAGAATAGCTACCTATGCGAGATATAAACATAACAATAAATAGATTCCTTCACGTAAGGTAAATTATGCCGTCAAAAAAACATTAAAAAAAACAGATTGTAGTATCATAAAATAGAAACACGAGAGCATGCAAATGCACTTGGAATAAGTCATTCTCTGTGACATAATTTTTGTTTGGTCAAATAATTATGGCCTCAATTTTACCGTTGGAGTTTCCGCGTGTTAATTATCCATATTAAGTCGAACAAATTGCTCGTATTAATTAAATCCGCCCCCGCCCTGCGTAAGAAATCATCAGACTGAATTTGGAAATCAAAGTACTTCTCTGTCTCTTTTCAAATACAGGATGATAAAGAATTTAGCAAATATTGTAGCTAATGATACGACTGCCAGATTTCAAAAATATAAAGTTGATATCGTCCTTCTTCAAAACCTTATCCGCACCCCAATGGTGCATAGGGCACTGCATCATATAAACGCAGTGTTATTTTGTCCTCAACACGTGAAGGAAAGGTGATCAGCCCTCCGATTCAGGTATTAACAGTCCAGGGAAAAATTAATATACATATAAGTATTAGAGTGAAAAAATCACTTATATTTATTTGACCCCCCATGGGAATCAACGCTCGGCTACCATTCTGGAGAACCCGGGTTCGATTCCCAGGGGGCGGGGTGTTTTTTCACTCTGATAATTATTCAATATAACCCTGGACTGGTACTTGAAGCGGAGGGCTGATCACCTTTTCTTCATATGTTAACGATCAAGATAACACTGCGTTTATATTATGCAGTGCCCTATACACCATTGGGGTGCGGACAAGGATTCGTTTTTAAATTGATGTACAAAAAAAATGGAATGCGTTTTTCACGGCGAACATTTCGATGTGTTAATTCAATTTAAATGGCGCGATCTCTGAGGCGACGCGGGAGGTTACGGAAAAATATTATACATTCCGAATTGTGAACGAGAACTTCTGACCCATTTAATCCACGTGACAGTACACGTTACGTGGCCGAGGCGCGCTATCGATTTTTCTATAACCAAACAATCGGGAGTGGCCCTGCCGAGGTGTTGGATATTTCCAGGAACTACCATAGCGGTAATTATGCTAAATTCACATGGCAGTGAGACTTCACCCAGAGAGCTGTGTTCAGTCGTGTTGAGAGCTCTTTGTTTAGCTAAAATATACCCTATATTTCAGCATCATAAGGTTTATATTGATTGTTGGCTGACTCGATATTTTTGGAACTACCATAGCGGTAATTATGCTAAATTCACATGGCAGTGACACTTCACCCAGAGAGTTGTGTTCAGTCGTGTTGGGAGCTCTTTGTATGGCTAAAATATACTCCATATTTCAGCATCATATTACAATAAGGTCATTAATTGATTCGGCAGACTTTTTGTCTCAAAATCCACCACTATTTCTTAAAATCTGTTGTGATTTCGATGCATTCCTTATAATTTTCAAACACTATATATGTGAATCTAAGTCTAAATTTTAGAGTTGTGTTCTTGGGACTTTGAAGGTTAAAAGAGGGGGTACGAGCTGTTTCTTATTTTTATTGATTTATCTATTTTTTTATTAGTCGAAAACCTCTAATGGAAAATTGTCGAATAAAACCATATAATAAGAAAATATTCAATAAGACAACGGATTTTATTTAACTGAGGGGGAAAAACAATTTGATCACGTTACCTTACCTAAAAATCTCGATGATATCGCCATCTTCGAAAAAAATTAATGCTTCTAAAAACTTAAAGTCTTTAGTTCATAACTAAAAAAAACAAATGAACTCGGCATTTGGGTGTTTGTACACGAGACAAATATAAAGACATAATTTATAATTGAATCTATTTATAATTTCAAATTGATAAGCTGAAATAATAATAATAATAATCCATGAAGCTATCCTTAATAGGAACCTCCCACTCGTGGTGGCAACGAATCGAAGTAATACATATTTTGTCGGCGTTTAATTGAATTTAATACGAAGAAAACGAGAGACGCATGTACACGAAGGCTCCCTCATACGTTGCCGTGTCGGGCGGTCAAAGCACTCGCAGATAGGGACTAAAAAGGTAAAAGGTGAAATTATTGGAAAGTCAATAACATTCCTCGGCGATTTGCATAAAGAGTTAGTACGAATACGGGCGGCAGAGAGTACTAATACCTACTCGAGAACAGGGATGTGCAAAGGGGACAAGTTAGTGTCATTCGAGGTGTTCTGACGAGAAATCGCGTATTTAGTGATTAAAAAAAAATATAATAAAAAAAATAGATACAATTTATTTATTTATGGTTCGCAAACAACGAAACACACAAAACATGTTTTTCATCAATTAGGTGAGAACACAAGAAAGTAACAGAAACAAATAAAAGCACAGGTTAAATGCATGTATAATGAAACAATAGAAATGTGGTCATAAAAAAAGAGTAATAACAATAAAAAGTAATGAAAAAAAATAATAAATTGAAAGCGAAATTAAACTTAGCTCCAAGATTAAAGTGGAAAATTCAAGACTCGATATCTCAGCATATATCAAGAATATGGAAGTCTAGGTATTTTTTATTTTATTTATTTTCATAATACATAGATACATTCAATATACATATTCATTTCATATACACATTTATTATACGTATTACGGCTCTTTAGGCATGGCCTGTGTTGAGCCGAATACTAACATGGTAATACAAAATTTATATATATATATATATATTTTTTTAATTTTTAATAATTTTTTTTAATGATTAGATTATAAACATAACATACAGGAGATACAAAAATAATTTATAGTTTAAGGTTTTTCAATGTAATAATTACACCTGAACTTTAATCAATTCACTTTCTACCTTGTACCTTCCAATGTTAAGCAACCATCGACGGACACTGTTCTTAAAGACCTGATCACTCTTGGAAATTTTAATGGTTTCGGGCAGCAAATTAAATATTTTTGGAGCAAGGAATGAAAAATTTTTTTGGGCAAAACTTGTTTTAACTGGCTTTTTTTTAAATTTACAGGACTTACAAAGCCTGGTTTACCAGTAACCCCTGTAATTACCCGAATTTCCACATTCTTCTTCATCTATGTTGATATGTCAATAAAAAAAATATAACTTATAAGTGTACAAAACCACGGACAAATTGAAAATATTTTCAAGATTTTTTATTTGCGATTCTAACCGGAACGACACATACCTCTCTTTCAGCTTCCCGGTATAACGTGTACCTATATTTTAAGTGAAAATTTGCCAAAAAACACTTATACATTGCAACGGTGATACGTCACCATAGAAATGCATAAAAATAATTTTCAAATCGTATATCGTAACAAGCAGGGGTTACATACGGTATTCGTTTATTACTTCATAATAACACCTCCATACATCGGAAGAAAACATAAAATTATGCACAAAACTTGATGTAGTATCATAAAAGTGATCGCAAGTTTTTTAAACGATGTCTATTTCGCCTTTCAGAATGAAGTCGCCGACTCCAGAGATGATCAGGCTTATCAATTAGACCACACCGGCCGATAATAAATATAAAGCCGAGAAAAAAAATGTGTATACGAAAAATAATAAAAGATTACGTGCAGGAAAATCATCAGTCATTACGCAAACACCATCGATAGGCTCCATTCAGAGCTATCCGGTTTATGAGACAGCAGACTATCGGAGATCAGAGATTCACAACTACGATGGACCGCGAAATTAACTAGGTCTTAATCTTAAATCTTAAGACGATAAAAATTATAAATGCGCTGTGAAAAAAATTGGTCTAACGCGTTGAAGAATCGTGTTGATAACGTAACAATAAAAACTTAAAATATTAATATTTCATTTTTAATTTCAGTTTCACTTGGTAAATACCACTATTTCTGGTATTTACTCGTACCTACCAAGTTAAACTTTTTTTATTTGTTCAGGAATTGTACAGCTTTACATTTATAAAAGTATATAATAAAAAATAGAAACATTGATAAAAAATAAAGCCAATTACAAAATTCCACATTTATGTTATATATATATTTGTACTTCAACACTATTTGATATCAATATTCGTTTAAAAATATTGTGGCGGGAGGTTGAAATTTCCATTAAAATGTGTAACGACAAATGAAAATTAGTACCTTTATATAAACAAACGAATAAACGATATTGAACGTAACACTGTAATAATATAAAATATTCATATTTTTTTGTTATTCAAGACTGATTGAATAACAAACAAAAAAAAATGCGCACGGCTGCGTTTGCGGAACAGATGTAGCCCCACTCACAGGTGTGCGGAGAGTATTGAAAAAATCTCTATGTTTTTTTCGTTCGTTTTCTTTATTTATTTGCCGAATTATTCATCGAACGTACACATAGTACATAGTAGCAAAAAGACATGCTCCTTTATAATTACCGGCGAAGAGTGGATGACCTTCGGAGTAGCTTTGTTGTCGATGCCAGCGCTCCCAAATATCATATTTAGAAAATAAAATTGACAGAAAATAAAATATTGCAAATAGTCGATCAATAATCGATACCACATTTCGAATATAAAATTTTCTATATGGTTGACATTTTTTCACCGCTATTAGTTGCATCGCGATATGGGTGGTAAATACGGCGCCTTTTCGTCAGCAGGAAATATTCGGAAAATATGTTTTCCGGATGGATGACAATTGAATCTGTCAACTTATGGTACATCATGTTTAAATAATTTTGAATACTAACCGCCAGAAAAATAAAGCTAAAATTTATGTAATTGACAAAACGATGACAAAGGCGCCATATTGACCCCTTCATGTCATACAGGTACATATGATAAAAAAGTATGCTGCGGCATTTACACGAGGCCAATTTTTAAGGCATTCCACTGAGCCAAGCTAATATTGGCCTCATGTAAGTAGACATTTCGAGACAATAGATCGTCCTGAAAAGTCATCAAGGAGACATCAGTTCTTGGATTCAGTGTGTGGTATATAGTGTATGGAGGGTAAAACTGTTTTCAGGACAATTTTTCAATTTATTCACACATTCGGCTTTTCAGACTGGTATCGCCCGATAACGAAGAATATATGAAAAAATAAGATCATGAAAAACAGGGTGATCAATGAACGAGAAAAACTTTCGCTTGATTTCCAAATTACTCGTAAAAAATATATGAATTCTATAATAAATATGAAACAATTTAGACGTTCACAAAAGGGGTGGTTCGTACAAAATTCTTTAGGGGTATTTGACTGTCTAGACTACAGTTCGGACGCTGAACCGAAGCCTTCATCAGACATATTTTCATCTCGTTCTAGCAAGAGTATTAAAAAACAGCTATATGTAATCGGAGACTGATCATGGAATGAAATGAGTTTTACGTGCGAGTTATTAATGGTAAGGCGAACATTCGTATTGCTTTTTCAAAGCTACAATAAACAGGATAGTTATAATATATGAATGAAAATTAACCCCCCCCCTTTGTCTTATAAGAAGACTTTTTGTTAGTCATAGACAGAATAATTTTTTAATTTAAATTTTACTTAGTAAAAACAACTATTTCTAAAAATCCTCTGTGATATGTGTTTCGATGAAAATAAATATTGAAAATGATGCGGAAGGCATCGAAACGTGTCACAAAAGTTTTTTTTTCTTAAAAAAATGTAAATTTTTGTGTTTTTATTATTTACAAAAATACATAAATTTCATAGTATTTCTGTGAGTCTAAGCGGCTCGTTATTAGAAATAGGTATCGAATTGCGGTAGAGTGGGTTCGAACCGAGAAACTCTGACTCAAGAGTCTACGACATTAACCACGGGACCACAACCCCACACTTTTATTAGTATTTACTAAGTAAAAATTAAATTAATACCACAAAGTGACTACCGAATCAATTAATGAAATTGTTGAAGAAACTTTAATTATTCCTCCTACGCCCTTTTTTACAATTTGATTCATAACCGTAATTACCAAAATTTCAACCTATCATCTGTTGATTTTCGCTCCGACCAGGTTGGCAACACTGTGTCCTGATCAATTTATAGAAGATGGCCGGCTTAATTCATAGTCATGTAAAGAATTGAGATTAATTTAGGACTGTGAATACGGATAATCGAGCGGTTCTACTCACACGAGAGGCAGACACGTAGGCCCCTTAGAATAAAAACCAATATTTGTTAATGCCTCAACAAATCACTTTTAAAATTGCAGACTCTCTGCCGCCTTACGTAACGTGTACACACTACACACATCATACATGCACGGCCAAAGGTTCATAGTATGATTATATAATATTTCATAGACGTGGTTTTTTTTTTACCGACGCGCTCATTGAAGAATTTATTGCGTGTGTTTTGCCGAACAAATTTTAATGCACTAAAAGTATGCAGAGAAAGCAATAAATACCTCAGCTAGACGATTGTATTGAAAAGTAAATTGACTGTAATAATATATTATTGATTGTTCGTAGATGGCCCCCCTGTACGACTGTCCAAACTCAAAACACAGTAAAGGACTTTTTTTTGTAGTACGTCTTTTTTGCATTTTGGACTAAGTAGATTCTACTTAGTTCAAAAATGCAGCAACAAAAAAACGTATTACAAAAAATGTCCCTTACTGTGTTTTAAGTTTGGACAGCCGTGTATTACCGAGGCATCGCCATCGGTTCGATCCCGGGTAGAAATATTATTACTATCAAACGAGAAATTACATTCGAATAAGAAAAATTACAGAATCGAAAAAGGAGTTGATGGTTCCAAAATAAAGTCACCATAATAAGCTATATTTAAAAAAAAAATCTGTTTTAAAACCGGCCCTGGCTGTTCTTGAAATACATACATGCAACCCTTATCCGCACCCGATGGTGCATAGGGTACTGCATATTATAAACGCAGTGTTATCTTGATCGTTAATACACGTATATTTAAAAAAACAGAGTTTAAATTCAACAACATTCAAACGAGTGTACAATATGTGTACTTTCCAAAATGATTGATAATTTTTCATGAATACCTCGGGAACTCCTTTTTAGGATAATTCAAATTTTGCAACTTACACTCTTGTACGACTCTTTCGTGGCAAAACATCGTAAACACCAGTAAAGTTAACATCGTTTTGTTTTAGTAAATAATCCGACTCTAAATATATGCATTGTCTTATACGTATGAAATGCTTTTTTCGCATGTAACTTTTTAAACGATTAAATATTTTTTAGTACACTTATGTATTATTTTTTTGTGCCTTGAATGCTGTGGACAATTACAAAAACCAGCCCATATATAACTAACTAATTATCACGCCGTTTCCCCGCAGGGGTAGGCAGAGAGTATAGTAGGCTAGGTATAGTATTCTTTTAATCTTCTTCCTGGCCACATCCCAGCTTATTGTCCTTGTAGACTGCTGGGGTCAGCTCTCCTCGTCCTCAGGTTATAGGTCCTTCTGTCTTGGACAACGTCGCCTAGGCCATGCCTTCGAATCATGTTATCTTTCTGTTATATGCACCATTCTAGGTATAGTATTCTATTAATGTTCCTATATAAAAAAATAAACGAATTCTGAAAAAAACACTTTGAAAAAACAAAAACAAATTCCGTGTAGTTTTGAGTTACATTTCCGGTGTCGTCAGATCGCTATTTAATACTTTTTTCTAGATCATGTGTTTTATTTATTTTGTCCGCCTCCTCGACAGCGTGTTTAGCTACCGTGCTGGAGGTCCCGGGTTCGATTCCCAGGGGGGGAATGTGAAAATAAAAATATTAGTGATTTAACACTGTAATGTTTATTTAATATTACCCTGGACTGGTTCCTGAAACGCAAGAGTGATCACCTTGCCTTCATTAAGTAATGATCAATATAACACTGCGTCAATTTGATGCAGTGCCCTGCGCACCATTAGGTGCGGATAAGGGTTATAAGTAAGTAAGTGTTTTATTTATTTCGGGCGCATTTACTTCAACAAAACAATAATTGGCGTTTACAATGTTTTGAAGGGAAAGAGGTCGATATGTATGTCGATTTAATATTGTAATACCGAATAGGTGGCGTGAGTGTTGTCTAGTCGCTGAAAGCCTGTAAAATAATTTAGGCAACTACATACTTGTATCCATGTGTAATGAAATGGTAAATCAATATATCGAAAAACGATAAAAGTCCTATGCCAGCGACTGATATTCAAAATTAACTTTAACTATAATTTGATGCAAGGAAAATGATGCAAAAACAAAAGGTTATAGTAATAATTCCAGCTTGACTAAGCGGTGGGTGTAATACTTCTTCTTCTACTTATTCAAACCCTTATCCTCACCCCAATGGTGTATAGGGCACCGCATCATATAAACGCAGTATTATCTTGATCGTTAACACGTGAAGGAAAGGTGATCAGCCCTCTGCTTCACGTACCAGTCCAGGGTAATATTGAATAAATATTAGATTGAATAAATCATCTTAATTTATTTCACCCGCCTTCCCCCCTCCTGGGATTCGAACCCGAGACCTCAAGAACGGTAGCTGAGCGTGCTGACCATTACACTACGGAGGCGGAGGAAATACTTAATCAGCTATATTTTGTTTACATCTGCATAGCATTATAAAATAAAATAACAAAACAAAAACAACATAAATAAAAACATTTAAAATAACAGCAAAAATTCTCGAGAGATGGCGTGAGCGGAAGCTTGTCACTCTGTCCTATTAGTTCACGTTGTCTTATTTACGTATATATATAACATGAAAAAAAATAGTACTTGCATTATTTTGAATTATACTTGTTAACAAATCTGGTTACATAATATAAAGAATAAATATATACACACACACACATGTATATATGTATATATATGTATATATATGTACATATATGTATATATATATATATATATATATATATATATATATATATATATATATATATATATATATATATATATATATATATAAAATTTATTATTTTTTTAATACATAAACGGCATTTTAAGCAAAAATTTCAATTACGTTAAATGTTACCTAGTTTTAACAAAAATTAAAATACGGGTTATTGATTATCCCGTGTGATTAAGTAACACACCATATTTTACTTCTACATTTAGATAGATTAATAAAACACAAGTCCTTTGAAAAGGTTAAAATAGGCATTGCGGTTACAACATACTGGGTATTTACAAAATTTAAACTGAATTGATGCACAAAGCCCGCGGTAATTCCGTCCGGATTCCACTCTAGGCAAGTACCTGCACACAGTTGTGGAATGGAATTCCGCGCGTGGTTCGAGGATCGTCGAACCCGAGGATTTACTTTACCAACTAGCGCATCCACCCGACCAAACACTGCAACATGAGAGGCCAAAGGGGACACCCGGGTTCCAAAAATGATTTCTTATATGTGTGGAGATCCTCACGAAAACGTTACATTTCCATTATAAATGATTTTAAGTAATCAGGAATTCTAGCTTGTAAAATTGTTACGTTTTGGTGCGATTAAATGATTTCATATTGGTTTAACACTGGATTGGTCACGTTTTGTCGCAACTTTAATTAAGATTTCGATAGAATACAGAAAACAGAACAGATTTGCATTTAAAGGATTTTTTGTGCAATGTTGGAAATGTAACTTTTTGGTGAGGACTTCCACATTTGCGGTTATCGTGCTAATCACAATACTATAAATCAAAAAAAAAATGTGTAGTCAGGTAGCTTATATATACATTTACCTTAAATTAGAACTGAATTTTTTAAAAGCATTTCGAAGCTATTTAATTTTTTTTTTGGGAACATTAATTATTGTCATTTTGTGGTAAAATCCGTCCATTTTAATTAAAGTTTTACTTAGTAAATACTGTACGGTGTTTGAAAATGATGCTGAATGCATCGAGAAACGTGTGACAATGGATTTTAAGAAATAGTGGTATTTACTATAGTGGTAGAACTTAAATAAAATGAAAATTAGGAGACAAGTTTCGTATACAAAGTTAATAATATATAATATATAATATTATTATTAATATATATAATATTATTATTATACAAAGTTACTACACCAAAATTTCAAATACTGGAAATTTTTGTTATGAAGATTTTTTCTTTTTTGCGAAAAATTGTTGCATTTATATCACATTAATCATATTAAATAAAATAACAGGTTGATGCTTTTATTTTATTGTTTAAATTGAATGTTCTCTCAAGCTAAGAGAGTTTTGATATGATATTATTTGGATGCGTTACAATTATTGTTATGAGAGGCCGTATGTGAAAATTTCGTGAGAATTCAATCCAATAATGTTATCTGCAGCGTGTCTAATCAATTTATAAACAATGTCGGATGCAAAAATTGTTCCACTTCCACGTAACTGGCGAATTATCAACACAATAATTAGCAGAAAATAGAGATACTTTCACATAAAATTATATTTAAAGTGTAATTTAAAAACTTTCATCGCATTATTTAAAAATTTCAAAGGAATGACGCGTACAGTAATTTTTTTCAAGTGCACTAACACTGCATGGTAATGTAAACTATTTTTCACAGGTCAGAGCAATATTTCCACCCTTTGTAATCTCTCGTATTATCGATAGTTTTTTTTTCGTATCTCTGTTTGTGGGAGATAGAGTGGGAGATTTGTATCCAGATTTGTGAACAAGTATTTGGACACGCTAAAAATGTTGTAAATAATTTTAATTAAAAAAAGGATTGTTTAATGCTCCCTCGGTACGGGAAAATGCATTATTGTAAATTTTGGTACAGTGAAATAAAATAAGGATCACGATAAGCGGTGTTGCATAAGTTACACTTATATGTCATATACACTACAACATGGATGTGAGACAATACGAATGTTTCATCTGGGAACATCAGTTTTACTCGGAAGAACATCAATGTCACATTTGAAACGAAAATGAATTATTACGAATAACATACATAATCAATTTCATACGATGCTTCAACGAACACGTGTGTTTATATGTTTCCCATTTGGGAGAGTGGTCCATTAAGCATCTGATTTTAGTCACTCGGTTTAGTATAGTTGGAATACCTATGGTTTGATGAGCAGATAATGCTGAAACTGGGTCGGTCGGAAGTGAGGCCGTGAACCATTTTTTTGTTTCCAAAATAAACATAGCGCTCAAAGAATGGTGAAGATTTCAAGGTCGACAAAAATGTTTGGCTAACCTCGGTAACCCTATTATATTATGGACAATTGCGTTTGTCTAAAATAGCCGTGCGTAATCAAACCAAATATAAAAATAAAATAAAACATGAATATTTTCCAGCACACTTTTATAACCCAAATGTATAATCATATACCAAACACATGTGTGCAAAAAACTTTTTTTTTAAAAGCTAAATTGCAATAATGTTGTTCTAATTCCGATATTAAAGTACGATATTTTGGTAGGTTAAGTAGTAATTCCGGTGATATACTATCTTCTTCTTTAAACCTTTGCCCGCACCTCAATGGTGCAAAGGGCACTGCATTATATAAACGCAGTGTCATCCTGTTCGTTAACACACGAAGGAAAGATGATCAGACCACCGCTTCACGTACCTGTCCAGGGTAATATTGAATAAATATTAGAGTGAAAAAATCACTTATATTTATTTGACCCCCCCCTGGGAATCGAACCCGGGACCTCCAGAACGATGTCCGAGCGTGCTGACCATTACACTACGGAGGCTATACTATTAGACCCCATAATACATACCTGTGTCGATGGTTTAGAATGACAATGAAAAAGCCCCTTAACAAATAGGGAAGTTAGCACTTTCAAACTCCAAGCTACGTAATCGAAAATATATAGGTAATGTGAACGTTAGATTTCTTCATAGATTTGTGGCACATTTAAAATTGTACACATCAGGAACAAATTCAAGCCAATAAAATTGAGGTAAAAAAAGTCACAAATGAATAAAGGACGCATGGCCGTCTGTCTCCGCAAACTATGAACAGGTGATGGAAATGACGCAATAACAATTTATTCGAAGGGTTGAGCGGAATATGTACGCATGCAGGTAGGTACTTACATTTAAAAAAAATAGTAACGATCAAAATAATTTTAGATCGTTACATACGTATTATCCCCTTACAGCGAAAATATACATTAATTTAAAACCTCTTAAATTTCATGGAAAATGAGATTTTTTTATTCAAAACGATTGATGCGTAGTAAACAGGATTTGATTAATGTTGCCAGAGAAAAAAAACGAAAAAATGCAGAAAATTGCTTTCATACTACAATTTCCAGCGTTTATTATAGAAATTATGAATTGTAAGTCACAACAGTTACAATATTTAGCGATGAAAATATTTTGTAGTTATTTAATTATTACTGACTGTTAGAAGACAAAGGGGCTCGATTTTAAATGCTATTATCTGTGCAGATAAGTTAAGAGTGGATAAAACAAATAAAAAAAAATTCTTCTGGACTTTTAACTAGTTTGCCTTTTTAAAAGTGGTTATCGATCCGTATTGCCAGAAAGTAAATGCTACCAATAAAAATAAAACGGGCACTTATTTGTTTTTTCCCCGAATAGGAATAAAGATAAATTTATCGATACTTTTATCTACATATCATATATGTAGCGCTCAGGATCCATCCACGAAGACTTAATAATATAATCTAGCAATATCGATTTACATACGTTACTTTTAATTTATTATTAGATTAAAACCAATATTTTTAGCTTTTCCACTTTTTTATTTGACCAGCGACCGGGTTTCGTCGTTACCGACATCATCAGACTGGTTTGATGACTGGTTCGATCAGACTGGTTCGTCGTTACCGACATCATCAGACCAGTCTGATGATGTCGGTAACGACGAAACCCGGTCGCTGGTCAAATAAAAAAGTGGAAAAGCTAAAAATATTGGTTTTAATCTAATAATAAATTAAAAATGCAATTCCATCACGAAGTGTCAGTGGATAATATAAATCTACGTTACTTTTGTTCGGGGAAAAAAATCTAATGTTACCTTTCATGTCGAAAACGTTATATTCCTGAAAATGCGTATGAATCTTTAAATAATTTGTAATAAATTTATGTTAAACGTACATGATTCTAGTAGAAGAGACTAGATTGTCTGTACTGCGATCGGTCGTTATTGTTTGATCATACAGTAAAACCTCGATATAACGGACCATTACTTAACGAACTTTAGATATAACGGAAAAAAACCCGGTAAAATGTAACAAAATTTAAAATGTCCTGTTTATATAGTATACATGATTAAATTCGCGTGTCATCGTATGTAAACAATTTTCAGCATTGATAATCACAAATTATGTTTCAAAATTTCAATATAACGGACTTCTGTAAAACGAACTTCGGATGTAATGAACAAAAATCCGGCCTGTAAATATTATACGCGTTTTCGTAATTTCAGAGAGTTGATTATTAAAATAAATAAAAAAAACGGCAAACTTCAAAAATCCAAACAAAAATTGATTCCTTTTTCAAAGTAGGATAACCGAAAGCAAACGCGTCGATATCAAACAGCAAAGTCACTTCACGACGTGTGTCCGACAATGAATAAAACATTGTTTGTGTTTTGTATTGTTTATATATCTAAATACTGAGTTATATTTAAAAAAAAGTTTTTTGATTTACTTGAAACCTATTTTTATATAACGGACATTCGCCTTTAACGGACACTCCCTTCCCCAAATAGTCCGCTATATCGAAGTTTTACTGTATTTAAGATTTAAAAATAAAAACAAGACCTCCAGAATCAGCCACCTATTCTCACAATTTTAAAAATGATTTTAAGATTATTAAAAACACAATTTTTTATACAGTGAATGTCGATTCATTAGTGAAATATTATGCAATGAACACAGACACAAAGTATATTGTTTTCTTAATGCGAGTCCAGCTGGTGGTTGCTCCCCGCGTCACGGTGTCGCGACCGTGTAACGGCAGTAGCGGCCATAAAATATTCCCAAATGGGTTGTTTCGGCTGTACATCGTACGGTCTACGATTCATAAAAATTCAAATTCATTTCCTAGATACCAAATGTGCAGTTACGAATATAATTGAAATCGACTTCAGCTGTGATTTCCACCGAACAGAGCGAGCTCTGTTAAACTATCAGGCCGAAATAAGAGGCTATTCACAACATTTTGAGTGTATCTAAATACTTGTTCACAAATCGCTCACTCCTTTCAAGAACGTCATAAATCAAAAATCGTGATGAAAAAAATGACGGTCATAAGCCCCATAAATGCCCAGACTTCCATATTCTTCTTCATCTACTTCTGAGATGTCAAAAATAAGAGGCTATTCAGCCACTTGTCTGTTAATGCAAAAAACATAAATCTGTTGAAAAAAACTAAAACAAAAAAAAACTTGTCGGGGAAACAAATTTCCAAACAACTGAGACGTATTTTCCTCTATGTTTATTATTTTACAACTAAAGGAGTTAAAGAAAAAGTTAGAATTATCGATATTGATAGTTTTCCGGGAATATCTGTCCGAGACTTTAAGAAAGGATACCGCAATAAAATTTTACTTAAAGCTCTCCTATTTTCGTTTTTTTTTGTGGTATGACTATTATCATTCGAAGATTTACTTTTTTTGCCCTTATATGGTGAATTGTTCATAAATAATGTCAAATGCAAGCTAACTCAACGAAGAGTATCCATAATATAACAATTCAATAGTCTTTCACTAGAGAATCATTTTAAAACTTATATTTTGCTGACTTTATGCTATTAAAATATAATAAAACTACTTGACCTCAATTATATTTCATAGAGATAGTTCTAAGAAACTAGGATTTAATAAACTTTTTTTTCGATTCCACTATGTAATACTTTTTGAAGAGATATATAAATGATACTCAATTAACGAATACAATTCCGATGTCTTTTTTCAATCCCGAGATTATGGCATAGTATTTCCTACACTCAATACAAAACCAACGAAATAGTAGTTCGACTCATTCGGGAATTGTAAGAGGAGCGGGGGTGTATATTGTTTCAGTCAGTGCTAGTAATAATCTGTGAATCAGACCGAGTCAGGCAATATAGTTGGGGAAGAAAAAACTCCAAAAAATACAGACATTTGCAAGCGCCGGTGTCGCATCTGGTATATCATTGTTCCTACCCGTTTTTTTTCTAGTCAAGTTATTAGTACTGATAAAAAGACCAACTGTCGAACGAGTTGTAACATTGTGTCAAACTCTATGGCTCCAGAGTATCTAAAAAACACGTGGACTCAGACAAAATAGCTAACAAAAAGTCACACGCATTGATCAGCTACAATTGGTATGGGTAAAGTGATCTTCAAGCTTGCAATCAATGCAGTAAATTCGGAAAGAGTGGCTTTGCTGATGCGGCCCGATGGCATGAAATGATCTTCCATCAGCAGAAAATTGGGAGAGTGAAATGCTTTAAAAAAAATTAAACTGCGTTAGTTCGCAAAATTACTTCCATATTTTCTTCATTAGTTAAATAACGGATTTAAATATAATCAAAGGGCACTCCAAAGTGGTGGTTTACGAAAATGTCGCTCTTAAATAAAAATATGTACAATCATTTTTTTTAATTACCTAACGTTCAAATGACTCTGAAATCTAGCTACGGCTTATGCAACACCGCTTATCATGACCCTACTCAGGCTTTATCTTTTAAAGTTTCATAGCCTATGCCTACTCGTGAGTGGATTTACTCTTTATGTTTAAAGTTACTTTAATTTCATGTAATTCATGAGTGAAAAGTCTAGGGAAAAACACTTAGTACACAAAGTGTACAGGAAAAGCTTAAAAGCGGACAGACTAGAAGTTGGAGCATTCCGTACATGAATGTGATATATAGATGCAGAAGAGGCGAAGACACAGTAGTTGGGCGATATTTCCTGTCCGAGTACCCCTGCGGAGAAGCGACGTGGTGGTAAGTTAGTAAATTTTAGAAGAAGGGTGACTTTTAAATACCAGTATAAATTAGCGTTTTAAATATATAATATCAGATCCGTAGGAGCAGGACAGTATAATAATCAATAAGGCCATCATTGATTAAAAATCAAACAGGTATAGTAGAATTGGGCTACTAAATACTAAACGTTCAATCAATGGACAGACTTATACAGACACATATATATCAGTAGATTTATGAACAGGATAGCAAGAGGAAATCATAAAAATAATAAGCATATTGTGACTACTCAATAATCAGAATTGAATCTAAATTAATGTCGATTAATATCTCATCTCTACTTCTTGTTTCGGTGTCTCGAGCTCAGACATCGCGTCGATTCGGTCTGAGGAACACAGTTTTTTTGCATTATTATTTGAGGAGTGCTTGTTCAAAGAGCAAATTCCACAAAAAACTAATTTTAAAACGAAACAATAAATTTGTGCAAATTTTTAATGCTGTAAAACTCTTATGTGATGTAATTTTCCGAAAGCAAATTCAACGTTATCTACTATGTATATCACTGTCGTTAGAAAATAAAGATCCAGAAGTAAATAAAAAGTAATCTACATAACGTAGTTAATGCGTTAACTTCTCTATACAATAGACGCGCATGATTTTATTTATTTTATTTTCACATCGAATTCATATTTATTAAAACATATTACATACATAAATCACATATATAATATTCCCAAAGAGTAATTTCCATTACTCATTTTGGGACATGAGATTACAATAGTTAATATTTCAAGTAGTTCATTTCGATGAGTTTAATAAATTTATTATTTATATGGTACGTAATTCAAGAATACAGATTTATAAGCGTTGGAGTTTTTTTTGTCAGCAAATAATATTATTGAAAATTATGTTATGTTCACGAGTATTAATATAAACTGAATAAACAAAGATTGTATAAATAAGTAGGTACTTGCGAATGTCGATAAATTTACGGGCCAACACTACAAGACATTTAAAAAATATGACATTTTATGAACACTTATCGGATTTTCATCCTCAAAATAATTATTTGATGAAAATATAAATATCATTTAATGACCGCGCGAAACAAGGTTTATTTAATACATTTCAGTAAGTCAATGACTTTTTTCTTATTAGAAATTATCACTAATCGAGAAATCGGCTGCGGTGAAATTCCTGAAATCTAACAGATCCAAGATAGCAAATAACAACAATCTTATCGAAGGTTTAGTCTTGTATTGTTATACCAGATAGGTATGCGGAATATTTAACAAATAAGATTAATCATTTGGTAAATATAGTCGATCAGCTGACGTAGTAAGAAAAAAACTCGCGATGTTGAACACAATACACGCAAAAATGAGGTTACCTTTCAAATGTCTTGACGTAACTCCAGACATATTGGAATTACGGCTAATTTTGCGAAGGAGGAAAATACGTTAGAAATCGGCGACATATATGTCAATTGATCTGATACTCGTTAAAAACCGTTCATAAGGCAAAAACGACCGCCCATCCCATTAGCAAGGCCAATCACCGACCCCAGACGTTTAGGCATCAGGATCCAAAATTAAGCGTAAATAAGAACAATCATTTTACTAGCCGGTTCGCGGAATATCCACGTCACTACAAAGAAACACTTGACAAAATCTTTCGAACGATTAGATCTCTGGATAATAATAATAAAGCCAAATCTTAGCCCGATGACTGTTGCTGTGGACACGATGATTCCGGATTGTCACATGCGATAAGGATGCAACTTGTCACGTCAAAAATTTCGTCGAACGGGTGGGAATTAATTTGCCGACACATTTATAAACTTATCTAATAAAATGTTGAAGACTTGCCTTTATTTTCAGCGGAATCACTAATGCCACCGTCGTTGTCAGCCATCTTGCTCACTCAGACATTTGAACTGAACTGCAAACCATGCTCGACAACTTTGACGGCCGAATTTTAAAAATGGTGTACTCTGTTTTATCAACATTACTGCATTGACATTTCTAAACTCGCAAAAATTTAAAGGAGCGGATAATTATTTGCGGGCAGTCAAAAACGTCGATTAAATAACTTATTTAAAAAAGTCAGATTGAAATAAATCTGTCAAATAAATTAAGGTTTTTTTGCGAGTTTTTTTTGTTGTTCACAATATTTATACCGAGTGAATTTTTTTGTTTCGCCTTAGTAAAATTCGTGGTGGTTTATTTATTTTTAAGCGATTATTCTACGTTTTTATTTAATATATTGTTTAGTAGAATGCTGAGTTTCCGGATGACGCCCATAATCTCTATTTCAGTATAGGGGATAACATCTGTCAACATGACAGCGCTACATATGAATAAAGTGTTTATGTTTTCATTTCCTGCTTGTACTGCAAAGGAAGTTAAATTTGATATAGAAGTTCCTATTAAAATACCCTTTTCTGGTTGTACGAGGGAGCTTTCACAGAGGATACTTTCAACTTTTCACATTCCAGTCTTCATAGAAGAAGGTAATGTTAATTACATTCATTTATTGCCCCCTAACTTAACATGTATGGAAAAGGAGTGCTTGCTTAACGATATTGACTTCTTATGCAGAATTTGACACTCAGGACTCCGTATAATAACACACTAAGGACGGGAAAGGTTCTACCCGTTCGGTTGATTGATGCTTAAGGATGGGAAGGGTATTGTACCTTCTGTGCTGGCTTCATTTCAAATGCAGAAAAGAAGGAATCATACTATTGTGTTTTTATATGAATATTATATACCAATCTCGTTATTAAGATCTTATTATCAAATCCTGTCGCCAGTGGTCTGCAGGTGTAAAAAATATCTATCCTTAGTGTGTTAACCTTTCCGGGAGTATGGACGTAAATGAACGTCGGTGCGAATTTTCCTCAAAAGAGTATCGACGTTAATGAAGGTCGAAGTCTATCTGTCAGTTGGTATGATGTAATTTGTATGGTAATGACATCTGTGGATAGTTGTATTTAACTTTGTCATAAAATAATACCTATAAATGGCGAGATTTTTTTTATTTAAATTATTTTTACATAATTTCTATCTTCAAAATACAATCGAACCCGGAACCTCCAGAACGGTAGCCGAACGTGCTGACTATTACACTACGCAGGCGGACTGTCATATTTATTCAATATTACCCTGGACTGGTACCTGAAACGGAGGGCTGATCACCTTTCCTTCATGTATAAACGATCAAGATAACACTGCGTTTATATGACGCAGTGCCCTATGCACCATTGGGGTGCGGATAAGGGTTTTATTATTATTAAAATACAAAGATTTTATTTTAAAAAAATACATATTTAATGTTTTTAAAAAAAACCACTCCCCAGAGAAAGCCGGATATCAATTATTGTACTCCTGGAAAGGTTAATAACTTGGATATGTATTTTTTAATAAAACAGGATGTACCCATTGAGATTCTTTAGAAATTGTGAGGGGGTTCTAGTTCCTCTCTCATTTATATTTATCTTTAAAGCTCAGTCTGGTAGTGATTCCGTGTCTTCAAGTAGTCTTCTGAACTTAGCCAACCAGCCCCTGTTTTAATTCTTCAAGTTCCAACATTATAGTACACGGACAGGAATGATTTTTTAACACTCCTTTTTCATTCATTATGTGGAATTTTTACACTTGCCAACTTACAGTGATACGTCGGTTTCCAAATTTAGCACACTTATTAACAGCAGGAAAGGTATTTCTGCCGGTTCAGTCGATTGATGCTTAGGGACGGGAAGGGTATTTTTACCTCCTGCGCCGGCCTTATTTCAAAGTCAGAAAAGAATAAATTATTTTATGTTTTTATATGGATAATATGTAAAAATCTCTTTGTTAAGGTCTAAACTATATGTATACAATTATCAAAACCCGTCGCGTGCGCTACGCAGGCGTAAAAAACACCCGTCCTAAGTGTGTTAATACAGTCCTGACTGGGGTTTGTATCTCAAAACCTTATTTGCCATTACATCTCAAGAAAAAACAATTAATCTGTTCTCTGATTTAAAATTACATCGAAAGATATAATTTTAAATTGTAATTTTATAGCTACGAGGCTGCTCTTTTCAATTCCCATACTTAACATTTGCTCCTGATGTACCTCTTAGCATAGGTGAATATAGTAAACAGTGTGCTAAAATTACTTGTAGCAAACATTTGCCCTATACTAGTTTAGACATAATGGAACCAATCAATACATTCTTTCTTCACTTCAGATTTGGAAAAAGCTTTAGAAGAATTTGTAAAAAAAGAAACAAAGGAATTTCACAATAGCCGTGATGAAGATTTGATAAGGCTGGCCAAAGGGGGTGAGCTGAGTGTGGAGAATATAATCAAAGATTGGGAGAAGGCTTATAAGGAGCAAACATCGGAGTATGCAGATCAGAAGGGTGCGTCTGATGAAGAAGTATTCGCCGCTGCCTATCACAAGCTGGTCCATTCTCCAGCCTTGGAAGCCATTTTGCAAGTAGAGAGCTCCTATGCCTACTATGTTCAGAACGTCATTAAACAGAGAGATCGTGATATTAAAAACATGACATCATGGTGAGCATACTAGATTCCAGATTAACTACACTTTTTCCCACGTATTAGTGATACTGTATATTTTATAATACATTATATTTGTGTATCTAAATTCATATAAAATGACCCGCAGTATGTACGATTACATTAATAGAATGTTTGTATATATTATGCACGGTATCACTCACACTATGTCCCTCGGGTGACAGGAACTATATCATAATTTACCATTTTTACATATCAATGAAATGTTTTTATGTTCTTGCTCATGTTTCAACTTTCATATTACTAACTTAGATTCACTCTAAAGAAGACCTTTGAAATTCCGATCAAAATATTACCATAATAATGGCAATTAACACACTAAGGGCGCTTGTCCACTACCCGGAATTATACCGTCCGGCACGTCAGTTAGCGTTTTAAAACAATGATTGGCTTGTACTTTTGTCCATATTTCTTCGGATCGGTGCGTGAACACGTTGCGCGTCAATTCAATCACACTAAACTGTCGTAGTCGCTTTCATTTTTCAAAACCGGACTGCCCGACCGTGAAATCCCTGGTAGTGGACAAACGCCCTAAGGACGGCAAAAGTATTTCTAGCCGTTCGGTCGATTGATGCTTAAGGACGGGAAGTGCATTTTTACCTTCTGCGCTGGCCTAATTTCAAACTCAATAAAAGAAGAAATTATTTAATATTTTTATTTAAATACTATATACCAATCTCTTTGTTGAAGTCTAAACTATATGTACACAATTATCTAATTCCATCGCCAGCGGTCCGTAGGCGTAAACTGAAAAACATTTTTGTTTATTATGTTATATTTAAGATGAAGTGTGTTTTTTTTTTTAAATTATTTAATTTAAAAATGATCATATAATTTTCAGTCAAGCAGAGGAAATGGAGACAAAAATGCGTCTCCTCCACACATACATAACAGAAGAGGAAATTAACGAATTAGTTGGGAAGCATTTTGAAGACCAGAGTATGGTGGCTGGAAGGTGGGGATCAGAACTGGATGCTCTCAAGCAAGCCCAAAGGGCCGAGTACAGGACTTGGCTCATGAGAACCTTGGAAGCGCAGCAGACAGATTCTGCGCTAGAAACACCCAAGTATTTATTTCTATATTAATTTATTTTCTAAAAAATAACATAGTCTCTTATTTAGCTGATTTTGTCCGCCCCGCAGTAGTGTAATGATCAGCACACTCGGCTACCGTTCCAGAGGGCCCGGGTTCGATTCCCAGAAGGGGGATCAAATAAAAATAGGTGATTTTTTCACTCAAATATTTATTCAATATTACCCTGGACTGGAACCTGAAGTGGAGGGCTGATCACCTTTCCTTCATGTGTTAACTATCAAGATAACACTGCGTTTATATGATGCAGTGCCCTATGCACCATTGGGGTGCGGGTAAGGGTTTGGTTCTGATTTTTATTTAGCTGAAGAATAGATTAGATGCACCAATGGACTAATAGCAATACATATTTTTGTAGGCAAATGTGTGCTATTTAAATTGTGTACTGTTTTCATTTAAAAAATGTGTGGTCTAAATAAATATTACCTTATTTCATTTACCAGTCGGTCTCTGGTAATATCTATCCATGTTTAATTAAAATTTTACTTGGTTAAAACCACTATTTCTTTAAATCTTTTGTGACACACATTATCAAACGCAATGGCCTCCTGCCTCCCCTCTAACATCCCATAGATAAAGAAAATAAGAAAAGCAGCTTCTACCCCCTCTTCATCCTTCAACATCCCAAGAGGACAACACTAAAATAGTGTAGAATTTGTCACAATAGGTTTTTAAATGTTCTGATATATCATCTTGAAATAATCATTAAAACTAATATCGCATTATTCTGATGCAGTGTTGTATGCACAATTAGGTGTGGGCAAGGATCGGAAGAAAAAATTAATTGGATTGTACTATTCAAGTATTTTACTGGTTTCCAATTTTTTTTCCTTCTTTTAGTGGATTGAAAAGATCTAGTAATTAATATTTTTTGTACCTTAATTCATTCTTCCTGTCTCTCAAAAGCATTATTCTTTTTGTGAACAAGTATTTGGACACACTCAAAATGTTGTAAATCTGGTCAAATTATAAGCTTAATAATAAAAATGAAAATGGTATTTTCTGGCGTTTCTCATGTGTGTGATTATAATCCAGGATTCAGATCTCACATACTAATATAAGAGTTTCTGCTTAGTAAAAAGCTTCTTTACATCTCACCAATAGATGTCTCTAGTTAAGTTCTAGTGATTCAAGAACAAGGTTTCTAAATTGGTTCATATATATGAAACTTCCAAGAATTTGAGTAGTGTGGTTGTCAATAATGGGTAGAATTGGTGAATGTTACACGTGTGTAAAGTGATCACTTAAACCAGCCTATGACGGTCGTCAGCCCCGTAAATACCCAGACTTCCATATTCTTCTTCATCTTTGAAGAGATGTCAAAAAAATAATATCAAAAAATAATTCTTTAAGGCATTACTCAAACGTTCTAATGTTTTCAGTAATATGTTACTTGCAATATTTCCTCATAAGCATTAAAAATCTGTGATTGAGTCAGATTGTGAATCTATGGTAGTTTAGAACATTAGAATTCTAATGTACTTTGTTCAATATCACCTTCTATCACAATTGGATCCTGTCAATATTGTCTAGCGCTCTTCCAATGATTGAAGTCTTATTTTTACCAATAAAAGATTATTTAATAATTACTTGTTATTTTATGATTTCCAGCAACTCTCCACTTAGTCAGTTCCCTGGAGTAGAGGCGACAGAAACGCTGAGGAACATAAGAAGCTCTCACGATGAGCACCTCATGGAAGAGAGTTTCACTATTCACCTCGGATCACAACTGAAGCAGATGCATAACATAAGGATAATGTCAGCCAATGTCATGCGATTCTGCAAAGTAAAACCAACCAATGACAGGTAAATAAATCTTTAAAATGCCATTTACCTAAGCCACGGCGTTTATGAAATCTATTCACATATCGCTCACTCCTTTCAAGAACGTCACTAATCAAAAAACATGATTTTTCAGGAGAATGTTTTAAAGTTTAAAAATATAATACAATGTATTAAAAATAAATATCAAGCCATTTACAGAACTTTTTACTATGCAACAGATCTTTAAAGGTAAAACCTGAAGGTTTTTTCACCATTTAAAAAATATTTAGTATATTTAAAAAAATAATGAAACAAAACCTTTTCTTCAAAATGCAAAAACAACACTTTCTGCCTTGTAGCGGGTAAATATTAAGTTAAAAATATGCCTCTTTTGCTGGGATATAGTACATTTTCTGGGCATTCCGAAAACATGCATAACTGAAAATTGTCGATTTTTTATTTATGACGTTCTTGAAAGGAGTGAGCGATATCTCCTTCACTTTTGTCATCTCTCAAATGTATTCTGCTTCTGAATCCAGAAATCTGGAGTGCTGGACTAACCACATTGCCTTGTATAATTAATGGTTAATGTTAACAGCATTTGGTTAGGTATACGGATCAAACCACTAACACAAGTCTGCACCACTAACACGTGTCCACTTAATGCCTAATCTAAATTGAAATCCAGGAGTCTGGTGTGCAGAACTGATCATCTTGCCTTTACATAATTTATTATCAAGGTAACAGCATCTGGTTGGGAATAAGGATTGAAAAAAAAAACTTTGTAAAACCTACTCTGTGTCTACTGCCTACCTCTAGTGCCTACTCTGTTAACAGCAACTATCAATATTTTCAGTATTTCAATCTACGGAGATTCCAAAGTTTTTTTTTATTTCACAGTTATGCCGAAAAAAATTCATAATCACGATAAAAAGTGGTAGACATTTTGAAGTATGTATGTTACTAAGAAAAACTCAAAATGTGACAAAGAAACAGTATCACTTTATTCCAGTCAATAACATTGCCGATCAACATGAACTTAACCTAAACCAATTACATTACCTTTTGGCAAATTATAAAATGTCACACTTAGTAAGAATAAAATTGTTTATTTTTTAAACAGTTGAAATTATTTTTTTTAGATGCGTTTACTATGTATCTTATATTAAGCCTATATGGATTTGATTGTTCATATAAAATTCCAGTGCAATGGACGCACCGCGCAGACTGCAGACAGCCCTGGGGCTATACTCCAGTGACCTATGCGGGCTTGTGGTGCTGGTGGACTCGCCGCCCCCGCATTTCTCCGGCCTGGCTAAGTGGATCGGCCGAACTTGCCAGCAGAGCACCGAGTTCCACTTCCCACACATGGAGCAGCAGTTGGAAAAAATTGTTGAAGATGTCAAAGTTCCCGTAAGTGTCATAACTGCTATTAATTTTGTCAGGATAGTTTCAACTACATATAAGAACAATATAGATTTATATGAAAAATTACTCAAGTAATCATCCAGTACATTTGATCAATCAGACTGGACCCAATCACACTAGTATCTGACTGGTATACCAACATCATCAGACATCAGACCAGTCTGAAAATGTCGGTAATAATAAAATCCAGTCAATCATCAAATAAAATAGAAGTGGAAAAAACTTTATAGTATTTTATTCTATAAAATACTTTTTACGTCTAATGGTACTGGAACACTTATGATGAGGAAGACGGAAACGCGCCAATAAAAGTCAATTATTTATTTTCTGAAAATTATAAAAGTTGTAAAGGCGAGACAAAGAGCGAGCGCGACGTATATACGTTTGAATTTTAATCTTATCTGAGCACACAAAAATTTGTCCTCCATCCTTTATACATATATGATTTTAAAGGAGTTACATGTGGTGGGGACAATATTATTAACAAATAAAGTCGATGAACTGCGTCTCTTTGTTCTTCTCGTATACATTTATGAATACAATTTTAATACACAAATTTGGAAGGAACAATACTATTCATCAAGAAATGACAGTACAAATCTTGAAATTATGTTTTCTGTTAATGTCATTTATGCAGATTATTTTAGAATGGTTGCTGGTCAAATTAAATTCATGTGGAAACAATTACATAGTTGTTATTTTATTCTATATTTAAGAAATACTATTTAGGTTTGTTAGTATCAAAATTAAATTTTGACAGTGATATTTTTTCAATGTTTATATTTATTTCAATCGTTATATTTAGTATAACGCCGTCTTTAGTATTTATATGTCCGCCTCCGTAGTGTAATGGTCAGCACGCTCGGCTACCGTTCTGGAGGTCCCGGGTTCGATTCCCAGGGGGGGTCAAATAAATATAAGTGATTTTTTCACTGTAATATTTATTCAATATTACCCTGGACTGGTATCTGAAGCGGAGGGCTGATCACCTTTCCTTCGCGTGTAAACGATCAAGATAACACTGTGTTCATATGAAGCAGTGCCCTATGCACCACTGGGGTGCGGATGAGGGTTTTATTATTATATTTAGTATTGGCCTTTTTTATTTTATTTTAAAATAATGCTGTTAAGTGGATATAAAATATTTATATTGAATTCAGTAAAATTGTTAACTTTTTTATTTAAAATATCTGTTAATTATAACTCAGTGATAACTATGATAATGTCAATTATAATGAACGCACAATGAATCCAAAGAAATGAAAGTTTTGAATATTATTAATATGTCACAGGTCACGAAAAGAAATTCTCAGCGTGCAAGAAATTTAACCGAATATGGTCACCCCGACGGCTTATCCTATAAAAGAACCAAGGATATCAGCAAGTATATGCAAACGGGAGATGTTTACATCACCAAACACTCCAACTTGTCCGATGTTCATATACTGTTTCATCTCATGGCGGATGAATCCTTGCCCCGATCAGGTTTGTTTTTTCAACATAAACCAATTTAAATTAAACTAACAGATTGTTTGCAGGAAATACTTACAAGTGTATTTTACATACTGTTAGTAGAAAGCTAGAGACGCTTATGAGCGTTATACTTGCTTATATTTAGTAGAGCACGAGAGATGCCAAAAAACATTGTGCGGATCAAATTGGGTTTGCGATTACTTGTAATTAGTATACTGATGGTCAGGCGGCTGACAGAACATTATTAGGGTCGGGTTTGATGAAAAAACCGTCCGACAACAATGCATTTATATTATTCATTCTATGAGACATGATAGATGCTTCCCCTCAATTTCGTTGATTTGGAGAAAGCTATAGGAGAAACTAAGGTCAACCACTGTCAACCAAAAATCTATATCTATTAAAGTTGCAATTAATATATGAAAGGAATCCAACAACAGTGCATATAAACATATTTTATAAATTAATGCGATTTGGATGTTCAATGGTAGGTAGAATAATGAATGTTACACAAGTGTATAAAGTGGTCACTTAAGCCAGCGAATTTCTAGGTCATAAATCCTGGGATAGTCAGACATTGCCTTCTTTTGTATAAAACGAAAGATGGTTCATATCAAGTTAAGACACCTTTAATTTTACTTAATTTTTTTAGTTTTTGGTACAATTCCTACAGATGTAAGTGCCATTTTTTAGTTCCAACTACGATACTAATGCATTTGTTACAATACTCCATATACACAACTTTAATAATTTTATGCAAAATGGATGTTCAATAACGGGAAGAATATTTAAAGTTAAGAACATAAAGTAATTACTTAAGCCGGCCTGTCCCATATTGTAAGCCCTATGAATATATTACCTTCGCGTGAAAAAAAGATGCATTGTCTTTGAAATATCTTTAAACAATTTCATCCTTTTTTCTCTTTTGAAAGTGTGAAAATGCAGCAATTAATTAAATTTAGATTTAAATAATATGTAGGTATTTCTTCAATATTTTATTTTTATTTATCAGGAGAAATGAACTCCCGTCACCCTGCGATTCTTGGCCTGAGGAATATATTAAAAGCTGCATGTTACAACGATGTCACGACGCTTACTTTGCCAGTTCTTCTGAGACACGATATGTCAGAGGTATGTGTCTTTCTAATTTTTATTGTTTTCTTGATTGTTGGTTAACAATTCCTTACCAAAATTTTAAACAATACTTAATCACTTATATTTTTTGTGTTCACTACTGATTACTTTATAAAAAATATTATTTCTTAAGTTAGCTTATATTAACTGTCCCGTTCCGAAGGGGGTATCAATTTCTTTACTAGCGCTCCACAGTTTAATTATCGGTGGTACATCGCCAAGTTTGCACGTGTGTGTGTTGTGTTCCCAATACCCAAACGTTATTTGGCAAATACAGAGTGTTTTTTCTCGTTGCTAAGAAAAATTATAAATTATTCAAATTATCTACTAACATTTCTTGGTGCATCGCATTTTTACATTTATTTTATAAAAATCTACCTTTTTACACTGTAATTAAATTGTCATAATTTTAATATTTATAAACTTTACCCTAACAATGAGTGGAAAACAATTGACAGATGATATGATTGAGCAACTTCTGAACGATACGGACACTGATGTATCTTTAAGTGATGATGAAAGCGATTTAGGGTTAGAAAATAAAGATGATGTTTCCGACACAGATAACTATATAATCGAAGAACTTTCAGCGTGGAGTCCGTAGATATAGAAGACAACAGTAGAAATGACGAAGAAAATTTGTTCACTTCCAAATCAGGCTACAGATGGACAGATATTCCTCCACCTTCTTCAAAAACCCATTCCCACAACATAATAAGATCAACATCTGGTATAGCTGGACCACTAGCAGCTGCAAAGAGTATGAAAGAAATGTTTTTTTCTTTTATTACTCCTACCATGATGACTGAGATAATACGTTGTACCAACAAATATTGTGAAGAACGAGGTATTACGGGAAACGCAATAACAGAAAGCGAAATACAAGCTTTTATGGGATTTTTATCAGCATCTGGCAAAAATAGAGGTAGAAAACAACACGTTAGTGAGCTTTGGAAAACCAACAGAGTATTTAAACAGTTCTTTTATGCAGCGGCAATGCCTCGTGACCGGTTCCAGTTTATTTATAGCAAAATTCGGTTTGATAACAAAGCTACGAGAAATGAAAGGATGGCTCTGTCTGGCCATAAACATGAGGCAATAAAATTATTTTTTGAACAGTTTGTGGAAAATTGCACGATAAATTATTCACCCGGATCCCACTTATCAATAGATGAGCGCCTAGCTGTCTTTAGGGGAAATTGCCCATTTAAGGTGTATATAAAAAGTAAGCCAGGGAGGTATGGAATAAAAATATGGGTGGCGGCAGAAGCCGATAGTGGATATATTTGTAATGCACAGATTTACACGGGCAAAATTAACAATGTACGGGAGGTGAATCAAGGTCATAGAGTTGTGATGGAGATGGCCACACCGTATTTTGGCAGTGGACGAGGAATTACAGTCGACAATTTTTTCACATCTGTGGCCTTAGCACAATCATTGATGGCGGAAGGACTTTCTCTCACGGGGACAATGAGAAGCAACAAAAGAGAAATACCTGTAGCATTTCAGAAATCTCCTTCACGAGAGTTATTTTCCTCAGTGTTTGGGTTTTCGAATAATATGACCCTGGTATCGTATGTTCCTAAAATTAAAACTGCTGTAAATCTTCTAACGACAGAGTTTTATAACAAAAGCGTCGACGTTGGATATAAGAAAAAATCGGAAATAATTTTGCATTACAACAAAACTAAAGGTGGAGTTGATTTGGGAGATAAAATGACGAGAGAATATTCATGCGCCCGGTCTACAAGGAGATGGCCACTTAGAATTTTTTTTGAAATCCTTGATATGGCGGCATTGAATTCTTATTTTCTTTGGCTTAAAAAAATCCAGAATGGAAAAAAAATGACAGAAGTAAGAGAAGAAAATTTATTCAACAATTAGCCATGGAGCTCGTGACAGATAACGCAAGAAAACGAAGCAGATTAAAATCAAATGATAAGCTCCATCAAAAGGCATTTAGCTTATTTGCAGATGAAATGGGGGAAGAATTCCCCTTAGATAAACCATGTACTTCAGCTTTCAATCCACCTACACAACGAGGTCGCTGTAATTTCTGCCCCCGCAAATCTGACAAAAAAAACAAAATAAAGTGTGTTGTTTGTGACGAATTTATATGTTTGATACATAAACACGAGGTAAAAAAGTTTTACTGTCCAAACTGTTCATTCAACGTTATGTGATTTTTTATATTGTTTTTTAATGTCTGAATTTTGTAAACATTCTTTGTTTTCTTCCCATAATATAACGACAAATTATAAGCACGCTGTGTAGTATGCTTCACTCTCTCTCCTCACCCCCCCCCCCGCACGCATCGTTCCGGCCAACATCCGGCCGAAGCTCTCCAGTGATGATTGAACTTCGGTTGGAATTGGATGCAATTACCGCAGAGAACTTCTTCCCAACTATGTTTTTTCGAAAATTATTATGTTTAT